>NW_027494459.1:0-324959 GCF_021521415.1 Bidens hawaiensis
GGATGCACATTATTAATGGTTTTAGAACTTTTATATACGTATTTTTGGTTTTTTATGTGTTTTTTTTTAACCTTTTCATTTTCAAAGTTCGATGAGTATTGGTCCAGTGGTGAGAGGTTGTTCTCCCTATGTGGAGATGCAGGTTCGATTATCACTTGGGCCGGTTCAAAGGACATTTGGGCGAAGGAATGAATCATGGCTTTAATCTTGAGTTCGAACCTGACAGGGTGCAAGCTTGTACGGATTTCATCCGGTTCTCCTGCATTAGGGGTGTACGATCTCACGGTGGTCGAATAGTCGACCATGGACATGATCCCAAAAAGATAGGTTTACATGTGAGATCCTCTGCCATTAAAAAAAAATTATTAGACTCGTTTTGTCTTTCATATATTGGTTTATCACTTAATTGTAGGGTGGGTTAATTTGTATTTACAAACCACATGACTTCTTTTGTGGTCTCCACTCCCTTCCTCTCTCACTTGTATTTTTATACGTATAATACTATATTAGATTTTATCCCCCGTATTACGAGGGTTGTTTTACATTATTCGTTTTTAATATATATATATATATATATATGGATTTTAATTTTATTTATTGTAAGAAAGTTAATAATTAATATACTTGAGGTTTGATGATAAAATGATTTCACAAATAAATGATATGTTATAATCCGGTTTAAAAGCTATCTGGGTTTGGTGATACCCATTAACCGTTTATTTTATTTATTATAAAATTGTTTCTTAATTATAAATAATATCTTTTTTTTAAATAAATAGGATATTAATTTTTAGTATATCCCTATTTAATAAGATTTTCATATCAAATATATAATAAGATTTATTTTTAATATAATGAGATGTTATAACCCGTTTAAAAGCTATCTGAGTTTGGTGAGACCTTTACCCGTGAATTCGGGTCAAATGCGTGAGAAGCCTTCATTTACAAATAAAGTAATCTGATGGCTTGAGAGAATTGTTGTTTTACATTTTTCGTTTTTTAATATTTATTTTTTGGATTTTAATTTTCTTTATTGTAAGAAAGTTACATAATATACTTAAGGTTTGATGATGAAAGGGTTTTCATAAATAAATGATATGTTATAACCCGTTTAAAAGCTATCTGGATTTTGTGACCCATGACCCGCTTATGTTTTTTACTACAAGATTTGTAAGGCCAAAAATGTGACTTACGATATCAAAGTATGAAACCCGTTATATATTTACGGTCAAGTTAATAATTAAAGCGGGCTAGAATTTCGGACACGAGACGAGAGCTTAGGTGCACGCGTTAACTTCAACGGGGAGAGAGCTTCTAGAATATTTGGTCACTATGTTTAGCTATAAATAGGAAACTTGTTTTCTTTTATAGTGTGTGTTTTGTAATGTGTAAACAACCACCCAAGGGAAGCTCACCTTGGGTGGGATCGGTTCGTTTAATGTTATAAATCTTTTGTTACCCGGTTACGGAGTCGTTCAATATTATCTTTACATATTTGTTCGATCGTTTTTTTTATACCGCACCCGTCTCGAGCGATTATCAAGAACAAAGTCGTTCATTGTCGGATCCGGTTTCGGGACCTACAATTGGTATCAGAGCAAGTCGAATCTTATGATTCAACTTTGCTCTTGATATTTGGGTTCTATTTCCGCTATTACCCGAACCTAGACGTTAAAATCCGTTGAAGTTTTGGAAATAAAGTTTGGAAATAAGCGTGCTTGAAGTTCGTCTTTGTAGATCTGGGAGTTTCACGGTTTTCAAGAAAGTAATAGCCGGAATATGATTTTCCGGCGGCGACGGAATACGAGTTTTGGGCTGTTAACTTTGTTGGACTCGGATGATTTTTTTTTTCTGATTAACTTTGGACAACACATATTCTAGAGATTGATATTTTACTAGTTACAAGGAATGTTATTTTAGGCAGAAAATGATTGTTATTTAGATTGACCAAACTAAAGAAAGTCAAAATTGATCGGGTTTTCGTCATTATTGGACCGTGTTCAAAGCGTATCATTTATATGTTATTTTCAAAGCGTTCAAGAATTGGATCCTGAAAACATGGGCTACGAGCATCCGAGATGCTTATTTATTAAGGTGATAATTTTTGAACAAGTTGGATTTAATAAGAATTAAATTGTTTAAGTTCTCACCCTGAGAATGTGGGATACGAGTATCTGGGATACTTATTTATTAGGGGTGAGTTACTTAAATAATTTCATTCACAGAAATAATAAGCTCTGCCATTTGATCGTTGTCCCCGGTATTTCGTCAAGCTCTTCTGAACCTGTATTGCTTAAGATCCGAGATGGATAAAGAAGCGAGAACGTCTTCATGAATGAATTAGGTGGATCATACCTTGAGGGGGTGATTGAAGAAGCTTTGGTTATCGGGTTGATTTGCGAAAATGAGAGACACGGTTCGACGATATTTTGAGATCACAAGTCAAGGGGGTGATTGTAAGGCCAAAAATGTGACTTGCGATATCAAAGTATGAAACCCGTTATATATTTACGGTCAAGTTAATAATTAAAGTGGGCTAGAATTTCGGACACAAGACGAGATCTTCGGTGCACGCGTTAACTTCAACGGGGAGAGAGCTTCTAAAATGTTTGGTCACTATGTTTAGCTATAAATAGGAAACTTGTTTTCTTTTATAGTGTGTGTTTTGTAATGTGTAAACAACCACCCAAGGGAAGCTCACCTTGGGTGGGATCGGTTCGTTTAATGTTATGAATCTTTTGTTACCGGTTACGGAGTCGTTCAATATTATCTTTACATATTTGTTCGATCGTTTGTTTATACCGCACCCGTCTTGAGCGATTATCAAGAACAAAGTCGTTCGTTGTCGGATCCGGTTTCGGGACCTACAAGATTGTTTATTAATTATAAATAATATCTTTTTCTTTTTAAATTGAATATTAAATTTTAGTATGTCCCTATTTTATAGGATTTTCATACCAAATAATTGGTAAGATTAGTTTTTAATTTAATGAGATGTTATAACCCGTTTAAGAGCTATCTGGTTTTGGTAAGACCCATACCCATGAATTTGGGTTAAATCAACGAGAGACCTTGATTTAAAAATCAAGCAATCTGGTGGCTTCCATAATAGGGGGAGCGACCACATCGCGACACGTAGGATTTTAGGGGTTTCGTTTATATATATTACTAGATTTTACCCCCCGTATTACGGGGGTTATTTTACATTATTAGTTTTTAATATTTGTATATGTATATTTGGATTTTAATTTTATTTATTGTAAGAAAGTTAATAATTAATATACTTGAGGTTTGATGATAAAATGGTTTCACAAATAAATGATATGTTATAATCCGTTTTAAAAGCTATCTGGGTTTGGTGATACCCATCACCCGTTTATTTTTTTTATTTATAATTGTTTATTAATTATAAATAAGATCTTTTTTTTAAATAAAATAGGATATTAATATTTAGTATATCATGACTTGAGAAAATGGTTTTACATTTTTTGTTTTTTAATATTTAGTTTTTGGATTTTAATTTCCTTTATTGTAAGAAAGTTAATAATATACTTAGGGTTTGATGATGAAAGGGTTTCATAAATAAATGATATGTTATAATCCGTTTAAAAGCTATCTGGATTTGGTGATCCATGACCCGCTCATGTTTTTTTTTCTATAAAATTATTTATTAATTATAAATAATATCTTTTTCTTTTTAAATTGGATATTTAATTTTATTATCTCCCTATTTTATAGGCTTTTCATATCAAATAATTGGTAAGATTAATTTTTAATTTAATGAGATGTTATAACCCGTTTAAGAGCTATCTGGTTTTGGTAAGACCCATACCCATGAATTTGGGTTAATTCAATGAGAGGTCTCCATTTAAAAATCAAACAATCTGGTGGCTTCCATAAAAGGGGGATTGACCACATCGCGATACGTAGGATTTTAGGGGTTTCGTTTATATATATATTATAGATATCTCTTTTTAAATAAAATAGGATATTAATTTTTAGTATATCCCTATTTTATAGGATTTTCATATCAAATATTTGATGGGATTAATTTCTAATATAATGAGATGTTATAACCCGTTTAAGAGCTATCTGAGTTTGGTGAGACCTTTTCCCGTGAATTCGGGTCAAATGCGTGAGAAGCCTTCATTTACAAATAAAGAAATCTGATGGCTTGAGAAAATGGTTGTTTTAAATTTTTCGTTTTTTAATATTTATTTTCTGGATTTTAATTTTCTTTATTGTAAGAAAGTTAATAATATACTTAAAATTTGATGATGAAAGGGTTTCATAAATAAATGATATATTATAACCCGTTTAAAAGCTATCTGGATTTGATGACCCATGACCCACTTATGTTTTTTACTATAAAATTGTTTATTTATTATAAATAATATCTTTTTCTTTTTAAATTGGATATTAAATTTTAGTATATCCCTATTTTATAGGATTTTCATATCAAATAATTGGTAAGATTAATTTTTAATTTAATGAGATGTTATAACCCGTTTAAGAGAGACCTCCATTTAAAAATCAAGCAATCTTATGGCTTCCATAAAATTTGGGAGCAACCACATCACGACACCTAGGATTTTAGGGGTTTCATTTATATATATTATAGATTATTTTAATATTTTTATTATTATCTTTGTGAAGGGTTCAATGATATGGAGGAAAATCGCAAAGTGTTTTATTAGGAAAGTTTAAAATATGATATGGATCTAATGTGATGTTTGTAGATATTTGTTGTTGTAGATGCTCTTTAAGTGCCAATATTGTACATGCATTGTAGTAGACTATGTTAACTTGATCGAGAGCATGCTTGCTTAGATATGTGGACCTGTAAAAATTTTAGTTTCGACTACTCGACTATGGTTTTAGGATCGACTACTCAACCATGACCTGATGTTGAACTTGTAAATTGTTCATATGTGAAAAAACAGTTGTTTAATTTATCTTATATATAGTTTTCTTTTCATGTGATATCATCTTATATTTTGTAAAATAGAACAGTTAATTTTCAAAGAAAAAAATTAGTAGACAATAACGTCATTATGTTTAATACGCTCCCTAAAGTCAATTTATTTATTGATTTTAGTTGAATTATTTGGTAATGTTTGACTTTCAAATTAACGAGGGTCGTAAACGAATTGAAACTAGTTCCAACAATTAGCTACTCGAGATTCACTAGCTAAATCCATGAGTTTAGAGCTTAAAGGGGCTTGCGACGAGATCAAACATAAGTGATGGAGCTCTTTAACAAACAAGTGATGTATCTTGAGCGAGCCTATTATTATACTAGCTTTTGAATCTGTGTATTACACGGGTTTTGTCTAATGATAGAGATAAATAAAGTCTGTTATTTTAGTTGTTATTCTCAAAATACTAGTGAATTAATTTAATGTAAACTTAATGGAAAAAACAAACAGGACTAACGAAAAGTACTAAAATAGCATGATTTTGGAAACAACATGTGTTGATTTGTAAGAAATTTAAAAAAATGTACTAAAGTTTTGTAGTTGGTCATATCTTAGGTATGAAAATGACACTTGATTCAATAATGAATATAATCCACACTATGTTATAACTCATTTGACAAAAAATGGTTTTGACCCATAACCCATGAATAACTAGAATGAATGAGATAAGAGATTAGAAATTAGGTGAAATATAGACTTGACACATAAGCTTTCACATTTTCTTTTATTAGAATTGTAAGATAAGATAAACATATCAACATATATATAATTTATACATTACAACACACAAGACTAGAAAAGACAACATAATATATATTTTTTTACATTATAATCTTAGTAAAATTTAATTATATGCACTTTGTTATACATATTTAAACAAATACGTTTATGGAAAAATAATAACTATGTATCTAGATAAGAAGTAGGGATAATATCATAAAAAACCAACTTACTTTTTGTTTTTACTAACAAAAGTCCCTCTACCCTTTTTTGCATGTTAAAGTCCCTTAACTTGTTATTTTTAAACATAACCTGGAATAGCCTGTTTATTTTCATTGGTTCCATGAACAATTAGTATCTTAAAAATTGAATCAAATTATCGTATTGACATCCCGTCTCAGAAAGGCTCATTCAGGTATTGACAGGGGATCCAAACGCTATTAAAAAAAATATATGTATTACGTGGTTATCTTTGTGTGATGTATTTGAAAAAAAAAATAAATTAAAGAAACCAGCCGTTAGTCCACAAGCCGGTGACCGGAGTTGGATGGCGCCGTAGTTGTAGACCATGGCAGTTTCTTCTTTTCCAGTCACCAGACGCCAATGGTTATTGAGTTGCTTGATTTCACTTGGAAAACACGTTGTAAAATATCACATTTCGAGGTAGACGCAGGTCGCTTACATGAGGTAGACGAAGGAGGAGATTAAAATTTTAAAATGGTAGGTGACAGGAGATATGCTGATATGATGGTGAGCGGCTGTGTAGAGGAAGATGAATCATACTAAAACATAAATCTCTCATCTCTCTTTCTTAATTTGTTTATTATATAATATATAAAAAAATAAGTTGTATTGAGCCATGTTATCTTTAATTTCATCGGTTTTAAGATAATTTGATTCAATTTTTAAGATATTAATTGTTCATGGAACCAATGAAAATAAACAGGCTATTCCAGGTTATGTTTAAAAATAACAAGTGAATGGACTTTAACATGCAAAAAAGAGTGAAGGGACTTTTGTTAGTAAAAAACAAAAAGTAGGCTGGTTTTTTATGGTATTACCCCTAAAAAGTAATAAATAAGTAAATAACATGTTGATCAGCTCGATCTATAGAAATAGAGATTAAAATGTCGAGCTTTATAAATAGAGAGGTTAACACGAGCCAAATTCGAATTCCTTATGAGCGAAATTTGAGCCTAGTCGGCCTTGAACTCAACTCATTCTACAACCGCTCTATAAATTAGATAGTTTTTCTTAGCAGAACATTTTAATTTTAAGGGCAAGGAGTATCTAATTAATCAAACAATGCTAAATTAGTGATACAATTATAAAACCGAATTGAAAGACATGTAATGTATTAACACGTTTATACAACATATGTTATATATAGAATCGAAAAGAAATATTACATGATTCACATCATACAACTTTAGGTTTGTACTTGTAGTTATTTTATAGATAACCGAAAATTCTTCTAACAATGGTTTTTGTTTTCAATATTAAAACTCTTTTTTTTTTCTTATCCACCGCAACCGCCACAACCACCACACCCCCGCCACTACCATCGCCACAACAACCACAACTGGCAGCCCTGGCACCAGCACCAACAGCACTTTCTTTGTTAGAAGATTTACCATCTTGAGTAGGTTGATTATCGACAGGATTATCACCACAAACAAAAATTACCATAGATAAAATGGATATAGATACTAAAACCATACATAGCATAAAGACAACATGTGAGCCCTGGGACTCGAGAATTTCGCCTCCTACATTGCCACCTAGATCAATCAACCGAGCCATGTGGTGCTATTAACTGATGCAAAAGAAATGACGAGCAAAGTATCTATTGATATTTCATGCTTTACCTATACGCTTTTAAATATGTGTAAAGTAAGTTTGACTAGGTAATGAAGTCAATTACTTGTGCTGAAAGTAAGATCATAGATGCATAGAATTGGGATTTTTCAAATACAACTTAGAATGGACTAATGGTAAAAGTTTATGCGTAGAAAAACGTTTGGATGATGGTTCAAGACAATTTCAGGTTGACTATCATGATGGTTTCTTAGTAGTTTCCTTATTTTTAAATGTGATTGGTGCTGTTTATTTTTGTGTGAAGACAAAAACTGTCTGTAATATGATTTTATCTGATTTTATATCTACAACTGAACATGTGGTCTGAAGGTATGCAATCTAAATATATAATACTGTTTGTTTTATAAACTGGATATCGTCTGCATAAGCCGAAAATTAGTTACCTATCATACATATCACAATAGATAGAAGTCATTTAATGTTTGTAGACTGCAAAAATAATTGGTGGTGGTGTACAAACTGTGGAAGTGGGTGGTGGTGGACGATTGGTGGCAGACGATTGTGGTAGGCGCTGAACGGTGGTGGTGGTGATGGATGGTTGTGGTAGGTGGTGGTGGCCGACGGTGGGTGGTGGTGGTGATGGACGGTGGTGGCGGACGACTGGTGGTGGGTGGTGGTAGTGGACGATGGTTGTGGCCAACGGTGGGTGGTGGTGGTGACGGACGGTGGTGGTGGTGGGTGACGGACGATAGTGGTGGCGGACGGTGGGTGGTGGACGGTGGGTGGTGCTGGCACACGCGTTGAGAACGTCTGTTTTCTTTGTAGAGGAACAGTACGATCTTGGACCGGCCCCCTTCGCATAGCCTTATTTCAAGAATGGAAAACATGTTTTTCGGTGGGTGGTGATGATCTAGGACATTGGGTGTTGATAGGATGTTAAGAAGTGTGAAAAAGTTGAACAATAGCTTATTTTTTAAGGCCATAAAAACATTTTTCAGATCTTTCTTTTTTAAAAACAAACAGTCTTCAGAAGCTTATGTCTACGCGCCCGCAGGCGTAATCCTCTTACAGACTTTTTATAAATTTATTATATATAGTTGTAAATTCTACTTCTAAGCTATTTAAAAGAAAAAACCTTTTAACATCCCAAAAAATCCCATATTTATTTTGGGTTAAAAATGTCAACTTTGAAAGATGAGGGATTGAAAATAATCTCAAAGGTAAGTAATGTGAAAAATGAGATAACAAAAATAAAACATCTTATGTTAAGGAAGTAAGAAATTCCATCCCACATTGAAAGATGAAAGAAAGTGGAAGCATTCCACACGGGTATAAATAAGAAAGATAACTTTCATCCAACATGGAAGGAGGAAAGAAAATAGAAGTTCTTTATAAGGAAGAGAGTTTACATAGTAATATCCTTATGTGGCTAACCATTCTCCATAGTCCTAGCGGAGGGTACAAAGCACCCGACACGCATGCGCACGGACTCGGACTCGGACGATGGGCTTAATGTGGCATTTTGATGGCGCACTTTGCATAGTATTTTTGCATAGTACAAGGACTGAAAATGAAAATATGAAATTCCTTCTTTCGCGCGACACGAAGGATTAGGTCTCAAGTCATCGCGTCGTGCGAAAGACAAAACACATTAAACTGACATTGAACAACTTCGCGCTATGCGATGGATTCTTCACGCTACGTGAAGTAATCTGATCTGCATGCGTGACATGTGTAGATACATGGCAACACGTCTGATGACTCAGCATTGATATAGCGGTTCGCGTGACGCGAACGACCTGGACTTTTGTCCTTCGCGCGACGCGAAGAAGTCTAAAATCTGCTATAAATAGAAAGGGTTCACGACATTTCCCATAACACACCGAAACATTCTACTTTCACACGTTTTGCCTCTGGAAGCGTGCCGACCTCGTGGAACATGCCAAGCTCCGAAGTTTTGACGGTTTAATATCTAGAACGCAATAAAGAGTAGAAGTACTGCTTGATCAATCTTAGGCATTTAACTCTGAATACCCGTGTGAGGTAGGGGTTCCGTTTAAATATTATTTTATTATTATAGTGGTTTAGAACATAGTCGAGGGTATAGCCCGGACCTTGATTGTAGTTAAATACAATATAACTTTTCATAAGCAAAGGCTATAGTCAAAGTATTGTTTCTTTATAATTAAGAAACGTAAGGAATAAAATAATATTTCTTTATGATTAAGAAATGTATGCAAATATTATTGTTAAATTAATGTTTCTTTTTTAAGAAGAAACCCAATATAGATGTTTCTTCCTGAAGAAGAAACGTAGTATGTGATTGATGAATAGACAAAGGAATTAAAGGTCCAAATGTTTTATAGAAACAAATGATTTGTCAATGTTAAAGCTATACGAAACAGACTATAGGTATGAAGCTAGATCATTGATCTAGATATTTATACAAAGGTTATTGTCGTACTATAGGTCCGAAATAGTAAGAATGCATAAATCAGTTAGACACACTGATCAAGAGCAAAGGTGAATACGCTCAACTTTTTTATTATATGAGTATGTTTTAGGTTATATAGGCGTGAATACGCTCAACCTTTTATGAATATGTGTTTTATGACGTGAATACGTCTATATACTTTTTTTACTCTTTTAAACTATGGAGGGTTATCCATATGCAAAGAGTTATGAAAGTATTTACATAAGGGTTGGTTCAAATCCTTTAAAACGTTTTAATACAAGGTAGTACTAAACACTCAAGCTAAAATACACATGTGTCTGGATCCTTAAATATATGAGTTGTAGTGGGCACATTACAAACATACAGACCATGAGGCAAGTGACTGTCTCTATGACGAGTGAAGTCCGATTATGTGGTCTATGGGTATTTTTAGTTCCGATGAAATGGGATTGAGACCCACTGAGTTATTGAACGATATTGGTGTTGTGTCATAACGAAGACGATTTTGTATTAATGAATGTGATTATGTATAATGATTTATGAAACCTTTTATCGAGTCAACGTTATTCACCAGCATATAACTGACGCATTTTCCCCACATTTCAGGGAAAAGTAAAGGTTAGAACAGACAAGCAAGACATATTAGAATATTGATGAAATAGTCACTAGACGTTATCTGATGGCTCAGATATTTTATTTAAAATATTATAAAGAATGATACTTTCAAAAGACATGTATCTGAAATATTAAACGGGTATTCAAATCCTTAGTTTTTAATATAATGATATTTTATTCAAAAGACTTCCACTAAAAGAACTTAACTCTGATGCATTTAGAAAACAGATACCAACTATTGGTCATACCCTAGGCCCTAGATCAGGGTGTGATATATTAGCCCTTCTAATTCTCATCCATATCTACCCAAGAAATTTTGGTATGATTCATATGCCAACACTACCTCCTCAATCAATCCTCTCCCTTTGTGTTTCTTTTCCAAAGTAACCATGATTACTCCCACTTTCGCATCTTTGGGGCCCATATCCTTGGGACACCCAACGTCCGTGAACACCCGCCTGAATGCATGATGCGATGAAATAAAATCCGTTTAGTTCTCAAGGATCCAAACCACCAGCTTATTGGCTCATTAGTATACCTTTTTAATAAACTTGTTTTGATACACCGACATGCTTTTTTGGCTAGAAACGTTAACTTTTTTTAGACATACCAACATTAAAAATTACCTCTGATTTTAACATAAAAACTTATCATGTAATAGTGATTTAACAAAGAATAATGTACAGAATACTTGTTGCCGTCACCTTATAACAGTCAAATAATTAAAAGGGAGCTTTCGTGCATAAATATATATACATATATTCCTTGTAATTTCCCAATAATTTTCAACTGGTGATTTAATAAGAATGTTGGTATTAGATAATTATAGATGTCAATTAAAATTTATAGAATAACTTAAAGTATCTGCTAAGACCATAAGAAAACATTGATTCGATGTTTTTATATATGTTTTTACCGGTCTGGCCGGCCATTTGATTATACCTTTTGACTTGTTTAAAAGACTTCAGCTCAGCTAATTAAGGCCTCTCATACAACTATTACACCATGATTAGTGTAGTTCTTGCTATTCTTATAGTAGTGTTTGTTCTACTTTCCATTTCCATGGTGTGTAAATGTGTACATAGTACCAACAATAGCGATGAGCCTGGCAACGTTAACAAGGATGGCGTAAAACGTGATGGTGGTGGTGGTGGTGCTATGTGTGGCGGTGGAGGTTGTGGCGGTGGTGGTTGACGATCCATTCTTCTGTTTAGTACTCATGAAAAGTTCAATAATGAAAGTGTTCCTTGTTTGTTATCGTGGAATAGTTTTAAAGTTTTGTAGTCTATCTAAATATTATTTGTTAGAGACTTCTTCAAATGATATTTACTAGACATGCTTTGTACAACATTAATAACGAATAGTTTTATAATTACATAATAAATAAAAATGATTTTATTTTCATTTCGAACAGGTTCATTTGGTTAAAAATTAATAGATAATAAATAAAAATGATTTTATTTTCATTTCGTACGTACGATGAAAGCTTGCGGAAAAGACGAAAGAAAAAGTTCGAAAAGTAATTTGTTGTTTTTTAGATTATTTCATACTTTATTTGTATTTACCTTTTATGAAATTAAAAACTTACTTTATTTTATAATATTTTTGATGTTTTATCTTAATGATTACTCAATTATTACAAGAGTTTCCACTCATTATAAGTAAAACTGAGGAAAAGCATCACATATGAGACGGTGATAGTAATGTGGAAGCAAAAAAGGAACATTTTGAAATTCACCGTAGCAGTATTGGTGACGGTATTGAAAGTAAAAATTCAAAAAATATCGGTACCATACTGATACCAAAATACAAAACTTTGGTACCTGTATCAGTTCAATACAAATATTGAATTTGCTCATCCCTAGTGCCCTCCTCTTCACACAGACTTCGACCAACTACTTGACCTCTTATCAACATTTATTTAATTCATATCTACAAACCCTATAAACACAGTCCTTCTTCCACCCTCAACTCCCATCAACCCCTGCCCCTCCACCCCCGATTCAACCTCCAACCCCGCCGCCGCCTGGTCTGATGCCCTCGGGTACAGTAATTGTTAATTGATTAGTTTTTTTTTATATTTTTGTTAATTGATTTGTTTAATTAGGTTATTAGGTTTTTGTTAATTAATTATTCAATTGAGTTGCTAATTAACTGTTCTGTATCTTTATATGCTTTGTTTAGTAAATTACTAAGACTTAGGACCCCACACTTTACGATGGGGCCATTAAACTGAACAAAAAACATGCGTAAAACGTTAAACCACGAGCGCATTATGAGTTGATGCGAAATCAGCGTGTATTGGGTTACGACATCAAAACTAAACAAAAGAAATAAACTCATCAATGGCAAAATACAACAAATCATCATATGTAGAACAAAAGAATTAGCACGTTACAGTTGCGAACTAACACAAATTCGGTTAGTACCGGTACCAGTACAAATTGGTAAACATAAATTAGTAAACAAAAAAAAATTATATTTTAAAGGCGTGATATCAAACGCTGAAACATGTATATTAAAACATTTGATGATGGATAATTTAAATCATGAAGTTTCGGTTATTTTAAAGACCGACTATAACAAATACGAAAACAAAGTTTAAGAAAATCATTTAACCGACAAATAAAACAAGTAAAGCCGGCACTTGCGGCGTTTAAGATTTAGAAATATAGTTTGTTAAATATTATAATTAGTTAAAAAAATAAAATAAAAATCACGAATAGTGTACCGACCTCTACTATATTTTTAAAAGTTAAAATATATATAAATAACAAATAATAAAGTAAAACTTAAGTAATAAAAAATTAAAACACAATATATGTTAAAAGAATAAGCGTAGGAGTTAAAAGTAACAAAAAAAAGTAGTAAGTGAATAGTAAAAATTGAATAGTGAATATGTGAGGAACAAGAAATCCTTTTTTTGATATATATACTAATATGTTTGAGCTATCAAGTTAGGCTTGTTGTTCGGGCTTGGGTCCGGATGTATGGTTTTCAGGTTTAGTTATAATGGAAAAAAAAGTGTTTAAGTTGTTCGGTTTTTGCGTTCAGATATAATTAAAAAAAAAGTGCTCGGGTTATACGGTTTTGGTTTTCGGCTTGTGTTTTGCATGGTCAAAACCGGTTTGACCCAAACCGGTTCAGTTTATAAACCTGTTTTAGCATAGAACTTGTCAAACTAATCCAAACCGGTTCGGTTCGGTTTAGAACCGGTTTTAGGCAAAAACAAACATATGCACATACAAACAAACATATGCAGTAACTACATAAAAGTTTGATTACATATCAATCATAATATATTTCAAGATACTCTGCACATGATCATATTACATAATTAAAGCAACATAAAAGTTTAGTGGAACTTAAGGCTGGTCAACACATTGTTGTTAACTGGATCAGCCAAATGGTCCAAAAGGTTCTGGAATGGTCCAACACCAGTGACCAAACCCTGAATGAAGTAGCCCAAAATAGCCAACATAGCCAATCTACCATTCTTGATCTCCTTTAGCTTCAATTCCTTGAATGACTTCTCATCTTTACCAAACCCTAACGGGTTAAAGAACGGCCCACCGGGGTACGCTGGGTCGCCCGACCCTGCAAATCCTTTCTCCAAGCCCAAAAAGTATTGTTTCCCCATTGAACCTGGATTGTACCAATCTTGAAATCTTCTGTGTTCCGCAAAGCCCATAAGCGCCATTTCGAATACAAATAGGGTGTATGGGTCGGCCCAGTAGTTGTATGTTCCGGCTGGGGGAATGACACCGGTCTTGAACCATGGGAGGGTGGTTTCCGGAGGAATGAGCCCAAGCTTGCCGAATATTTCAGGTGCAATGGCTCCAACTGCGCCCAACATGGCGAACCGTCCGTTGATAACCTCTCCGTATGCTAGCCACCTGGGTTCAATGAATCCACCAGTCCCTTCTGGGTCTGAAAGACCAAGTGGATCAAATCCATAGTCACCTGGGAGACTGTAAAGATTCAAAGTTTTAGGTGTTAAAGAGCCATGCTACAAACGCTTTCACTTTTGAGTTCAAATCTTGATCTTCAAAACTAATAACCAAGCAAGTACATACCTTTTTCTCTTTTTCTACTTGTTAGAATTTAGTAAGGGTGTGCACGAAACCGAAAAAACTGATCCGAAACCAAAAAAAAAAAATGATGGTTTGATTTTATGCTTTTGTAAAACTGAACTTGTGGCTGAGTTTTGGTTTTACATGTAATAAAATATCAAAAAAAACAAAACTGAAACCAAACCTGAAAGACCAAAACTGAACATCTTTTAAAAACTTAGAAACCGCGGTCTCGTTTTTGGTTTAGTTTTAGCCCAAAATGAACCATGCACACTCATAAAATTTAAATTATTTTAATATTTAAAATGGAAAGCACTTAGCTTTGACTTTAATGGTTAAACTACACCATCATTAGCTAGTTAGTATTTACTATACAAAGCAACCATCTTTATTCACTACAAATATTTAGATTTCATCTTAAGCTAAAAAGCACCAACTTCTGACTTCAAAAGTTTCCAAAATCTATCTTTTTATAGAAATGAAACAAATATTCAAGTTCTTTAGCTATATATTACCTTCCATCCAGGTAAGAAAGTGATTGCTTGGATGCAAACCACAGTTGTCTGTCAGCTCCTTGCTGATAACATAAAGTAAACCATCAAGTATTGATCAACCTCATACATACATACATACATACATACATACATACATGCATGCATGCATACAATTACATATATCTAATATCTTACCTTAACAGGAGGAGTGGAAGCAGCTTTGACAAGAAAAGATATCTTTCTTGCAGGTGTGTTTAGGGGCCTGGCTCCAAAGATTTGCCTAGCAGACTCCACTGATGAAGTGAGTGATGATGATGAAACCAATGCCTGTGTTGCCATATTTTCTTGAAACAATTGGAGGGTTGTTTGTGGCACATCTAGGGAATGGCAGTAGGGAAACATAAGGAAGAGGGTGGAGGGTGGTGGGCCAGGTGAGGTTGTGGTTGTGGTTGGTATTGAGCCAGCCTGAATTTGCAGATTAGGTTTAGGATCTTTAGTTCCAATGAGGTTATCACATGTGGTAGATCACTTGCTTGGATAAGAGATTTTAATCATCTCACCGGTTCGTGGCCTTGGGAATTTGATAAATATTATATTTTTGTTAAAATATTATTTTACTTGAAAGAAGTTGTTGTAATTGTTGTAGGTTATATAAAAGTTTATCTTTTTGCTTATATTTAGCCAGATTTTCAAATACTAATTACAACTTATTAAACATATATTTTCTAAAAAGTTATAAATATATGGGGTTCAAGATGATAGATGATATATATAATTTTTTTACAAAACTATTATTAGATATAGAATCAACCAACGTACCCAAGTTGTTATTTTAGTTATTTTTATTTACTGTTATTTATCTTTGAATGGCGTCTGGCTAGCAGGTTTCCGAAGGTAATCGTTCATATATCAACCGGTTTTTACCCGAGTTTGAATATTTTTACACTGATTTTCATAGTAAGTGGCATACACTCATACGAACTGAACCTAGAACCTCCCTAAAAATAAACCTTTTGGACAAAGCTCGACCGCCCGAGCTAGCTCGTGATGGCTTTATTGTAATTTTAATTACGTCTTTTAATACAAAAATATTGTTTTTATCCTCCGTAGTTGCAATATATAAGGTTGAACGCACAATTTAATGTGTAAATTCATTCATAAATCATATCAAATCCTCCCTCATCTTTAAATATAAAAAATTCTTATAAAAACACACACTCCAACTCTTTCACTGGTTCATTTCTCTAACCCTAAAATATAAAATGTTGCTACAGTTGCTTTTAATACTATTTACTCTTGTTGATGCATAATCTGTATGCCTTGTACTTTGTTTTTGTTTATTTTGGTCTAGATTGTAATAGGGACATTTATGCAATTATGTTAAGGCTTGTTCGCTTAGTGTGTTAAGCGAATGAGGCCTATTCGTTAGTTGATTAGCCATGCGCATGGATTGTAGGCGCATGCGTTTATTCATTTAGGTTGATAGATCATACGTTTTTATGTCAGCGTATGAGGTGGGTTGTGAAGCATATGAAGGCTCATTCGCTAGGCATATTAGCAAATGAGCTCATACTCTCTCTCTCTCTCTCTATACACACACACATATGTAATTTATCTAAACGGCATGGTAAGTTATCAGTTCATTAATAACATCGTAGCGTCATTACTCTGTCAATTTCTCTCTGTACACACACACTACGCACAGTTAACGCAATTGATCATTACATCATTGCACATACACTCAGACTAAGGGCCGGCCCGTTAGCATATCAAATCCAAGCTATGGCTTTAGGCCTTCAAAAGTTTTGGACCCCATTTTTTAAAAAAGCTTGTTGGCAATATATATAATTATAAGTTGATATGGTACCGTCAGTGCTACTATAGTCTAGTGGTAAAAAGGGATGTGTGATTCTGGGGCATCGGGGATCGAATCTCTGTCCTTAAATGTCACACCCCGACTAGCACAATGTGGAAGCGTAAAACGGGAATGTAACAGACACCTCTGGTATCAACACATTGTTTATAAAGAAACATTACAAACTAATTTACATTATATTACATTTCTTCGTTCTATCATTGTTTTACAGTCTAGGTGGTACAAACAAAACTAGTTCGTTAACTAAACGTTCTTACTACTAACGTCTTTGCTTCTATTCACATAGCATCAACCACACACTTCAGGCAAGTGACAGATCACCAAATTACTCCGATTTAGGTACACCTGAAAAGCAGTTTAAAACGGGTCAACTACTAAAGTTGGTGAGTTTCACGAGTTTCAAGAAAACAGTAATGAGTATTCACAATTCAGCACTTGTAATCATGAAAGAAGTATGTATGTATGTAAATGATGTATGTGATGTAATTATGCTAAGCTACAGTGAAGCCTGGACTGTTCGTGCTGCGTGCCTCCATTTCCCACGCTCAATCAACCACTGTGGCCCCTTTCCGCCCACAATATGCCCCGGTAGCTATGTCTAACACCAAATAGCCTGTTTGTATAAATATGGTCATGTGCAAACTGCGCTATGTGACACGGCAACCAGGCCGATTCCGTTTGAGTTTGTCAAACCAATAGTACTATTCACAAGCCACCGGCTCGAAGTTAATCACTGTGATCGTGGGGACTTTCGTGTGTTAGCACTTAGATAATTCACATCAGTACATGTTTCAGATATGTATATGTAAACAAACATGCCTTTCACCCCAAAAGTTCGTAAAACAGTTTAAAAGTGTGGACATGAAACTCACGGTTTAGTACATATTCAGTACTGTATCAACTCGTGGTTTGTTCAGTCCACTACCAGTAGTTCCTATAATCAATATTATAATAATATTAATATTTTAATATTATTATAATCTCAATACTAAAATGGGCTGTATAACTAATCTGGGTGTAGCTGGAACGCCCAGAAAGTGGCAATAGGCTTAGGTTGTGATGTTGTTCAATGTCTAATACTTAAAACGGAACTTGGCTCAGACTCCCGTTTTCCCAGCTGGGCCAAGTTGTTCGTTTACGCGTTCAGAAAGCAGTTATGGGAAAATAAGCTTGGGTAAATGTATTGGTTAATAACATGATTAAGTTATAAAGAAAGATCACATACTGGGGTCCCGGATTAGCCATGGGGCCCGTTTCCGTTTATTCAGTTTGATTTGAGAAGAAACGCGCACAATCCACCCGGATTGTCCAGGTTTCTCATAGAAAAGTTCATTTTCACTTAATTAGTCCAAACATATGATTTTTGATCACTCTTGGTGTTTTGATTTTCCCGCAGGTTCACTAGTCGCGAACTTGCCGGTTGTTATAAAAACTGAATTTGTTTAATATTCAGATTAGCATAATTAATTAACCGTTAATCATTAAATTATGAAAATTTAACCACTTATCAATTAAAATATGTATATTTTTATAAAAATATTTTTGTAATTTATTTACTGATTTATTAATCTATAAAAATTCATTTTATCAGCTATATTTCGTCTGAAAATCGTCCGTTTACCCCAAACAATTTCCAAAAATTCACCAAAAATTCCTGAATACTCAAATCACGCCCCAAAGCAACTTGTATCAATTCCAGAATGTAAAAAGCTCATGCGACATTCTTTTCGGCCCAAATTCGGCTGTAAAAATTCACACGAACGCAAATAAACAAAACACCTTTAAACTTCTCCAAATGATCCCAAAATTCATATGTGATCAAAATACATCAAATCTGAGTTCCCAGAAAAATTTCATAATTTTTGAAGTATTTTAGCTATTTTTCCCAAATAAACGTCCCAATTCGGTAATAAATTCGCCAAATATTCTCGAATAGTCGAAAGATTACCAAATTTGAACAGGGACTCATTGACATGGTCCCTGATGTCCCTGAAAAATTTCAAGTCCTAACAATATGCACATCACAACCTTAACCAAAATAGCCCGTAAGCGAGTGTTTCGGCATTACCTTAGCGGGTTTGGCTCGTTTCCGACCTTTTAATAAAGTTTTCAGATTCTTGTGCTTCTAAGAAAGCTTGGTAAAAGTCCTATATCACAAAACAAGCAATATTTCATCAACATAACAGCCCTTAAGTTAGGGTTTCGGCTAGTGCACAAAAACGAACTTTTGAACTGTAAAAACGTCGTTTCAACCCTTTAATCCGGGTTTATGGCCAAAAAAACTATCAAAACAGGTTCCTTACCATGTGTATGATCAAAACATTTTTATGGACCATTTTTAGGATTTTTACACGGTTAGGAATGATTTTTAGTAACCAAGACATGTTTTTATGGTATTAAACAAGTTTAAACAAGTTCAAAAGCTACTTATTTAAGCTCTTACCTTAGGTTTTCTTGTTGTTTTTGGTTGGAGAAGAAGTTGTGTCCAGAATTTTCAAGGAAATGATGTTAAAATTTCTTGGATCTAGTTTAAATATGAAAGAACTAAAAGGGGGGGGGGGGCTGCTGAATTGCGATCGGGATTATATGGGCCCACCTTGGGCCCATTTTGGCCCAAGTTTCTGATTCCTCAAGCTCAAATACGAAAAGCCCGGTCCAAATTTAGTTTGGGTTCGGTTTTTGGTGCGAAAAACTTATCGGGTGCGTTAAACAGCGCGAAAACGAGTGTTTTTCGGCTAGTTTTGTGTAAAATTATAAAAACATACTATATGTTTGTAAAAATCAAAAATATTTTCACGGGTCGCTTAAAACATTTCAAATAAGTGTTTGGTAAGTCTTTTTCGGCTTAACGGATGATACAATGCTTGGTTTGTAACTATCTTTCGAGTTTAAATCTATAGCGGGCGGTTAAACGAGCATGTTTTCGTTTAACTTGTTTGCTATCAAACTAAGACCATATTTCTAATATTTTAGCTTGTATAGATCGTATATCACTTATAAATGGCCCCCCGAGATATCTGGGTCATAACCCGACCCGTTCGGTTAATCGTTCGTTTGTTACGCAAAAGGCGTTTATTTGCTTAATCGGTAATTACGTACTGAGGTGTACCTTGTTTTGGCTCAAATGTCACATTAAACATGTTTTTTTGAGTCTTAATTCTTTGGAAGGGAACATAATTAATTCACTAGTTATTTTACTAGATTTAATTCACTAGTTATTTTACTAGATTCATTTATCTTACAATAAAGATTGAATCAATAATACCTGAATAGGTTTCAATTGTAGCAATAATAATAATAAATAAAATAAAATTCTAACTTTAGAAGATGAAAATTCAACATTATATTATTAATAATATAAAGACACCCATTATTTCTCAAATTAGGATGATATATGAACACATTATGCTTGTAAATTCCAACGTTTAAATTGTCCACGTGTTATCCACGATGTTTTCATTATCCCCGATTAAGTTTTTTTCATATCGTGTTCCAACACATGTTTGTTGGTTTTTTATAAAAAAAAATAAAATCAAATATTGTCAAGCTTATATTATAAATTGAGTTAACAATACTATTTTTTTTATGTTTAACTTATTAATTGAATTAAATGTGATGCAAAATAGCAATAAAAAAGAAAGGAAAAGAAAGCTTTAAAGATTTTATTTATAAAGTAGTAGGTTTATTAAGAAAAAGTGGTTTATAGGTATCTGATAATATACCAAATGGATTTTAGGTACCCAGCTAGCTATCTGAGATAGCTGGATTAAGTTTATCACTCCTGGTGGTGTTCCACGTAAGCGACTACGTGTACATCTGTGGTGACTAGATCGGTACGTCATCTCAGATGGCTGGATCTAAGTTTATTCCCTTACACATCATTCCGCTATGTGATGGCACAAGATGAGACCAGCAATCTAAGAAAGCTAGATTGAACTCCCTGCTTTCATTAATTGTTCTTCAAATGATGCTTTGATAGAAGGACGATAACTTCATATTCAAGCATGTTTTTTGAACGCAAAACTCCAGGAATAATGGCTACGACACAATCGCACATGACCGAGCCTATCAAACTTAGAATTTTTTGACATTTGGGACCCTATAAAATATTTGAAATTTAAGAAAATTAGCAAATGAAGATTAACAATGAAAATTAGGGTTTTACAAATTGTGAAAATGAGTAGAATCTACGTCCCAGGTTGCGAGCAGTCTAGGATGTGCGAACAACATATTGACCACAAGTGCAAATCGCCATTAAAAATTTATGAACATGAGTTAGTAATTTGAGAAAGATGGAAAAACTTATAAATGGAAAGGTTGGATAAATATATAGATAAAAAGTATTTTTTTATTTATTTTGTGTGTGTGTGGAATCAAAATTATCAACTCCTGTGACTTACTTTGCACAGAATACTAGTGAGAATGATATACAAAAGATGTTACATTCCATCAACTAAAGTTGTATTTTTTTTAAATCATATTTGCATAATCAAAGGAGTACACCCATGAGTTTGGAGTTAATGAAAGTAGGAAGTTCAATCCAATTATCTCAGATGGTCGGTATTATCTTTTGTTGCCACGTGGTGAAATGGTGTGAAAAGGAATTAAGTAGGAGTTCAATCCAGCTATTTAAGATAGCTGGTCTCATATTGTGCTACCACTTGGATCCAACCATTTGAGATAGCTGATCCAGTCACCACAAATGTACACGTCGTCGCTTACAAGGAAAGCCACTAGGAGAGATAAACCCAATCTAGCTATCTCAGATAATTGAATACCTAAAATCCATTTGGTCCAATGTCAGATACCTAAAAACCATTTTTTTTCTTAATAAATCTGCTACTTTAAGAAACTTGCTTTAAAGGCCCCAACTTTTTAACCGCTTAGGGCCAACAAAATGGTTAGGCCCGCCCTGCTCAGACTAGATCCAATATAGCTTTCTCAAGTGGTATCAGAGCTTGAAGCTGTCTAATTATGTGTTATTGTTTGATTTTAAGCATGAAGTGAAGGCCAATTGTGTTTATTAATGGCATATTAGGTCTTATGAGTTGATAATTTGAACGAGTAGGTGTTTAATCAAATTGACTTAGATTATGAGTTAATTGAATGTGAGATTAATAAGAAATTGATTCGGACGTGTGATAAAATAATTAGATCTAATCAATTCATTCAATCATGGAGAATTAGCGAGTTTTGATTTGAATTGGTGTTACCGCGTGAATAGAGGAGTATTAGTTTGACGATTTTTTACTTCAATTGGTCAATTGATGAAGTAATTGGTGTTCAGATAGTGTATTAAGTCCATTTGGTTGTGCTTAGTGTACTGAATTGTTATTGAGAAGTTTTGGAAATTGCTTGAAGATTTGAAGATCATTTGAGCTCATTCGCCAATGCTTTGAACTCATTCTCTATTGAGTTATATCCGGTAACCTCTCATCATTCACTTGGTCATTTGATTTGGTATGTGTGTGTATTGTTCATCATTCGTCAGGCATAGATAACAGTCACTCTTTCGCTCATTCACTTATTCGCCTTAATATCCATTCGTTTGACATGTTTATTCATTTACTCATAAATTAATTTAAGCGAATGAGTCTTTTAAAGTTTTATTTTTGAAACTTTACACCCTTGATCTTTCTGTTTGATTAGTTTTCATCCAATACTTTTATACTTGACAAGTTTAGTCCTTAAACTTTCAAATTGCACCATTTTCACCCATAACTTTCGATGATATTCAAATTTCGCACCCGTACCGAAACATGATGGCAAATTATCATGCATTGGTTTCACAAAATGCCGTAAGGCAAACAATGCTGAAGAATTATGATAATTAAATTGGTACACAAGCAAAGATACTAAGACTAACATGTTGTGAAGATTACCTGAAATGGAGCAAATGTAAGGCCAAAAATGTGATTTGCGATATCAAAATACGAAACCCGTTATATATTTAGGGCCAAGTTAATAATTAAAGTGGGCGAGAAGTCCGGACACAAAATGAGAGCTTCGACACGCGTATAATTTCAACGGGAAAGCTTCTAGAATGTTTTTTTTGTTTGGCTATAAATAGGACTTTAGTTGTTAGCTTTATGTGTGTGTTTTCCATGGTGTAAATCATCCACCCAAGGGGAGCTCATCTTGGGTGGGTCGGTTCGTTTATTAGTATATCAAATCTTTAACCGATAACGAGATCATTCATTTATTTTATCTTTATATTATTTATGTTCGGTTGTTTGTTTATACCACACCCGTCTCGCATGATTATCAAGAACAAAACCGTTCGTTGTCGGATCCGGTTTCGGGAACTACAATTGGTATCAGAGCGGGTTTGAATCAACTGATTCAACTTTGTTCTTGATATTCGGGTTATATTTCCGCTATTACCCGAACCGAGATGTTAATTCCGTTGAAGTTTTGAAAATAAAGTTAAAAGTTTGGAAATAAAGTTTGAAAATCTGAGAAAATAAAGGTGTTTGAAGCTCGTCTTGTTCGCAGATCTGGATTCATCGACACTTTTCGGGGTGGTTGTCCAAACGGTTGCGGTAACTGTGATTGGTGACGGAGGTGACGTGTTGATGATCGGAAGTGGTGATGGGCAACCACTGTTGACCGGAATAAGCTTTTCAAGGTGAGGGTGGCCGGTCACCGGAATCGGTTTTCAGGTGAAGTCACCATAGGTCCGATGATGAGAGACGGTGGTTCAAGGTGGTGTTGGTGATGTTGTATCTGAGGCGGCCATGAATGATGGTCAGGATAACTTTTTTTTCGGCGAGGGTGTCCGATCGCCAGATCTTGTTTTTCTTGCGGGTGAGCTTAGATTTAAGAATATGATGGCGGTTTTAATGGTGGAGTGAGGCAGCGGCGTTGGAGGATGGATGCCCAACGGTGATAATTTGAGATGGACGAGATACGTTTTCTGGCAGGTTGTGGCCGGTTACCTCGTTGTGTATCATGTGAGTTATAGATGGTGTAGGGCCAATATTATATATTGTTTTTAGGATTGTGCATGTCGTTCTAGTTTGCTTTTAGTCGGTGTATTACGTACTCGGTACGTTTATTTTGTAGGTTTATTATGTAAAACTTTGGAGAAATGGGGCCTTATATAAAGGACACTTTACCCATTTCTCCACAACAACTTTCACAATTCAAGAAACAACTTTTGGAAATAAAAGCTTTCTCTCTCTACCTTCCATTTTCTCTCTTTGATAATAATAAAACTAAGATCCGAGATCCGAGTGTAGTTGGTGATTTCCGCTAACCAACAACACGGATTGATCCGAGTCAAGTCTTGAGATCCATCTAGAGGACCTACAAGTGGTATCAGAACTTTCGGCTCGACTTTTTGTGGTTTTCGGGTCAAACTTTTCGGGTTTTGATCTTAGTTTTTGTTGGATTTGAGGTTGATTTCGTGTTACTCGCATCTTTTGGAGTCCCTTACACCTTGGAAATACACGAGAATCACCAAATCTAAGTTTTTAGTGTCCGAGCTCAGATTCGGCTTAAAAACTCAGATCTAGGCCGATTTATTGATTTTTAGACTAAAGTCTTTTTGACTTTTTGGAAGTTTGGGTTTTATATTAAAAAAAATCGCATCGGGTATTGTAGCAGTCGCTTCCGAGGTGCTGTAGCAATCGCGGGGGGGGGGGGGGGTACTGTAGCAATCGCATAGCCGAGGTACTGCAGCAATCGCTTCGCACGGTTACTGTAGCAAATCGTTTCACTTCGCACGGGGGGGGGTACCGTAGCAATCATTTCGCTTCGTACGGTACTGTAGCAAATCGCATCGCCGAGGTACTGTAGCAATCGTTTCGCACGGGTACTGCTGCAATCGTTTCGCACGAGGTACTGTAGCAATCGTTTCGCTTCACACGGGTACTGTAGCAATCACTTCGCATCGGGGGACTGTAGCAACTCATGCGAAACACTGTGGCGACTCATGCGAAACACTGTAGCGACTCGGCACTGTAGCAACTCGGTACTGTAGCAAAAAAAAAAAATAAACCTTAAATTCTTTTTCTCTTTCAAAAAAAAACCGAGTTAAAAAAAAACTAACCGAGTTAAAAAAAAATGTCTTACAAACCTGAGCTTGGAGGAAATCTGGATATGGGAGAAAGCCGAAAGAAAATATTAAAAGGAGAATTCGACATGTTTATACATATTAAAGGAGAATCGGTTACCTCTCTTATCAACAGATTTGAGTCACTCGTCTCCAAAATGAGTAGTGTCGGTATCATCAATGGTTTGTTTGAGATCAACATGAAGTTGTTGAATTCACTACCTTACACATGGAACATCAATGTGGTTACCATCAAAAGAACCACAAACCTGTATACCATGACACTCTCAAAGTTGGCTTCTACCATCAAGTCTTTTGAAATAATGGAAGATAAGCTCCAAATGAACAATCAGTCTAAAGAAAATAAAGTTGGGACAAGTAATAAAGTTGGGACAAGTGCTGCCAGTAAAAGCAGTCATGCATCTCCTATCATTCCCGACACATCACCAGCTGATGAGGTAAATCACAATCTTTGTTCTCAATCATGCATCAACAAAGTCACATACTATAGATATCATCAAGACGAAGTTTTGAAAGAAAATGCAAAACTTCGTCAGTTAAATGCTGAATATGTAAAAGCTGACAAGATCTACGTTGAAAAGATTAAAACTCATCATGATGATGTGGCAAATCTTAAACTTAAGATTTTTATAAAGGAGCATGATGTTATCTATTATAAAAATATAATTTCTGAACTAAAAGAGGAAATTGAGAATTTGAAACTTGATGCTTCTAACAAAAGGGAAAAGGAAAAGAAAGTTGAAAGATTTGAAGCATCATCTGAGAAATTGGATGATCTAATTGGAGCCCAGAGAAGTACCAAAGTTAAAGCGGGGCTAGGATATGATTATTCAGCGGTACCTCCACCGATGAATAATACTTACACTAGCTCGCCCCACTTTAGCTATAATACTTATCCTGACGAGGAAATAGAATAAGGGGTTGGTAGAATATCAAAGCCTGTGAAATTTGTTCCTGCTGCCTCTCAAACTGCTGCTCCAATCCCATCATCTGATAAATCTGACATCAATGTGTCTTGTGTAGCAGGTGATGTAAATGGTGGTGAATGTGGGACGGTTAACTTGGGTTGTAAGCTAAAAAGAAAGTTAGAACCACGTTTTGAATCATGTGGGGATCTAACCAAAACTATTAACAATCCAGTTTGTAATAAAGTTTGTGAATCCATGTTGGGAAGTTTAAAGTCAGGGTCAAATTATATATTTTGTAAAAATTCAGTGATAATAGTTGTACAAACGTTTGCAATGAAAATGAATGTTCTTCTTCTGACTCAGATTATGAAACCGTTTGTGATGAAACTTTTATTGAAAAATGTGTCAACAAAAGTAGGCCTGTTGAGTTGAACATATCAAGTTGTTCATCATCAAGTTGTGAGACTGAGGATAATTCAAGTAAAAGCGAAGTTTTTGAAAATGAAAAGACAAGTACTTCGTGTTAATATGTTCCACCAAATGAACGATCATTTTCTCAAACAACCAATCAATTTAGAAATCCTCAGCCATACAGCTTCTATGACAACAACTACTATGGTCATTATCAACAAAATTTTGTTGATCCATATTACACAAATATGTTTTATAATCATGTTCCTTTCCAAGGATCACCTTTCCCACCACACCAACCACATTATAGTTCAAATGAGTTCTTTGGCACTCTCAGGAGAAAGTGTTGTTTTGTGTGTGGTCACTCTTCTCACCTTGCAAGACATTGCAAGCACTGGTTCAAGCAACAACTTGATATTCAAAGGCGGCTTAGTCAGTCCCCAAAAGGAGCTTTTAATAGCCCTGATTCAAGGACTGATCAAGCTGATAGGGAACCTAGTGAAATGGATGTGAGATCCAAAGTAAATAAAGTAAAACACAAAAAGAAACCTTTTTGGAAAACCAAGAAGGATAAAATCAAAAAGGATTCTAAGACTGTAAAGTCTGAGGATTCACCAAAAACAGTTTCAAAATCAAGAAAAGAAAAGTCCAAAATTTCCAAAACCAAGGAACAAGTTTTTTCTTGGATTCCTAAGGGCTGTTCTTCATCAAGTGAGGATCTAACAAGAAATAAATGGTTTTCAGGAAATAAAATCAAGTTTGGTCGATTTACGGTTGACCTTCCAGGGACAAAAGTATCCCGGGAACCCATGTCTATTTGAACGCTTAGTGCATGCAGGGTCAATCAAGGAGGACTGTCAATAGTATTAAGTACATAGATAGTGATTGCACCCGGCATATGATGGGAGACGAACCCTTGCTATTTGATGCTAAACCATTTGATGGCGGATTCGAGTCTTTCATAAGAGATATGGGAGGACAAACCTCATGGAAGGGAAGCCTTGTTTAAATGGTTCAACAACTTTTTGAGCGTTTCTCAAACCAACCTCGTCCAACTGCTTCTCTCAAGTGATGGATCCAACATCAGCTGTTGGATCTCGGTTTGAATCTCTTCAACTTTGTTATACAATGTGATAATGCATGCTTAAGATAGTCTATCTAACAACAACTTTGCTGACCTTTTCACTAAAGCCATCGATCATGCCCAGTTTGAATTTCTGGTCGAATCGCTCGGCATGATCAATTTTGATTAAAACAACCTATCTATCCTTTTGTTTTAAAATTGTAAATATTTTTCAAATATGTCACAATTTTAGAGGAAGAAAATGAGTTAAGTTTAACTCACCAAAAAGATTTTCAATTCATCTTAAGAAAAGCAAAAACAAATCATTTGATTTACCAAAAAGATTTTATATTACTTTTAAGAAAATCTAAAAGAAATTGTCCCGTTTAGAGGGAGCTCCTGCTTAGAGGGAGTCGGATAATTAAAATTTTCAAATTTTGAGAAATTGATCCGACCATTGGAAAATGATAGTACATTGATATGTAATGATCCTAGCGCATGAAAAGAGTAGACCAAAAGTCTACAAAATCACTCACAGATGTGTAGATAGGCTTGACAAACAAGTAAGTGTCGGGTGATATAAACCTAAATTCTTGCCGGTACTAGTGGATATACGATTATGAAGCGGTTGCATGTTTCCATGAAGTCATATTCATGAAGGCAGAAATGTAATTATACATGTCATACCCAAGCCTCTCTTTACCTGATCACAGTTGTCTTATGAAAAATATGTGTCAATTTTTAATTTTTCTTTGAGTCAAGAAAAAAAAAAGAAAAGAAAAAGAAAAAGAGTCAAGAAAAGAAAAAGAAAAACAGAAAAACAAAAGAAAAATCAAGAAAAAGAGTCTATCTTAGGATTTTAACTTCTGCTTTATTTCTTCATTTATTTTGATTCAAGCCTTGGACTTTCTCTGTTTGTAGTCATACAAGACCTGATTGTTAAGACCCTGAATCTTCTGCTTTCTTTTAATCTTTCTAGATTGAGTCAAGTGTGCAAAAATAAAGCATAAAGTGTCAAGTATGTTAATAATAGTACTGTGATCCAATAAGAAAGGTTTAAGTCAAGTTGAGGTGATATGTCAACACATAGTAAGCCCGAGATATGATGGAATCAGTAACATGTCTGATTAAGTGAGGACCACATAAGCATCGTGCCTAATTGTACTTTAAACGTATCACTTTGGCATCAAAACACTTGTCAAGTTAAACAAACGGACAATATCTACAGTCGGTGATGAAATTGTGACATAATAATATCAAAATGGAAACGCGATCTAGGGCTTTGCAAATCAATATGATTCCGTGTTGTGATCTTTCTCACAAAATTAAAATACTAAAATCATTAGAAAATTTTGTAAATATTATTGATATATAATATTAATTTCATCTTTACTCCTATCTTTTATTGTTTATTTTGATTTTGTTTTATTTTAGTTTCAACTTCAAAATGTTATGTATATATTTTCGTTATTTTTAAAATATATGAAAATGCCAAAAAGATTTTAAGTTTTTATTATGTTCGTACATATTTTGTTAAACTTTGTTTCATTCAAAATCATGTGTTTTGTTGTCAAGGTCGTTCATGCAAAGTTCGTTGGAAATCTGGGACTTAAACAAATCATTTACAAGTTGAGGGACTGAAATTAAGAGGGCCTATGAACGATTTCTTCTTGACCCTCAAGAGGGTCTATGAACGAATCTTATCGTTCTAAGTTGTGTGCAGCTATACATGGACAGGTAGATCAAGATCAAATCTGCTTGGAGTTGCAGATGCTGAAGCGAAAAGAAAATGAGAACGTGAAAGCAGGTTGTTGAAGCTAAAAATGAACTGATTGCATTCAAAGACAAGGAAAGAAACCAATCGGCTCAAGAAAGTTAACAAAAGAAAATTAGATGTCGAGCCTCCCGCATCTGATGTTTCTAAAATTTGCAATTGCCGATCCTTCCTAGAAATAAGATGGAAATTCAAGTCTACAAGACTAGAAAATAAAGAATTACTCAAGATCCAATCTGGTTGAAGATCCTGGATCAAGACAAGTACTAAGTTTCAAGAAATAAAGACGAAGCAAAGAACTTGACGAAGGTTCCTCGACATACTCAATCCTAGAGGGAGATTGTAGGGCCAATATTATATAATTGTTTTTAGGATTGTGTATGTCGTTCTAGTTTGCTTTTAGTCGGTGTATTACGTACTCGATACATTTATTTTGTAGGTTTTTATTATGTAAAACTTTGGAGAAATGGGGCCCTATATAAAGTACACTTTACCCATTTCTCCACAACAACATTCACAATTCAAGAAACAACTTTTGGAAATAAAAGCTTTCTCTCTCTACCTTCCATTTTCTCTCTTTGATAATAACAAAACTAAGATCCGAGATCCGAGTGTCGTTGGTGATTTTTGCTAACCAACAATACGGATTGATCCGAGTCAAGTCTTGAGATCCATCTAGAGGACCTACAGATGGCAACGTTTAGAGAAGATGATGGACGGTGCCGGAGCTCCGACTTGTTTTTTGGTGAGGTGATCTTAGATGGTTGCTGGGATTGTATGAAGATGATGTATGTTGATGATGAAGCATGGCGCATGAAGAATGGCAGATGAGGTGCGACTAGGGTTCCCAGGATGGGAATTTTCATTCTCACAAATATTGGTGTGGGCTTGAACGGATTTGGGCTTCATTTTTTTTATGTTTTGGGCCAACAAAGGTAATTATTTTTAACATGAATGGAACCAAGTTTTTGAAGACATTTTATGGGCCGAGTAAATGGGTTATTCGAGTTGACCAAACTAAAGAAAGTCAAAAGTTTCGTCATTACTGGATCGTGTTCAAGGCATATTATTTATATTATTTTCAAGGCGTTCGAAAATTGGATCTTGAAAACGTGGGCTACGAGCATCTGGGATGCTTATTTATTAAGGTGATAATTTTGAACAAGTTGGATTTAACAGGGAATTAAATTGTTTAAGCTCTTATCCTAAAAACGTGGGATACGAGTATCTGGGATACTTATTTATTAGGGGTGAGTTACTTAAATAATTTCATTCACAGAAATAATAAGCTATGTCATTTGATCGTTGTCCCCGGTATTTCGTCAAGCTCTTCTGAACCTATAATGCTTAAGATCCGGGATGGATAAAGAAGTGAGAACGTTTTCATGAATGAATTAGGTGGATCACACCTTGAGGGGGTGTACTGAGTATGATGATGATGATGATACCTTGAGCCGGGGGTCTCACCGGAAGCAGCCTCTCTATTCCTACGGGGTAGAGGTAAGGCTGTCTACATCTTACCCTCCTCAGACCCTACCATAGCTTTGCTATTGGTGGGATATACTGAGTATGATGATGATGATGATGATGATGATGATGATGATGATGATACCTTGAGGGGGTGATTGAAGAAGCTTCGGTTATCTGGATGATTTGCGAAAATGCGAGGCACGGTTCGATGATGTTTTGAGATCACAAGTCGTTGAAATGCTGTGGTTGTATAGGGCAATATAGTTTGTACTTCATTTCATGTTGTTCATCAAGTGATTGTACCTTCTGCTGTGGATTTTCTAACTTAGATTTTACCCATTTCAATTTAGATAGATTTTAGGTTACTCTTGGTTTATCTGTTTGCTTATAATTCGGTTTGCCGTGGTTTTATGCTAAGTATGAACTTAATTACCTAGACCTTTTATTGATTGGAATTAACATAGGTTTTGCCTGCATTGGTGGTCTATGTAAGTAATCCAAGTTAGATTACATTCATTGTTCTTTAGCTAAGGGTTTTGTTTTCTTTAATTATCTACCGGGGTATGAGTCTTTGCGAATGTTTTTCTATAGAAGTTACTGTCTTTGCTGTTAGAGGAAGACATTATATTATCTGTGAGAACCATGAGTGATAACTTCAAAACATATTGATTTGTGTATTTCATTTAGGTTTTCTAAATTGTATAGTGATATTATTTTCAGGGTCATTAACGAGTCGGTGAATCTGCACAAAAGTAAAGGTAAGACTTAACTGTTACAAAATCTATTTATTCGGTTAGTATGAAAACATTGGCTTAGACATTAAACTAATTTCACAATTAGGTTTTTTATACACTGAACGTCAGAATATAAGTAACATCATCAGGATTTGTTACTCAATGAAGTAGACGAAGAGATGAAGAGAAGAAGACGACGAAGAGGGTGAGTTCCGGGTGACTCCCTACATCAGCACACAAAGTTAATTTCTCATTGAACTTCATTGTTTTATTCCTGTATGTTTTTAATTAGCAGTACGTAGCACAAGTGCACAAGGTGTTCGTATCATAATATGTGTGTCCTTACATCTTTTTTTGTTTCTACTGACTTGAATTTGTGAATGGTTTATTTTCCGTTACATTCATACTGAACTTTTGTCGGTTTTATGCCCCCATCCGCAACGCAGGGGATCTAAATACTAGTTGTAACTAAATAACTAATATGTAAGATGAATATGCTCTTATCTTTTTTTAGAACGACGACACACGTTCTTGAATATGGAGATGAAAATTCTAAATTCTTTCATGCCATGATTAATAAAAGAAAAAGGCAGTCATCAATACTTGGCATTCAACATGAAGGTACGTGGAGATCTAATCCTAAGGATATTAAAAATCTTTTCTTATAAATTCCATGCAAAAAGATTCCAACATTTTGAAGGAATTAACTTCCCCTAGGCTCATTACCGGTTTCTTAAGTTAGAGAATTTGTATGCTAACTTTCTTGAAAAGGTGCCATCTATTGGAGAGGTTCGAGATGCCGTTTGGAATGTGGTAGTGATAGAGCATCAGGACTCAATGGATTCTCATTTGCTTTTATAAAGAAATACTGGTCTCTAATCACCCTTATTCCAAAGCCAAAAATTACATTAGGTTGCAACGCTTCTTTCATCACCCTTAGTCCAAAGGAGTCAAATCCAACAATTAGCTCATATTACCACTGGCCTATAAGTCTAATTAATACACAATACATGATAATTGCGAAGTTTCTTTCTATCCGGCCAGCTTCCATAAGTGATTGGCAAGGTGGTTAACCGATTCAATTGGCCTTTCTAAAAGATGGCCAAATTTTGGGTGGGCTGTTAATACTCAGTGAACTAATGAACCGGTAAATTGGAATAAAAACATATTAAAAATGATGAATTCTAAGGTTGATTTTGCAAAAAACATGTGGTTCCCACACATGGAATTATCTTTTGTGTTATGGAGTTGATTGGTTTTGGTCATTGTTAGATTGCTATGATTAAATCATGTTTATACTTATCGACGGGATCAGTCCTACCCCAAAAAAAATTTATTTCAAAGAAGACTAAGACTAGGAGATCCTTTGTCATATTTCCTATAAATTTTGGTTATGGAATGTCTTCACATCTTGCTTGATAGTGCCATTAACTCGGGAAGCTTAAACCCGATTTGCATTGAGAATAAAGAGATCCTTTGTCACGTTTCCTTTGTTATGTTAGTGATGTTGCGATTCTTGGAAAATGGTCCATAAAGAATATTGAGAATGCCCTTCATGCACTTAATTGATTCTTTCATATTTCAGGTCTGAAAGTCAATAATATGATGTCTAATTGGTTTGGGTCAAAATTAAGGTATGAGGTCCTGTCTATCGCGGGTCCCAGTTGGGTGTAGTCCGAGGGTATTTCTACCCCATTATCTTGGTATTCTGGTTGGTGAGAAAATGTCGAAGTTGGAGGGTTGGGATCCAATCATTCGGAAATTTAAATCCAAATTGGCTATTGGAACGAACCTTCTCTAGGCCGGGAAGAGCAACGCTTCTTACATCGGTTCTTGGTTAGGTATCTACAAACTACATTTCCCTTTTTGGTTACCTAAGAAGGTTAACACGACACTTTGAATCGATTATGGCAGAGTTACAAACAATTATGAGGTTTTTATAAGGAAAAGGTGGCGAAAGGAAATGGTGTGTGGAACTGAATTGTCAAAAGCATTCACTAGTTACATGATAAAGATTGGATTCCTATTTCGGCTATGAAGAAGAATGTAGGGTTGGGAGATGCGACTAAATTCTCGATGGATCATTGGATTGGGAATGATAATCTGAGTTCCTTATTTCCAAGAACGTTGCTCTAGAAAATAATGAAGTATGCCTAATAAAAGAGAAGAAACATATCGATTTGTGGGGTGTGGGATTGGTGTCGACCACTTAAAGGTGTCGAATAAAGATTCACGGATTTGAGCAACATCCATAGTTGTCGAACAAAGATTCACGGATTTGAGTTTTTGAAATGTGGTTAAGCAGGTAAGGTAGTCAATGGACAAGAAAATGCTTCCGGATGTGCCATCTAATGGAATAGATTTATTCTGAAGAAAGTTAACATATTCGTTTGGAGACTTCTCCTGAATTGTGACCTAGAAAGGGCGAATTGGAATTCGGTTTGAATATGATTCAACTATAGGATCCTCCAACAATGGAGTCGAACACGTTTCATTAATGGGTTGATCACTGGCATAACTCGAGGAATAAGAAGATAGTTGTGGAGGGAAATATGTTTATACGTGGTGGGTGATTTGGAATCATATGAATCTTCAAATCAAACAATATGAGTTCGGAGCTAATCTTTGATCCGACAGTTAATTTTTTGTTCTTATGGATAGTTACTAGAAAAAAACTCAAAATTTCTTGAACTGAGTTGCTTAAGAACCCACTTCTCATCTTGTAATTTTTGTCTTTTTATGTTTGGTTGGCTTGTATAACCATCATCTTCGTTAATATATTCTATGTCGTTAAAAAAAAACTACAACGGATTGTACATTTAAATGGCGAGGATTCAAAACCGATTACGAGCATTTAGTATAAGTGGATTTTAGGTGGTGTCTAATTAGAGAGTGTATGCCATTGTTCTGAAAAAATGAAATGACACTAGAGAATATAATTCTAACTAATATGTAAGGTGAATATGCTTTAATTTTTTTTTAGAACGACAACACACAAGTTATTTAATTCTCTACCCCTTAAAATCTATTTAAAAACTCACAACAGAGTTCGAACCCTCACTTCTTGGTTAAGTGGAATTCATCAATTCTATTGAATTAAAGGCCTATGAAAACAAAAATAGTAACAATTATTAATGTACATCGATCTGAAGTTGACAGAAAATGTTTTTATTTTAAAAGCTATTTCATTTCACCATTATAAAAACATAAATAGTAACAATTATTAATTAATCCTTAATTAATATACTGTAAACTTCTGTTAAAAAAATATACGGCAAATTTACATAAAGGGGCCTTCGAAAATTTTATGAGTGGCACTTTCAATAGCACGAAGAGTACGTACCTCTATCGTCGCCTTCTCTATCCTAGAGGTAAAGAATTCAAATCTTACGAGTCATACTATCAATAACTTATAAAAGTATTTAGAAGTTTGTTAGTTTATAGTGAAGACAAAGAAGAAGAATATGCCGATTACAAAACAAAGTGTTAATTTGTTGTAATAATGAGCATTAATGACACTATGCTTATGGTCAACATTGTGGATGTGTTATTTGCTATTAATAGTATATCTTTATCTATTCCAAGCGATAACATCGATCAATAAGGTGTCAACAAACTTCATTTAAATTTCTTCTATGGAATAAGTAATCTATTTATGTAGTCAATATCATTTATCATAATATCTAGCAATAAGAACTAAAAGTTATTTTTATTTGACAAAAAAATATGAAAACTTTTTTGTAATGGTACATAATTAATTAAACTTAAATGGTGGTGATACATGGCTTTGTTTAAAGCATCTGGCAAGAACATAAATCGAAATCAAGAAACAGATGAATTATCAAAGAAATATTACATAAAGGCAAATAATTAAAGATCCGCAAACTTGAAACAAGAAAAAGGAAAAAAAAAAACTTTAACACACTAAAAGAGATGTGATAAAGGTACAACGAGCTTTCCTACTTTGTCACAAACTTGAGACTTCATACAAGGTAATAAAAAGTCCCTTAGGGAGGTCGGGGAACCAACGGGTGCCCCAGCCCATGCGAGTGCACCACTGTCCGTAACACAAGTAAAGGGAGGGGCGGGGGGTACCGTGGTCACCGAAGATTAATACAGAGGAGAAGGAGAACTATTTTTTGGTCAATCTCTCCCTTTTCGCCTTAGCCCTGTCCTTCCTGTAATGGCCCCTCATGTGACCAGCAAGCATTGTGAAGTTTTAAAGATCCTTCCACATCTAACACATGGTCCATAAAAGTTGCGTCTTTTAGGTATTGCTCTACTAGGGACAGCAAACCTTGGGTCTGATTTGGTTGAACCTGCGGGGTGACACTTGTACCAGGTAGACCTAGTCGAAGTTCTAGGTCAACGAAGGGGGCTGTTGCGGTCGAGGGATTTGGCGCAATGAAAATGTGGGATGAAACCAATCGGGGTATTTGGGGGATAGATTTATTGGAGAGATGGACCATTCGGATGTAGGTGAGCTACAAGAACTATGTCTAGCATACGGGTTGTTAACCATAGCCTTGTTATAAATGTGTTTGTTAGAGAATGTAAGCATGGCTGAAAGAACAATAGCAAGTTTTTGCAAGAAACAAGAAATTATTGGGATGATTTGGGGTGATTTTATACTAGTCATGAATGATGGTAGCATTTAATCAGTAATTAGTGAATAATTAATGAAATTTTTTAAGACCAATATAATGTACTCCTAATTCTACACACTAGCTTGTTATTAGGAGAATATCATTTTACTCACTTTGATATTACCTCCCTTTAATGAATTTTAAATTTTCTGAATTTTAATAATGGCGTTTTTGTGAATGATCTGCAACAAGAATATATAAAATCCACAATATAAGATTTGATATATACGTTATTTATTATTACTTGCGGACATTTAATTTATGTTTGACAAGTTTATAAATATTTGTTTGTATACTTTTCATATTTATTTATTTTATTTCTATTAAGGATAAGTTGACATAATTAGTTTGATTTCGAATTTCAATCTGGAGTTGGAAAAGCAGGCACGTAAACAAATCAAACGTTCAGTGAATTGTTCACGATTCTACAGGAAGTTCGTTTATTTAATAAACGAATGAACATGGACAAAAAATATGTGTTCATTTAATTAAACGATCGAACATGAACATATGTTTCATTTTTTCTTTTATGTCGTGAATGTTCGTTTATTTATGTTTGTTTATATCCGTTTATTATGTTTGTTTATGTTCATTTAAATATTTACTAAAAATAATTAAATATTATCTGGATTAGTCATTTACTTTATGGTTTATATTTGTTTGTTTGTGTTATTTAAGTGTGTTCATTTACGTTTGTGTACATTTACATATGTTCTGTTCGTTTATCTTTGTTCAGTTATATTGCTTGTTTATGTTCGTTTATGCTCGTAAACTGTTCATTTAGATTTTATGCAAGCGAACATAAACAAACATGAACACAAATATTTGTTTGATTAAGTGTTCGTCTTCGTTAAAAGTTAAATGAATGAACAAGAACATGCTCTTATTCGTGTTCATTTGGTTCACTTACATGCCTAAGGAAAAGGTAGATATTTTTTGAAATTTTTGGTAAAGATGGGATTTCATCTTTACAAATTTTTGAAATAATCAAGAATATATGGACATTACGTTGCTATTTAACTTATCGATTACGTTGGTATTAAAACTATTTTCTTCGTGACAATTATCAAGATATATGAACTAAAATCATTAAAATCGCCTTTTTGTTGTAATTTCAATCTAGAAAATGGTCCTACAGGAGTAATTATTTTATGTGTTGTACGTCGGTTTTAGTATATATCTTGTTAGAGCGTTTTTATCATTGATTGTATAACTAGATAAAAAGTACCCGTGCGTAGTGGCAAAAATTTTAAAACATTCTTGACACTGGTGTATAACATAAAGTTGAAATTTTTACGTTTTCAGAGAAGTTTCATTTCTTATAAATGAAAAATCGTATGTTAATTACAATTTATTGCAAGTTACTCGTTAAATCTTAATTATACCCAAATTTCCACTTCCAAGAGTTGCATCAATGTGTCTTTTACATGTAAAATTGAACGGGTATTTAATTCCCAAAATGTATAAAGTAATATTTTAATCAAGAATGAATATTTTCGTTGCATAAGTTAACTCTGACAAAATGAGAAAAGAGGTACCAATTATTAGTCACACGTTTAAGACCCTCTAGGCCAGGTGTGCCAGGTTGACCCTGAATCAACCAAAATATGTAGTAGTTTAGTGCCGATGAATCGAGTACCCTTCATAGTGGTGAAAATTTCTCATTACATCCAAAACATTCGCCTCTAGCTCTCTTTTATGCTATTTCTTTGGTTGTTCAATTCTTTGTGAAAATATTTAAGTATTTTTTATATATAATAAAATAATAATAATAACAACAACAATAAAGATAGTGAATTCAGTTAAAACGTTAATTTAAAAGATTTTAACTTAATAACATTGATAAATGGTATTCAAATATGTGAACAAACTATGATACAAATTTAATGCAAGGTTTAATCGAAAAAGTATTAATTGTCGGTTAAGAAAGTAACATAACAAAACTCATTTAGATTTTAGAGAGCCCGAAAGGCAAAAATATCCACTTCGAATATTATCGAAGATATTAAAATGATTTGGTTGTTGTGAATAATGAATAACATAAAAATTGGAGAATTAAAAGCATCACTTTGCTGTAATTGCAGTCCAGAAAATAGCCCTAGGTCCAGAAAATAGCCCTAGGTCGCGTCTAGTGTCTTGCGTGAATAATGAACCTGTTAATCGTTGATAATATATAACTAGTGATTTATCCTTGCGTTTCGTGGTGAAGTTGGTAGGTAAAATTCGGCCGTTGTAGCGGCGAGTTAACACAAAATCGGTCGTTATTGGCTACATTAATCACGGTACTGGAACTAAACCTGAAAATTAATTTCGTCAAATTAACTTAAAAAAAAAAAAAAGTAGAGGCCCTTTTATTAAGAAAATTTTTGGTCGGTTAAAATCACATGTTGGTAAAATCCGAGCCTTACAACAATGAGTCAATGCGAATTCCGTCCGTATCCGTTGCGTTTGTTACGGTATAAACAATGTTGGTAAAACCAAAACATTTAAACCCAAGAAAAAATAAATTCCTCAAATCAACATATAATATACATATAAAAAATAAAATATTTAAAAAGATATTTATTAGATCTGTAGAAACCGAGAGGTGGTAAAACCTAAGCATTGTTCCTATTGAGTCGGTAACTCGACGTGAATTTGGTAGGTTTTAGTTACACTTGTTACAGTACCGGAGTAACACAAAAAATATATGTGTTGAGATCAGATTGAGCACTTAATCAATGAAAAAGTAAACAATTGTTTTAACCTTTAATGATTAGATACACTTTAATTAAATTCATATCGATTATGGATCAATTAGTATTATCAGAATTGCAATAGCGGAAATTAAAACTTGATAAACTAAGAAATCATATGGAAGAAAATTATTTTTATATAATCAAAAGATTACAACGTATGGCTCCCTCTCAACTTTCGTTCATCATGAAATCACCTGATCAATTGTACTAGAGAGTTCTTTAGGGACTTCTTTGTGTGAATAAGTGTTAATAAAGAAGATACAATCTCCTTCATTTCATATAAGTGTAAGTGTTGATGAAACTAAGGTTGATAGGGACACCTAACAGAATCATTACAAACTACTGATACAAGTGAAAACTACTAAACAACTAATAAAAGTAAATAGACACTAAACTAGTGATCTTTTTAACTACTGATGTGTTCCTGATGTTAACACATCAGCTGTTGGTCTTTACCGTTGTAGAGAACAGCTAATACTGATGTTTGGATTCTGACCATCAGTCCTTTTTAGTTCTAACTATATATATATATGTATGTATGTATGTATAGGGACAGAATCAAGAGACCACTCCTTCTTAGAGAAAAAACTAAAAAACTAATAGAGAAATAGTTTTAATATTAAAAAAAGATTTTAATTTTTTTTCTTTCATCTTTCTTATATGTTGTTATTCCTCACTAGAAAAAAAATTCGATGTAATGTATATTATGCATTACCGTTATATTGCATTTGTGCGGTAGTGTTATATTATATGTAAAAATAAAAAAAAGTTGATTAGTGCATATATGCAATAGTGTTGTATTGCATATATACAATAGTGTGTATTGCATATGTACAATAGTGTTGTATTATATGCAATACCACAATAGTGTTGCATACTATTGCATATATGCATTAAACCGACGTTTATTTTTATTTATTTATTTTAATATTTTTTTAAACAATATTAACTTTTTATAAAGATGAAAGAAGCAAAATTATAGAATAAGTTTTTTGATAAAAGTTAAAAATATTTCTTTATTAGTTCTGTAGTTCTCTTTCGATCTCACCCCTATACATACGCGCACACACACACACACATATATATATATGAGGTGAACCAATGGGTGGCGTTGGTCGGTAAAACTTGGGTGTTGGTCAAACCCGAGCTTTGTCGGTCCAAGCGTTGAGACGGAGAATCTACATGAATTCGATCGGTTTCTGTCACGTTCTCTATGGTACCAGAACTAAAACAAAGAAAATGATGCTTAGTCAGTTTCCTTTACGTTCGTTATGGTACCCTAACAAAGAAAACAATTAGCAAGTTTCCTTTACGTTCGTTCCGGTCAACTCACAGAGGGGTGCAACGGAACCCACCGTAAAAGTGCAGGGGTCCGACCTTCCCATTTTGACTTCTGGACCTGCAACCTTCTCCCGCCTCTAAACCACATAAACGTAAATAGTAATTTTCTCTCATTAAAAACCAATATCATAATAATAATAATAATAATAATAATAACAACAACAACAGCGCTCAAACTTTGCCACCTTCATCGAGATATAGTGACCCGTCTCACTGAATTACGAGCACGAGCTACAACATAACTTCCAAAGCAGGCTACTAATATACCTCGATGCATATAATGAGTATTTGTAAGTATGTACACCTCATTTAACAAACATACAAGGTAGTAAGTCAATGGTGGATCTATGTGGGGGCCACCTCGCCTAGGACACCCCTCAACTTCCTTACCGAATCACCATTTTATGTATTGTACACTCTTAAATAGGAACGATTTTTATAGTGTTTTCCTCTCAAAAGTGCTAAACAAATATATGAAAGTGATAGTAAAGACGCATGTAAAACATGTATAATTGATGACACATCATTAAACTACAGATGTATTTTAGAATTTGACAAAAAGAAATTAAAATTGGATTAAAGTAACATTTATTAAGTTTATATGCATTTAATAAATGAACAATAATAAATATTTAAAAACTTGTGAGCATTAATGTAGGAGTTAGAAGTGCTAAAACATGTATGTTTTTAATTAGAGTTTATAGATTATAAATACTAGTATGTAAAACTACAAAATAAATTCCCCTCATGTTGTAGTGTCGTTAAAGGTCGTTCGCAATTGGAGGTTTCGGCTGTAAATACTTTTGCATTAATACGCTTTGCGACAATTTTTTTCGGAAAAATTAAATTGTGTCTATTTTTAGTGTAAACTTTACAATCGTAAAGTATAAGTAGATTTCTTGACGGAATACTTGTGACGAATTTTGAGATAGAACTTTGTCGACTAATTTTGTAACAAAACAAACAAAGAATCTATATATTCACCATATTATACAAATGATCTAAACATAAAATGATGTCAATAGACATGTTACTAATGAACACCAAACCCATTAAAACCCATCATACTCTTGAAAGAAAGATAACATACACAACTAGAATAAAAGAAATAAAAATGAAAGATCGATTCCTGTGTATAATTGGAGAACAGACACGATGAACCGCTAGCTACAACTCTTCAAGAAAGTGTATAACTACTAAGTTGTTATAACTTAAAAAAAAAATGGTATTTATTTGTGAGAACCATGAATGGGAACTTCAACAAACAACTCCATCAATGGTACTAAGTTACCATTGTCCAACGATGGTAAGTTACCATTGTGTAGGGTTGCCATGGATGCCAATGTAGTGAATGCCATTTTACCACTTTTGGACTAACTTGCCAGTAATCTTTAGTTATCATTTGTTCACTAACTTTAAACATCATGTTTCACCGTTTCAGACAACTTTTAGTCATCCGTAGACCCCACCAAGGCCCATTGTCCCTTAGACCCACAGAGACAACCCTATGCCCCACCAGGGCTTTGCGTCCGACTTTGTTATGGGATTGGAACCTCCTCAGTGTTGGTTCACCGCTTACAACTTTAGAGGTTTCTTAGTGTAATTTCCTCAAACAATAAATTCAGCTTCTTCTTTTTTTTTGGCGGATGAAGATTGTTTTCACTTTTGGTCCGTTTTGTAATCTAGGTTGTGATGATTCGTGGCTTTTTTCCGTAGCAACTTATGTTTAAGCCAATCGAGACTTACGAAGTCAAAGGTTTCTTGTCAATGACCGAATTAAACCATGAAAGAAATGCATGTATTGTTTTTTTTAATTATTTCATTAAGATTTTCTAAATATAATGTCACATCATTTTATGGGTCATTAACAAGCCATTTGAATCAGTGTTAAAGTCAAGGACCGAAGGTGCCACTAATGTCATAATTGCTACAATTTCTATTCATACACAAACAACGTTAGTACATAAATAACGTCATTTGGATTCGTTTTTGCATACAAAGAAGTAGACGAAGAGAAGATGACGACAAAGAGGGTGAGTTCGCAGCGATTCCCCGCAGCAAAGCACAAAGTCAAATTTCGCATTGAGCCTTATGTTTTTAATTAGCAGTAGCACAAGGTGTTAATGGCATAATGTGTGCCGTTACATCTTCATTTGTTTCGATTGGCTTGACTTTGTGATAGGTTTGTTTTTTCGTTACATTTATATCGAACTTCCTTTTCACGGTTTTATACCCCCGCCACAAAGAGGGGGGGGGGGGGGGGGGGGGGTTCTAAATACTAGTTCCAACTAATATGTATAAGGTGAATATGTTCTTATATTTTCTTCGAACGAAAACATGCACGTTATCTAATTCTACACAACCGAAAATCCATTCGAAAACTTACAATGGAGCTTGAATTCACTACTTGGTTGAGAGGAATTCATCAATTTCATTGAATTGAAGGCCTATGGCATTTAAGTTGAATATGCGGTTTTACCGTCTACAGGGACATGGTACGATGACCCTCCTCTATCAGAAAGGGTTCAAATCCTATGCGCTACAATAAATGATTTATAAAAGTATATTAGTTTGCCTCTAAAAAAATAAATATACGGATTACCAAACAAAGGATTAATTTGTTGTAAACTTATAATAATTACACAATGCTTTATGGTTAACATAGTGGATATGTACTTGTTATAAATAGTATATCTAATACATGTCTTGACATCGCAATCCTTAAGCGGTCAACAAACTTTAATTGAAGCTCTTCTATGGAATAATATATTTATTTCGTAATATCTAGCAATAATTACTAAAGGTTGATTTTATTTAACAACAAAATATAATTTTTTTATATGGTATAATTAATTAAACTCAAATGGTGGCGATTCATAGCTTTAAAACATCTGGCAAACACAAATTGAAATCAATGAGCAGATCAATTTTAAAAGAAATATACACGAAGGCCAAATTAAGATCCATAACCTTGAAACAAGAAAAAGGGAAAAAGAAACTTATAAACAGTAAAAGAGATGTGATAAGAGTTACGACGAACTTTCCTAAGTTACACAAACTAGCTAGAGACTTTGTACTAACTAATATTATGTCTATTAGGGAGGTCGGGGGACATTTGGGTACCCCAGCCCAAAAAAGAGTCACCGTGCAGGTACAACATTGCTCGTAACACGGGTATAGACATCGGATAGGGGGCGCGGGTTTTGGTCACTGAAGAAAGGAGAGGAGAGAGACCGTTATGTTTGTGTGTGGAGAGGAGAGAGAGGGGGATAGGTTCAGGGGTATTGCGGTGCCGTTGAAAGCGACTAACGGTGGTTTCAGATACCGCTGATGAGTTGTGGGGCGGTGATCGGATGGTAAGCGAGTTTTGGCTGGTTGCACCCCAGCCTTCCTTAATCATTTTCTCCGCCCTCTCCATACTCTTGTCCTGCATGTAGTGACCCCTCATATGACCAGCATAACGTTGTGACGTTTAAAAGACCCTTCCACATCTAATACAGGGTCCAAAATAGTCACGTTTTTTTGGCTTTGCCGTACTAGGGCCAGCAAAACCTTGGTTTTGATTTGGTTGGACTCCCTCTATCATTTTTGAGTTGTAACCCAAAGCCAGCGTTCGATCAACAAGTACCTGAGGGTTTCATTCCTTCCTCGTACCTCATTGACACTAGTACAAGGTTGACCTAGTTGAAGTTCCAGGTTGACCTATGGGGCCGTTGTGGTTGAGGTATTAGGCCCGATAAGATAGTTCGACGTAACAAATTCAGGCATTTGGGGGCCAGGATTTCTCGAGAGATAGATCGTTCATTTGTCGATGGGCTAAAAGAACTATGTGTAGCATGGTTAGTGCTAATCATAGCCTTGTTATGACTCTACCTATTAGAGAAGGTAAACATGGCTGAAAGGGCAATAGAAAATTTTTACAAGAGACTATCGGGGTGATTTGTATTGATGTCTTGGGTTGTTGAGTTGGGTTGTTTTTATATTACTATTGCGTGGTGGAGCATGTAATTAGTTTGGTGAATAATTAATGACATTTTTTAGTAAGAATCTCATACTATGTGTTGTGTTTGATGGTTAGTTAATCAAAAGTGATGCCATATAGGCAATGAAGCATTAAAAGCATTCACATTCTTTCTCATAACCTCATTTTTATAATTACATTAAATATCACTACATCTTTTCTTTTTTTTCTCAATTAAATAATATTTTTATAGTTTTATCATTACATTTTCTTTTTTCTCCACTCACCATCATTTTAAAAAAATAATAAAAAATTAATGAGGCTGTGTCTCTTAAATATACAGATAAACAGTAAAATTTTATCTATCCTTTATTCACAACTACTCACAACCACACCCTACAAAATGTAAAACTTACTCAAATATATGGGAATGGATGTGAATGCTCTAATTAACCAGCCAAAAAAACAAGTGTCATAGATATGTGTTGCTTAGCCAAGTCTTTAATCTTACAATAAGTGTTTTTATATATTTCAATTTTTTTTATTAAAACAAAAATACTTAAACAAAAAATCTTACAACTAACTTCATTTTCTTCCTTTGGATATGAATGCCTTAATTTCATCACTTTCTTTAAATTACTTACCGATTTCAATTTTGAATTTAAATTCATTGCAAATTCTATTGAACAAGTTCTTGAAAATGCGGGGAAACTAAGGGGGTGTTTGGGATTGCTTATTTTCACCAACTTATAACTTATTAACTTTTTGAAAAGTAACAAGGTGTTTGGGATTGCTTATATTGTGAGAGGAAAAGTTTCATAAGTTACACTTTTGTAACTTATTAACTTAATGAAAAGTTATAAGGAAGTAAAATAAGGAATCCCAAACACCCCCTAAGTCGAATTTGAATAGATTTGTCATATTAGATAGTGTGTCATCAAATTAGGGATCAATTTGATTCTGAATCAGAAACGAAGTGTAAAGCACATCAAATTCAGTAGATCTGTCAGCTTACATAGTTTTTCTTTAATTTAGGGATTAATTTCGATTTCTATCCAAGTTCATTGCCAAATTGATCAAAACAGAGCACCAAACATGCCGAATTCGATCAGTTTGTCGGATTAGTTGATACCTTGGATCACACATCCAACTGTACAATTTCATGTCCTTCGACACCAATGCATTGACAAGAAAAGACTAGTAACGCCCCTTCAATTTTGGGGTTGTAACGGTGGTTGGCACCATTGTTGCTTGCATAGCCGATGGGTGGCGTTCCTCAAGAGACCAATTAGCATAACACATGATCTAATATAGTTCTAGTGTTACACATTTGTTCATCACAAGACTCAACGCATGAGGATATCACTTACATTATTTTACACACTTTAATATTACTGCTAAAAGACTATTTGGTGAATGAAATTTTTCTTAATTGGAATAATGACATTTTTGTAGATGGCATGGTTTTCAACAACAATTTACAAAATCTACAAAATAAGATTCAATATATTTGTTATTTATTACTTGTGCACATTTGATTTATGTTTGACAAATTTATAAATTTTTATTTGTATACTTTCCATATTTATTATTTTTAAAGAAAAGTTGCAAAATTAGCTTGAATTCAAATTTCAATCTAGAGTTGAAAAGGTGTTAAAACTTTGTTCTTCATGGTAATCGCGGGAAACACAGAAATTGGTAATCGCGTTATAGATTCATGGTTGCTTGTTGTTTCGTTTGTAATCGTGAAACCATTAATGTCGATGTACAAACAAAAACGGAACCTAAACATTGTTAATTGTTTGGTTTTGTTGGGTTTCAATTTTTAACGGTCTAGTTTCAGTTTTTGGTGACTAAAAACCATTACTAATGGCTTGGCTCATGGCTTAATTTAAAACCATTAAAACCGAACGGCAAACACCTATATGTAAAATTTTGTTTTTTAACTGAAAAGATACTATGACAATATCATACTCAAATTAAAGAGAATTAAACGCTCATTTTTATGGTGCAGTTTTTTTTTAAATATTAACGCACGAAAAAGTTATGACCGTTTAAAAATCATTGGGATATTTGGGTTAAAAGTGAAATTATAAATAATAGATAGTTAAAAGATGAAGGACCAAAGTTATAATTATTTTTTAGATTTACAAAATTTATTAAAGTTGAGGGGTAAGGTTGTAATTTTTTTGGAAGAAATTGAAAGAACGTGAGATTAAAGGCTAGAATGACCACTTTGCCCCCATTTTAGGTTGTACCATGTGCTTGAAAATTTGTAAAACTCTTAAAATATACCGTCTTAATTTGTCTATCACTCATACATTATATATATATAATATATATATATATAATATATGTATATATAATATATGTATATATATATATGTGTGTGTGTGTGTGTGTATAGGATTATGTTCATTTCAGAAGTGATTTTTATAGCGAGAAGTGACCTCAGCTATTAGATTATTAATCAATGGTTGAAAATGTATTGCATTTATTGTAATTAATTAAGCTTGAGAAAAAATAAAATAAATAAATAAAAAGGATAGTATAGGTAGACTAAAATAATTCATCATTTAATTTTTTTAATCTATCCCTAAATAGAAGTTCAAAGCATTAATATTCAGACTTTATGATTTGTAAGTTACAATTTATTTATACCACTAGATCTCCTTTAGTTAGCATTGATTTTTTTTTCACTAGTTCCATTTGCCATGAAATAATTGATGCATTTCGAATACCAGTTTATAAACTAATATAACCAAGTAACAAACTACGTTCTGTTTTAATTTTTTTTTTTAAATCTATGATTATTTCGTTCGTCATAATATTTCAAATTTTACCATATCTAGAAATATTTTCAACTTTATACTAATTCGTAAAACCACCTACATATTACATACAATGATCCTACATATGATAAAATTTACACGTATATAATTCGAGATACCACATACCCAGTAAATATATGAACCTACACACACTAAAATTTACACATACACAATTTAAAATACCACTTACACAGTATATATATGAACCTACAGAAAATAAAAGTTACGAATAAACAATTCGAAATGTTACCTACACAACCCGTATATGAACCTACATAACACATAAATGATCCTACATATTATAAAATTTAAAAGTACAAAGTTCAAAATACCACCTACACAGTACACATATGAACTTACACATGATAAAATTTGCATGTACACAATTCGAAATACCACCTCCACAGTACATATATGAAGCTACACACAATAAAGTTTACACATACACAATTCAAAATACCACTTACACAGTACAAATTAAACACTTTTTTTATATTAAACTACATATAATAAATAGCGGATCTTGCTAATAACTTATAATTATAAAATTTTCACATATACTAACATCTAGCTTAATGAAAGAAATAAAATAGTAAAAATTATATATGACACTATGACCACTGATTAAGCATAACAAAAAATGAAACCGTTAAATACCACTTACACAGTACAAAATAAACTCTTTTTTATATATATTAAACTACATATAATAAATAGCGGATAATACTAATAATATGCGATTATAAAATTTTCACATACATTAATGTCTAGATTAATGAAAGAAATAAAATAATAAAAATTATATATGATACTATGACCATTGATTAAGCATAAAAATGATACCGCTAAATGCATTAATGTCTAGCTTAAAAAGTGCTGCATCACAAAAGACATATGCACCCTTTTTAATTATAAATATGTCATAAACATGTGTTTGTATTTATGAATTTGTCATTTCTTTTGTTGACCATTGATTAAACAAATCAATGGTTCAGATTCTCTTATCGCACTTCTTGCTATAATATCACTTCTCGTAAGATCCATCCCCTATATATATATATATATATTAAATAAATTATATTGTTGTGTATATGAACATAAAACCAGAAATACAATTTTTTGTATATTTTGTTGGTACGTTTAGAAAGCCCGAAACAACAAAATTTTTAATGACAAAAGCACCTTTACTTAGAAAGATATTAAATGCTTCCTTACTTAGGATAATTATTAAGGCAAAAATGAGAGAACCAAAATCGACTTTTTGTTGGAATTTCAACCAAGAAAATAGCTTAACGGGAGTTTATTTGACGTTACGTACTTCGTTTCTAATATAATCTTGAAGGTGTATCGCGCGTGTTGTGACAGGACTTTCAAAACATTCTCCACATTGTTATATAAAATAAATTTGAAACTTCTACAATTTCAAGAAGTTTCATTTCTTATAAATGAGAAATCATTCGCTAATTTACCATTTATTGCGAACAACTTCCCTCAAATTTCCAGTTCCAAAAGCTGCATCATTGTGTTTTTACACGAGGTCATGAAATGTAATATCCTGGAAAATTCCATATTTATTTTGGACCAAAGATGACAACATTGTAAAAATGAGGGATCAAAAAAATTCCTAATATAAGTAATGGGAAAATGAGATAAGAAAATAAAAACATCTCATGTTAAGAAAATTAAAAAGTTCATCCCACATGAAAAGAAATAAGAAAATGAAAACATAACACATGGGTATAAATAGAAAAGAGAATTTCCTCCCATACTAGAAAATTATAAAACTTGGAAGCTCTTTATAAGAAAAAGAGTTTTCATAGTAATATTCTTATATGCCAAAATGCACCCAGTGGTCCTAGCGAATGGCGCGAAGTACCCGACGCGCACGCACACGGGCACAGGCGATGGGCGCAATGTGGCGCACTTAGCATGCTCGCATCGCCTCGAGCCACTTGAGAGCCGCCTTAGTATATTTGGAAAGTGAAGGATCAAAAGTGAAAATTTGAGTTTTGAAACCCGTCGCGATACGTAACGGGTATAACCAAGGAGCCATCACGATACGCGATGGAAGTGTCACCAAACTCCAAAAGGGCGGTGTCACGATACGCGACGGCCCTAAACCATAGGTCATCACGATACGTGATGACCAGGTTAAGTAATCGTGACACGTGGCACGCGTGTCAACACGTGGCAATCTCTGAGTATAATGACTTATTGCGATACGTGATGACCCTTTTAAAAAGGTCATCGCAATACGTGATGAGATCCAGAATTTCGCCAATAAAAGGAGGTTAACGGCATCTCCCATTTCACACATCAACACACATTTTACACACATAGTTAACCTCGTTTTGTGTGATACATCTCCCGAGGTCTGACGGTTTAAGCTCTAGTACGCGATATAAAGTAGAAGTGCTGCTCGTTCAAGCTTAAGCATTTAACTCCAAGTACCTGTGTGAGGTAGAGGTTCTGCTTAAGTTGTTATTATTAAATGGCTTAGATTATAGTGGGGGGATATTGCCCAAACCTTGATCATAATTATGTTTACATAAGCTTTATATATATACAAAGGTTATAGCTAAAATATTGTTTTTTCATGATTAAGAAGCATTAGATTTTACCTACAAAAGATAATAGTCATAATAGTGATTCTTCATGATTATGAAATATAAGATTTTACATTCAAAAGATATCGTTAGAATAATGTTTCTTTGTGATTAAGAAACATAAAACGTTATATACAAATGCTATGGTAAAAGATATTTCTTTTTGAAAAAAGAAAATTTATAATAGATGTTTTATTATTGAAGAAGAAACATAAACAAAAGACGTCTTCATGAAGAAGAAACGCAGAATATAAATAAACAAAGAGACTAAAGGTCCGAGTGTTTTATAAAAGCAAGCGATATATCAAGGTTAAATCTATGCAAAAAAGACTAAATGTTTGAAGCTAGATCGTTGATCTAGTATTTACAAAAGGTTATTCTCGTACTATAGGTCCGAGGTAACGCTCAAGTATAAGTCAGTGAACTGCACTAATCATAACAAAGGTGAATACGGTTAAACCCTTTACAAGAAAACTTTATAACGAGTCTTATAATTATTTACATGGGATTATGAATCCCAAGACTTTATAAACAAAGGTAATCGTTGACCCTTAGGCTATCGTATACGTTTGTCTAGATCCTTACATATGTGGGTAGACGGTGGGCACACCGCACCATGCTTGCTTATGCCTCTGCCATGTTGGGCCGGACCTAAGTAATATCCGAGAGGGGATAATCTAGTGTATGTTGGAAGTTGCTAAGTCCTCAAACGCTGCGGTGTTTGTAGAGTGGTTTCGAGTTGAGCCCGAGTTTGTAATAGTAATTCAGACTTTTGGAACTTTATTATTTCCTAAGCCAAGTTGGGCGAGGCCTACGATGTCTCGAGGGGATAATTAAGTATAAAAATTATTTTGTGTCAACGTGTTCATTAGCATATAACTGACGTATTTTTCCTAACATTTCATGAAAACAAGTATAGCACATGTAGCAAGGATTTGAGTCACTCATGGATATATAGGCTCACTATATGGAGATGGTTCAGTTTCAATTATTAAAATAATATGAACAGGTTTATCAAAAATTTATAAATCAAATACTTGGATATTCATTATCCGAAAAGTTTTCGGAATAAATTAATATTTTATTTGCAAGCACTTGGATATTTATTAACCGAGAAGTTTTCAAAATGAACAAATAATTTATTATAAATAAGTCCTCCGCTAAAACAACTCGTAACTCTGATATATTTACAAAACAAGTACCAACCATTCGTCACACGCCTAGGCCCTAAGTCGGGGAGTGACATGAATGAGTTTGATAAACGATAGTAATCAATATATTCATTTAATTGGTGGTTAACTAACCTTACTTCCAATAACTTTTTATGAAACGCATTGCGCGTTAATAAAGGTCCATACTTATGCCGCCACCACGTTGTCGTCATCATATGTATCTTCGCAAATCTAATGTTCTCTCTCATGGGTCATACTTCCTCCATTATTTAGGTTGAGAGTAGTTGATTCATGTTTTTTCTTCCACTTCAAAGTTAGAACAATCATATCTTAATCAAATCGTTGCCGATTATTAAGTTAAGCACATTAGTTTCGTCTGGTTTCATTCAGTTTCGTTATTTGAAGTAATCTGATAGCAATGAGCGTCAAATAAACCTGGTCATAAATGAATATGACACACATCATGGTTTTAGGTGTTTGAAAAAAAAATAAGTTTTTATTCTTTGTAGAATTACTAATTTTCACATTAAATGACAATTAATGTCTCATAATATAAAACAAAATACATATATAGCAAACCTGTTCGTTTCATACAAAATTTCGTAATATACTAACAATCATTGCAAACAAGGGGAAGCTTGTATTGTAGCCCGAGTTGGCTGACCACCTCCATTTTCTTGCTTAGTAAAGCAAATTTACATGTGTTTCGTCCGAAAAATTTTACACGTAGTGCAAATTTACTCGTTTTCATTCGAAGGTTTTGAGCCAGGCCACCACGGTTTATGAAAATTTATATACTTATTGAATTCAGGCACCCCGGTGTTTTCGTCCAAGCTTCGCCTCTGATTATAAAGTTAACAATATTTCATTAATGTTGATATAAAATATCACCGGAAAATAAAGGTACCCATAAAAGTCTATCATCCTTTGTAAATTCCATTAATATCAGCATTCGTGTATTCATCTTTGCTTCCCCCAACATCATTGTGAACTACCCCATGAAGTAGAAAACAAAATAAATGTATAGTTGGAAAATATATATTATCAACTATGACCAAACAATAGTTTTTACCAAAAAAAAAAGGAGGATGATAATGATGACGATGGTGGTGGAAGTGGTGGTGGTGAAGCTCGGGTACATAGCAACCTCAACTTATGGTGTTTGTTGTCCAGTGTAATCCAAAAGATGAGAGTTATAAACTGACGGATGGGAAGATGCATGGTGCTGACTACCATTACTCACACACATAAGCTTATGCGTTGCAATATATGTATGAATATGTAAAAAGTTAATTAATGTGTCAACTATAAGAGCAACCACTTTTGCCAAATAATATATATATATATATATATATACCCGCGCGTTGCGGCGGGAATTCAATGAGTATTGATTTGGTTCAGTTTATTATAACATTGGCATAGTATCAACATTTATATAGTAACTGAAAAAAACCTTGATGCAGTGGGACTCTATATACTATACTATAGCTAAATTTATTTAACATATAATTTCTATTAATACAATAATTTTGAAAAATAAATGCAAAATAAAATAGATCAAAATCGTACAAGTAGATTTTAATATATTATCCCTATAATTAATCAATTGTCTACATGTAAAAAATTAAATCATCCACTCCACATGTTTGTTCGTCTAACAATCTTTATCACACACACCTCTACAAACCAAAAAAATTCACCCAAAACCCTAAAAGTTTATATGTTGAAAAAAATTATCCAATAACATATACGATGATTGCGTTAATCGCTACCCGTGCGTTACAACAGTTTATTTGTGTTTGGTTAGATGGTAATATTACGTTTACATACGATAATTATATTTGAATATAATTGTGACCATGCAACAAATTAATATTAATATCTCACTGAAAAAGAAAGTAACTGATTTTAACTTTTATTTTTTTGTATATCATAAATTTCATTATGAATTTTCTTTAAAAACAAAAAACTTTAATAGGTAGTTTTATTAGTGATGTCATCTATTCATGTAATGCAAATGCTTAAACATGATGAGATTTCTGGCAATCTTCCGAGATCCAGTCACAACTAACCTATTCCACATTCACCAACAACGTTTAGCCCTTCGGTTGCACAATTCTTATTGTTGTCACCATGAACCGATGGATATGACGATAATTTATAGGCGAGAGTGGTGGCAGTTATCCGTTAGCGGTTAAGAGAAACAATGCTATGGTTGCATGGATCAAATCGTTGTGCGTGATTGAACGGTGTGTCACGATGTGTTTGCCTCATTTTTACATCTTGAAGCGGTGAATGAAGGAACCAACATGTTGGTTTAAACGTTTTTTAATTTTTTATAATTTAAGTTCGTATTATATAGGATAACCTTTTTTTGTCAAATGAAGCAATTTTACAAATAAAGGTATGTTTTGTAAAAAGATTGGGGAACAGGTTCTTCATCATCTTCCCTTGGCGGAAACGTGTTAAGAGATCAATCTGGTGTCTTAAAACATTTTGTTTCGAATCCATCGACCGACTTGCTGGAAGTCAACGCTCTTGCTATTGCGAGCTCGTTGCCGGCTTTCTATCTGCGGAGTGCCTTATGATGTATTTATAGGTATGGAGTGGTGGCGGTTATACTGCGGTTGCTAAATAAACGACACGATGGTTGATCAATTTATTATAAACGTACGGCGCCAAACTTATTGTTACGTATAATTAATCTTTTATTATTTTGACACCTAGCAAAGAAAAGAAAAAATCATATGTTTTGCACATGGGGTTGTAAGAAAAGTTAATATGTAATCTTTTTAATTGTAAGAATATATAGACAATGCTTGGCTTAATATTACATTGCATGGGAAGATTGTGTAATGTTAATAAAGGTATTTGGAAAAAAGGTTGGGAAAATGGGTATGCAATGAATTCTAAATGTATTAGATAGAATAACAGATAGGGAACTACAACACGCAATGAGGATCGAGGAGCCGATCTGGGCATTGAGACGCCGCCTCGAATGACCTAGGGTATTTGATTGTGAGTAATTGAGACGCCGACTCGAATAACCTAGGGCATTTGACAGTGAGTAGAGCCGATGTGTAGAAGACGATATGGTAATGGACTTTGTGACGATAGAGATGGTGGAAAGGGTGGGTTATATATCAATACGACCATTAATTGATTGATGGTTTCAAGTGTGCACCCAATTAAAGGCATGCAACAGGCATGTCGTAGGTCGGATAGTGGCCGAAGGCTTGCCGGAGAGTTAAATAACATTGAATATTGCGGTGTCTTATGGAGAGAGAAAGGGGGAGATGAAATGTTGCCTACATGTATTATAATGTAATATATATATATATATATGGAAGGGATATTTTGAGAACCATGTTGAGTTTTAAGAATTTAAGAACTCAATTCTAGGCCACACATTTAATTAAATGAATTAGAATATGTGGTTGAGATTAAATCTGGCAAAAAAGTCAAAGTAGGAGAGAGAATAAATATGTAAGTGGTTACACTAATTTTTACGCCCGTTACACAAGTGTAAAAAGTCGACTCGGTGCGTAAAAAATTCTGTAATTTTTTTACGTGTATGTAACTTACATATATTACGCATGTGTAAAAAAAATTCGGAAAAAAAAATCGTTACACTGAGTTCTTTCGAGTTCTTAAAACTCAAAGGGGTCCTTAATTGAAATCTCCCCTATATATATATATATATGTGTGTGTGTGTGTGTGTGTGTGTAGGGGATGGCTCAAGTGAATAATTAAATTACAGCGAGAAGAGAGAGATAACGATCTAAGCCATTGATTAGCTGTAATCAATGGGTTTGGGTTTGAACAGTTAAGGAAACCTTGTAATCGTGAAGATATTAATGTACCATGATTTTAATAAAGAATGGTAGTTTGGTCTTTGCTTTGTAGACTTTCTAAAGTGAAACGTAAGTCATTAATAACATTTATTTGTTATTATTTCTAACTGATAATTACATATAAATTTTTAGTTGTATTTTCTTAATTGATACTTTTAATCAAACTAATATTAAACAAATACCATTTTATTTAAATACCATAATATCTTCAATCATATTTCTTCAAATGCATCAAATATCATGTATCGCATACACAAGTTCATGTATTACATACACAAATTCATCTATTGTGCAAGCAATATCACAAATGCATACGTGAAAATTTTACAATTCTAGATTGTTAACATGATCTGTTATTTATTATATATAGTTTAATGTGAAAAATAAAAAAAAAATAGTTTATTTAGTTCTGTGTAGGTTCATATATACTATGCATGTGGTATTACGAATGTGTATGTGAATATTTTGCAAGTATAGGTTATTAACATTATACGTTATTTATCATATGTAGTTTAATGTAATAAAAAGTTTATTTCGTACTGTGTATGCGGTATTTCGACTTATGTATATGTAATTTTTATCATGTGTAGGGTAATTTATATACTAAGTAGGTTATATATGTATTGTGTATATGGTATTTGAATATGTATATGTAATTTTTATCATGTGTATGTTCATTTATGTACTGTGTAGGTTCATTTACCTACTTTGTAATTTTATTAGCACAATTGAATTTAAGAAACCTTATGTGGATAAACGTATGAAATTCAAATTACAAAATAAAATAAGATAATATGGATAAATCGACACAACTTAATTTTATAAAAGTAAAAAAAACAAGAATTCGATATAGGCTGATTTGGTTGTATACTCGGAAATTTGAAAGTAAATTGAAATTAAATTAATTGTAACTTCTTCATAATTATGACTTACCAAATATGAAAAAAAAAATGCATGTTCTACTATAATACCCTTATCATTAGATAAATGACAAAAGAAAACAAAACAAAACAAACATGTGATTTGTTTTATTAATTTCTCACACCAAGAGCGTCCATAACAACATTCAATTTCCTAGGTTTGGATCCATGTGGCAAATAAATGGACTTGGATGACAAACTTCCTATGTTGTGGAGCTTGAGTTTGTGAATGCAAACTTGCAAGATGGCATGTTTGTGGGGCCACCCCCTTTCTCTCTCTCACATGCACACACACACACACATATATATATAGGGCTTGGTTAATTTGAAAACCCCCTTTAGTGGAGAAAACCCTAGAAACCCTATTCTGGCCGTTGATTATTTGAATGGATTACACAGATTCAATCTGGTAGGTAACATGTGTTATAAGTATTATTAAAATGTTTTATAAGTACGTAAGGGGCAGTTTTGGCAGATTGCTTGAATATATATTTCTCTCACCAGGACCTCTCACAAGTACACTTGGAAACCCTTTCACCTGCAACTTCCTTTCTCTCTCATTTGAAAAACAAAACACCATAACCACAATATGAAAAATAGAAACGGGTTTGCAACTCTCTCCTTCTTAGCCACTGCCGTCATCCTTTCCTTCGCACATCGCTCACCATAGTAGTACCATCGCCGTTGTTTCAAAGATACACCATTCAATTTCTTAATTTTCCCGTTCAACCTCCATAGCACCATCGTCCTCGACTACAATAGCACCACCGTCCTCGACAACCATGGCACCACCACCGTCATCCTTTCCTTCGTCCTTGATTTTTCGTTTGGGGTTCAATTTCTTTTGCCCCTAATTTTAGGTTTGATATCTCTGCCCCATTTACCAATTTTTTAATACCTTTTGCAATTATCTTTAAATTCTTTTTGATTTGATTATACATACACTTAAAGGAGCATGAAAGTTTGTTGAACTGTTCTATTTGAATTGCAGAAATGAAGAATTTAAAGAACTTTTATTTGCTTTTACAAAAGGGTTGGAATTGAGGATGAAGAGAGGACTAGTAAATTATTGTTTTAATATCAATTTTTGATAATCATTTTCTTTGTTTTTAGATGGTTTTTAAATTATGTACCTTGTTACTTTTACTTACATGGAGATAAATACAATAAAGTTACAATATCATAGAAGATAAATACATTTTCTAATAGTTGAAGTAGAGTAAAAAAATATTGCCATGTAACTTTTTTTTTTGTTAAATGTTTAAATAAGTTTACATATTTTTAAATATGTAACAAACATATTAAAAAGTATTATGTAAAAAGTTTGTAAATACTTTTACGTACTATGTTCGCATATTTAAAAACATATTAAAAATTGTTATGTAAAAAGTTTGTTAAATGTTTAAATAAGTTTACATTGTTTTAAATATGTAACAAACATATTAAAAATTGTTATGTAAAAAGTTTATAAATATTTTAATGAAAATTTACATATTTTTGTTAAATGTTTAAATAAGTTTACATATTTTTAAATATGTAACAAACATATTAAAAATTGTTATGTAAAAAGTTTGTTAAATGTTTAAATAAGTTTACATTTTTTAAATATGTAAAAAACATATTAAAAATTGTTATGTAAAAATTTTGTAAATAATTTAATGAAAATTTACATATTTTAAAGTTTTTAAAATATTTTAATGAAAATTGTATTAGTCAAACAGAAAAATATATTATAAAATTTAAGCTTTATCTTTCAAAAACAAAAAAAATTAAAGTTACAGGGAATTGTGAATTGATTTGACGAGGAATGTGAGAGAAAGTATGTGTAAGTTATTTTACCATTATGCCCTTTAATGTTTGAAATGAAACTAGTGATGTGGTTTGATAATAGCCACAAGATGAGTTTTCATGGGTTTTCTTAAGTCACATGGGTTTTCAATTTATACATACCATATATACATATATATATACACATACATACAATTATAATATATTATAACGATACTTGTGAAGGTTTGTTGTTGTAGAAAGAAGTTTGGTTTTTTGAGAAAAGGTTGGAATATGATGTGGCTATTATGTAGCGGTTTGTTGATGTTTGTTGTGGTGGATGCTCTAGGAACATATTCTAATCTTGTTTGTTTGTTATGTGTGTTGATTTCATTTGAGAACTATTTTGAGTTTTAATAACTCAATGTAACAAGCTTTTTTTGGAAATTTTTTTTATATATGTTATATGTAAGTTATATGTATAGAAAAAAAATACACTTTTTTTTCACACTGTATCGAAATTTTACAAAGGTATAACGAATGTTTGCATTACAGCAATCATTACACATATTTAAACTATTCTTTTCTTTCTATTGTCTTATTTTTTTAATCAAATTTAATCTAAGCCGCAAAGTCCTTATTAATTGATTGTATTGTTCATATTGGTTCTTAAATTTCTTATAAATTATCAAGTTCTCAAAATATCATTCCCCTGTATACATACATACATGCATACATACATACATACATGCATCCATACATACATACATACATACATACAATCATACATACATACAATCATACATACATACATACATGCGGGAGTGGTCTAATGAAAACCGCATTTAACTCGAAAACTCATGAAAACCACTTCTAATTTTAAAAAAATTTTACTTTTTCATTCTTTTTATATGTGTAACAGCCCAGCTACCGCCGCACCATAATATTGTCCACTTTGTCCAGGATGTACCACCATCGCCTCACGGATTTGCTTTTGGTTGCCCAAGTGGAGACTTCCCAGGAGGTCACCCATCCTGACACTACTTCCACATGTGCACGCTTAACTGTGGAGTTCTCCTCTCATCCACTACCATTAAGCGCCCAAAACGCGTTATGATGGGGAAGGTATCCACATTCTTATAAAGAAGGCTTAGTTCTCCTCCCCAACCGATGTGGGATGTCACAATATGTTATTAGTATTTGCCAAAACCAAAAATAAATAAATAAAAGTTATATAGAATGTGAATGTACATACATGTATCTCGAAGTAACATATATTTATCTTATACAAGGTAAATATACTATAGATTACAAGTTATATATGTATATATGTGTGTAATTTTGCAAACTACATTATTTTTCTATATTATCTTTTTGGTTTTGCTATAGATTAATAACATTTAAAAAATTAAAAATTAAAAAAAATAGCGTTCAAAAGTAGTTTATAAGTATTTTAGTGGTTTATATACATGTGTGTATAATACCCTCGTTGTTTCAATAATTTCATATATACATGTCAAAATACCATAACAACTGTAAAAGCAATAAAGATGTGAGATAATAATAATAATAATAATAATAATAATAATAATAATAATAATAATAATAAAAAGAAGAAGAATGGTAATAATAACAATAATAAGGGGAGATTTCTTTTGAAAATCAATTTGAGTTTTAATAACACTCAAAATAACTCAACCTAACAAAATAATGAAACAAGATGAAATTGACTTCCCATCACATTTCAGTTTTAAGAAAGGTTAGACACTAGTTTCTTATGGTTTCCTGTTTCTAGCTCAACCACAATCAAATCAATAACACAACTTAAATGACCTATACATGCAATTCTATTCGAAAGACACAAAATCAATCAAACAGAAAGTTATGAGAAACAAGCATGCAATATTATCTAATAATTAGCATTCATATACATCAAAGATTATGTTCAAAATGAAAAACTATATAATAAACAGTCATACGATTAACCCAAAACGAAACTAATTAAAATCATGCAATATTCATCCCAAGCTAGGTAGCTATAGAAGTTTAGAACATCAAAAACTCTTAAAAAAACAATAGCAAACATCATGTGACCAAGTTTTGTAGATGAATAAAAAGCAATAGAAAACATAAATTAAAAGATCATAAGTCTAATAAAAACCTAATATAACTCCCAATCCTCCACTCTCCAAGAAATATTATAAAATAATTAAATAATATATATTTTGATACATATAAAAGTTAAAACTAAATAAATAAAAAATAAAAACAATATATACAAGTAAAAATAATTAAAAAAATAACACTCTCTCTCTCTCTAAATATATATATATAACATTAAAATAATAAATAAGCCGAACCAAATTGATCCAAATTGTCGAACAAATCAATTGGCACGTTTCCACAAATCAATGACTTTGTTTTAATATTATTACTTATAAAGTAATAATTTTTTTTACACTCTATAAAGTTTATACCTATGACCTCATTATTCATGCCTTAAACACCGTAAAGCATTCCCAACTTCATAATATGTGAGGGTGACCTCTACATTTTAAAGTTGTAAGTGGTTGTTAATGTAGAACAGAGCAAATGTGAGTTCATCAGTAAATTTAGAGAAACACTACTCATACTCTATAACTTTTTAATATTTGTTGAAAATAGTTGTGATTGAAGGAGAGAGGAAATCTAACGATAAATGTAAAAAAAAGTGTTATTTAATAAAAAAATGACATAGAAAATGTAGTGATTTTTAGTGTAATTAATAGTCTGTAAACGAACCGAACGTTCGGAGAATTATTCGACGGAAAGTTCGTTTATTTAGTAAACGAACGAACATGAACGCATGCTTCGCCCGTTTAATTATGTTCATGAACGTTCATTTATGTTCATTTACGTTAGTTTATGTATTAATAGAAAATAATAAATATTATCTAGAGAGGTCAGCTACTTAAAAGTTTTATATTTGTTTATTTGTATTCATTTAAATGTTTTCATTTATGTTCGTTTACGTTTGTTTATGTTCATTTACATTTGTGTATTTATATTCATTATCTTTGCAGTTATGTTCATTTATATTCGATCATATTCCTGAATTGTTCATTTAGATTTTAAACAAACGAGAATGTTCATTTTTAAATTAAACGAACATGAACAAAATATTTGTTCGATTAAGTGTTTGTGTTCCTTCAGTTCGTTTAGTGGATTACGCGATGGAATGACAGTTTAATATATTATATTATTTTATTTGTTTTACTAAACTAATTTTATATTCACTTAATAAATAAGAATCCAATATAACACTCAAGAAATGTTGATGTTTCGAACTTTAAAGACGGTGGGGTCTTTCACCGGCTGTCGCCGAATAACCACTGCCATAATGGTTTCGGCAATGGAAGCCACGGTGTGCTTGGAGCACCCACATCTACCGCCCTACGTTTCCACCGTGGCTGCCGGTCAATATCGGTACTGGTACCCAAATTTTATGATTTTCGGGATCAGGATTTTCAATACCGGCACCGGTACGGTACCGAGCTCATCCCTAGTATCAATTACTAAATTTAAAAACTTGTTACCATTAATGTAGGAGTGAGAAGTGGCAAAACATGTATATAGATTACAAAATATAGATTATAAATTCTAGTATGTAAGACTACAAAATAAAATCCCCTCGTTGTGGCAGTGTCATTAAAGGTCGTTCGCAATTGGAGGTTTTGGTCGTAAAAACTTTTGGCATTAATATGCTTTGCGACAAATTTTTTGCGAAAATTAATTTGTGCCCATTTTTAGTACGAACTTTACAATCGAAAAGTACGAATAGATTTCATGACGGAATACTTGTGACGAATTTTGAGATAGACCTTTGTTGACGGGTCTAAATATATATAGGGGAGGGATAATTTAAGAACCTTGTTGAGTTTTAAGAACTTAAAAATTTCATTATTAACCAAGCATTTAATTAAATAGATTAGATTATGTGCTTGAGATTAAATTTGATTAAAAAATAAAATAGCAGAGGGAATAAAAATGTATAGCGATTACATTAATTTAAACCTCCGTTACACCTATGTAAAAAGTCGACTTAGTGCGTAAAAGACTGTAATTTTTTTACATATATGTAACCAACATATATTACGTTTCTGTAAAAAAAATTCAAATTTTTTTTTATTACATTGAGTTCTTTCGAGTTCTTAAACTCTAAGTGGTTCTAAAAAAATCTCCCATATATATATATATATATATATATATACGGTTAGTTAAAATAAAAACCCACTTGAGTTATGAAAACTATAGAAACTCATTTTCAACAACATGTTTTTAATTAAAGTTTGAAATTTGTGATCCACAATTAAAGTTAATAAAAAATGTAAAAGTAAAATTTATATTTTCTCTCTCTTGAAAACATATATAAAAGTTAGTAAAGGAATGCAAAAAAATGGCAAAACAATTTTTTTAATTTTTTGATGTTTTGTGTTAAATGTAACAAAATATATTACATATGTACAAAACAATGTTACAACGGTTTTTCACAACTCTAATGAGTTTTCATTCTATACTTCTCATATATATATATATATATATATATATATATATATGATTAGGTTCATTTCATAAGTGTTTTTAGTGCGAGAAGTCATTACAACCAATCATAATTTTTCTTTTATTCATATTTTATTTTAATAGAAAGGGACATTTTAGTACGAGTTTTTTTTCCCATGTATGGAAAGTAACAAATATTTGGGATAAGTTACATATGTTTTTGTTTTTAATCTAAATACTTTTATAATATAACTAATTTTATCTATCATAAAAATTTTTGACCAGTCTCAACAAATATAACAAATAAACTAATTTTTGTTTTTTTTTTATTTTTAATTTATGATTAATTCCTTCATTATAATTTTTTTAACTTAACCAAATCTAAGAAGATTTTCAATTTTGTATTGAATTCGTAAAACCACGTACACAGTATACAATTGATCCTACACATAATAAATACACGTACACAATTCGAAATACTACATACAAATATACAAGCACAAGATAAAATTTACACGTACACAATTAGAAATACCACCTACACTGTACATATAAAACTACACACGATAAAATTTACACATACAAAATTTGAAATACCACCTACGCAGTACATAGATGAACCTACACACAATAAATTTAAACATGCACAGTACATATATGAACATACATATATCACAACGTTAACCTACATATACAAAACTACTTCATTTATAGCCTACCAATTTGTATTTAACTACACATATTACAATATTAGCATACACAAACCAAAGTTGTACATACAAATGATAGTATTAAATTAATCTTGTAAAATATTCTCAATGTATGAAAAAAATCATGTTTTTTTAATTTTAATTATTTTTTTGATCAATCTTTTTATATGTGGGCAAACACGAGTGATGTGTAGGTAAATATGAGTTATATGTAAATGAATATTAGTTCTGTGTTGGTGCAAATAAAAGAAATCAATAATCTGTGTAGGTGAAAATAAGTTGTGTGTTGGTGAACACGAGTTATATGTAGATGAATATAAATTGACCAACAATTTGTATAAGTGAACATAAGTTATTTAAATTATTTTTATACTATTATGTTACTTGTGTAGATAAAATTATTATCGTTTACTTACATATACATTTTTTTCATATGTGTATAAAAAATAATTGAAATGAAACTTATGAAACCATGATTCAAAACTTGATCATGAAGAATTTCATTAAAATTTTTCTTAGAAAATGTGTTTTATGTAAAAGCCAATTAATTTTTTTCTAAACATTTGTAACTATCAAAGAGAATTAATGTGGAGAATAATTTTGGAGTGATTAGAGAATTAATGCTTTGAAACAACTGGAAGGGAGACCAAATTGCCCTTTTATCATAAATATGTAGTATATTATTTTTCTCTTAATTACAAGTTTGCCATTATCATTATGCACCGTTAATTTGTTTAATTAATGGTTGAGATCAACTTCTCGCACTTCTCGCTATAATATCACTTCTCGCAAGATCCATCCCCTATATATATATATATATATGATTGATTTCTTTTAATAACCACTTTGAGTTTTAAGAACTCGAAAGAACTCAACGTAAGAAATGTTTTTTACATATACGTAATATATGTAGGTTACATGTACGTAGTAAAATTATAGATTTTTTTACGCACCGAGTCGACTTTTTATGTAGGTGTAATAGACGTTTAAATTAGTGTAATCACTGTACATCTTTATTCTCATTCTTAATTTTTTATTCAAATTTAATCTTAACCACAAAATCTAATATATCTAATTAAATGTGTGGTTAAGAACAAAGTTTTTAAGTTATTAAAACTTAACAAGGTTTGTCAAATTATCCCTCCTCTGTATATATACACACACCAAAGTATTTATTTGTTGTAAACTTGTAATAATTACACAATGCTTTATGGTCAACATAATGGATGTGTACTTGTTATAAATAGTATATCTATTACATGCGATGACATCGATCCTTAAGTGGTCAACAAACTTTAATTAAAGCTCTTCTATGGAATAATATATTTGTTTCATAATATCTAGCAATAATAATAACTAAAAGTTGGTTTTATTTAACCACAAAATATAATTTTTTAAAATGGTACAATTAAGTATCTGGCAAGAACACAAATTGAAATCAAGAAATAGATCAATTTTAAAAAGAAATATTACATGAAGGCTCCATAACCTTGAAACAAGAAAAAGAGAAAAAGATACTTAAAAACGGTAGAAGAGATATGATAAAAGTACAACGAACTTTCCTAAGTTATCACAAACTTGAGACTTTAGACTAATTAATATTAAGTCCATTAGGTAGGTCGGGGACCTTTGGGTACCCCATCCCGAACAAGAGTCACCGTGTGGGTACAATATTGCACGTAACACGGGTATAGACATCGGATAGGGGGCACGGGTTGCGGTCACTGAAGAAAGGAAATGAGAGGAAGATTTATGTTTGTGTGTGGAGAGGAGAGAAAGAGAGGTAGGTTCAGGGGTATTGCGATGCCGCTGAAAGCGACTAACGGCGGGTTCAGATACCGCTAATGAGTTGTAGGGCGCTAATTGGATGGTAAGCGGGTTTCGGTTGGTTACACCCCAGCCTTCCTTAATCATTTTCTCCGCCCTCTCCGTACTCTTGTCCTGCCTGTAGTGGCCCCTCATATGACCAGCATAATGCTGTGACATTTTGAATACCCTTCCACATCTAACATAGGGTCCATAATGGTCACGTTTTTAGGCTTTGTTCTACTAGGGCCAGCTAAACCTTGGGTTTGATTTGGTTGGGCTCAGGCTAGAATTGATGGCCCTTCGGTCAAAGGAAGTCCTCCTATCATTTTTGAGTCATGCCCCAAAGTCTTATAACCCAAAGCCGGTGTTAGATCAGCAGGTACCTGAGGTGTTTCATTCCTTCCTCGTACCTCATTGACACTAGTACAAGGTTAAGCTCGTTGAAGTTCCAGGTTGACCTCTGGAGCCGTTGTGGTCGTGGTAGTGTTAATCATAGCCTTGTTATGACTCTGCCTATTAGAGAAGGTAAACATGGCTGAAGGACAATAGAAAATTTTTACAAGAGACTATCAGGGTGACTTATATTGATGTCTTGGGTTGTTTTTATACTACTATTTTATGGTGGAGCATTTAATTAGTTTGGTGAATAACTAATGACATTTTTTAATAGCAATCTTAGACTATGTGATATAGTTGATGGTTATTTAATTAAAAGCGATGCCACGTAGGCAATGAAGCATTAAAAGCATTCACATCCATTCCCCTATCCTCATTCCTATAATTACACTTAGAGCATGTTTGAGATTTAGTTTGAAAACACCTTTTAACCTTTTGGCTTTTTGAAAAAGCCACTAAGTTAAAAGGTGTTTGGTCATACCAAAATTCCTTTCTATTTTAGCTTTTTGAATTGTCAAAAAAAAAACAGTTTTGAAAAAGGCTCAAATCCTAACTTTCAAAATAGCTTTTTTAAAAACACAATAAGTTGTTTTCAAACTCAATCCTAACCACGCTCTAAATATCACTACATCTTTTCTCTTTTTTCTCAATTAAATAATATTCCTATAGCTTTATCATTACATTTATACCCTTTTCCACTCACAATCACTTTCAAAAAATATTAAAAAATTAATGGGGTGAACAGTGTCTCTTAAATATACAGATAAACATTAAATTTTCTACAGCATTTCAGATTTATCGTATTTGTATTCGTTTATGTTTAGCTGACTCGGGAATGTAATTCGGATATTTCGTATTAATAAAATCTTGAACTTAATACTATTTAACTTTGTTTAACTTATTTTATATTCTTATAACATTAATCTCATCAAACAACTCTTGAAACTCTTGTAACATCCTATTTTTGATAATAATAATAATAATAATAAATAAAAGAGTTTTGTTTTATCTAATGATATGTTATTATTTAATTAAGTTAAGTAATAAGAGAAGTTGAGAGTGGGCTTGGAAAAAGAGAATGAATTAGGGATTGGTTATGGGACTTAAGGCCCATGGGTTTGGAGTATATAAACTTCATAAACCTCTCCAAGGACCCAACACCCTCATTTCCACCATCCAAGTTTACATACATACTCAAAAACACATATAAAAACTTTCCTTAGAATTCGGAGTTAGATCCGACCTAAAAAGAGAGCATATTTTGTGTCCAAACATCATCAAGTAGCTTGAAACACACCTTGATTCACGTATTGAATCGGATCCAAGGCAAAAACGGACCCAAGTAGGTATGTATTACTTAAATCGGGATATATCATGTGAGAAAAATGTAAACTTTGTAGTATACGAGTTGGTGAATGAGATTCAGAGTGAACGAGTAGGTTAGGACCATGTAGTAGACAAAAAGATGAAGTGGTTATGACTCAGAAGTCATTAAAATGGTAAAACGGGTCATAAGGAAAGGCCACGAAGGAAAATGGTTGAAAGAATGGTAAAATGAAGAAAATAACATTTCGAATCGCAGACAGAAGCAAAATCGCATTACACAGAAATGCTATGCGATTTGTTTAAAGAAATACGAGGTGATTGGATTTCATTCATTCGATGCGATTAGAATGTAATCCATGCGATGCGATTGGATTGCATCCATGTGATTGGTTCCGAATGGTTTGTATAACCCAACTTGACTCGTTTTTCTTATGAATCTTTAATAAAGACTTATTAACGAAAACAATTTTCTTCCAAGATGTCAAGGGCTCTGCCCCTTTGACCCTGCCTGGGGATGCCACCCCTAGAGCCTCGCTGTCAGGGACGCTGCCCCCGGACCCCGTTCGTTAGGGGCTTCACTACTCTAGAATTATGATATGATTAGGAGTAGTTAAGTGATTCGTGTAATTTGTACACAGTTAGGCGTGCCTAGCTGAAGAGAGGTGTGACCATTTAGTCTGAGAGGAACAGGATTCAGGTGAGTTTCTAGCCCCTTTTTCTCTTTTTTGTTTTTCAAGGTTGTATCCATACTCTATGTGATAGGTTAACATGCTTATTATATTTCGTAAGTGTATGATATGTGAATGTATATGTATAGACGTACATTATTATATCTATATATGTCTGAAGGTATATATGGATGTATGGTTGTATGGTTATCTGTAAAAAATGGACCAGACCCTAATAATATCTGAGATGTTAGGAACCAGACCCTAATAATATCTGAGATGGAATGGACCAGACCCAAATAATGTCTGAGATGATAGAGATAGTTATGCATGTAGTATGAAAGAGTGTATGTATGTATGTATGTATGTGACGTGAGGTCGAAGACTCACTCAAAAATAAACCAAATACAACTAATTAGATAGCGGTAAGTGGGTGTCGAACACAAGGAGTTTGTGGAATATGTGTTAAATTAGTAGCTTGACAGTTACACTAAATATAAAAGTAAATGAAAAAAAGTAGTCTTCAAGTTGATTTTAATTTGGTTTTATGAACTAAAGTAAACTAGCAAATAAGTTGTGAACAATCAATTAAACAAGCATTCCTCTTGGGGTTCAGGTTATTACTCGACACTCTTGTTAACATTTAATAGATAAACCATAATATCTCGGTTTTGTGCATATACAATTGTTTGTGATTAATCAGGAACTAAGTACTCGGATTCCTAGAATGTGAGGTTGTTACTCAACAATCAATCAATACTATCACCCCTAATTCTTTCCACTAAATCTCAATTGTCAACGACACCAAGAACGCGTGGTTCAAACTAGGTTTAAACGATAGAGACAAGTTACAAACAATCAAACAAACATCATGATTATACTAAACGATTAGAAAATCAATCCAAGTTCAAGAACAATTAACATAAAGTATCTTGTAAATAACCTTACATCCAAGAGAAACACCAAAGGGTTTAGCCACACATGGTTTGGTGAATCATTGCTTCAAATCTCTTATTTATAGCAATCAAAAACATAATCTAATGATTACAAACCCCAAAATAATGTTTTTGTTCTTCACAAATCATCTCCAGGTTGTCCCAATTGAAAGATATGTGAAAAGACACCCAAAAACGTCCTAAAAACTGGCCCAAACTCAGTTGTTACGAGTCGGACCGTGGGCCACGGTCCAGACCGTGGACCACGGTCAAGTTACGGTGCCCGGAATGCCACGATACGGTGTATTCTGTTGATTTTGGTGCCAGTTTGACCGTGGCCCACGGTCAACACCGTGGACCACGGTGGGGCTCTTCCTCAATTTCTTGTTTTCTTCATATCTTTTTCATTTCAACTCCGTCTTCTTCGCCGTTTTCACCCACATTCTCGTAATTTCATCCTCTACCTCCTCCTACCTGCAAACATATGAGTAACCATAGTCAACTAATTCCATGAAATTAAGTTGGTTAAGCCAATGCATTTATATCTTTTAACTCGCTTAACGGCTTCCCTACAAGTCACTCGTCAGTATGTATGTATGTATGTATGTGTGTGTGTGTGTATGTATGAGGGAAAGGTAAGCATGTTAAGCATGTAACATGTATATTCGGCTGCGTATATATAAGTATTTTTACGTAATGAATGTTGCATGATTAACTAGAAATCACTTAGCGTAGCTGACTTTTAGTATCCATACAGGCAAATAGGTTAAAGCAACTGGCTTGAGGGAGACACATGGCATTAGATTGAGGAGGCTGGCATATTGAGAAGAATGTTATGATGTTATGTTTTGTTGTGATCTATTTTGCTAAGACAAATTTGAATAATGTTAAGACAAGATTTGAAGTTTTATGTAATAAATGATTGATATTTTTATATTCCACGAAAAGTTTTAATTAACTGGGATCGGGGCCTAACAACTCTTCAAATCGCTTAATTCGGTTAAAAAATAGCATCTTTAGAAGTACAGGGACTTGACGTGACAAAAAACAAAAAGTTCAAAGGGACACCCGCCCGCGGGGAGCTTACCCCTAGTAGGCCGCGCAACGCGGGGTGACCTCTTGGCAGCCAAAATCATTTTTTGTTTGGTTAAACACCAAATTGTTTCCTTTTCGATTCAAACATCGAAAATTAAGCTACAAGAAACAGGACCATTTATTATATTGTACTACGTATTAATGTTTTTGATTACATTGAAAGAGAAGGCAAGCGGGCAACAAGCTGCGCCGCTATATACCCCATTTTGAATTGTAAAACCCAATCTTTTAAAAACTATATTTGCGGATCTTGGAGTCATAACATTACTATGCATGACCCATTGAACACGGTTAAGTAACTCCACAGCTTCAGGCGCGAGGAAACCAAAAGTGTCAAAAGCAAAAGGAATAAATACATGTTGGTTGTCAAGACACGCCTTCTCATGTTTAGTCACCTTTTCTGAAGCTATTTTTAAAAAAGCTTGACCGGCTGTGAAGCCACAAGAAATGTCACGTGGTATTGTAGCATTTCCAATTTAATTCCTTTAGTATTACAAACGAATTTGTTAGTTAAAATACCATATTTTGCCATTAATTGATTATTTCATTTCTTAAACGAGTTTGTTTACCTAATAAACGATTTTAGGCTCTTCCTATTTAACAACCTATCAAAGAAATCCTAGAACCTTTCTGTAACATCAGCCTCCACCTCTAAATTTCATGCATGTGATGTGTATGGTGTTTTTCTTCAAAAATCTTTATTCTCCGGTTTGACTTTGGTCTTCAAGAACTATTGACTCGCTTTTTCTCATCGTTTTAATCATCGTTCGAGTAAGTTGTCTTCTGCGATGTTGTGTGATTTTTGTTCATTTAGCAAAAGCCCTCAATCAATTTCATTGATTAGGGGAGTTTCATGGGTCAATTTAATCACGCCCGTTTAGGGTTCTTAAAAAGTCAACTTTTGTAATTAATCAATTACTATTATAATCGTTTGTCTGCCACTTTATTGTAATCATTTTGATTTTAATGAGAAACGATTTGAGATAAAAAAAAATTACTATATCTTCTGTTCAAAATTGGTTTTCTGTCCAAAAGACTTTTATCTTGTTTGTTTATGTATGTGTGTTGATTTCATTTGAGAACTATTTTGAGTTTTAATAACTCAATGTAACAAGCTTTTTTTGGAAATTTTTTTATATATGTTATATATAAGTTACATCTATAGAAAAAAATACACTTTTTTTTCACAATATATCGACTTTTTACATAGGTGTAACGGATGTTTACATTACAGCAATCATTACACATATTTAAACTACTCTTTTCTTTCTAATGTCTTATTATGTAATCAAATTTAATCTAAGCCGCAAATTCCTTACCTATTTAATTGATTGTATTGTCCATATTGGTTCTTAAATTTCTTGTAAATTATCAAGTTCTCAAAATATAATTCCCCTGTATATATACATACATACATGCATGCATGCATGCATGCATACATACATATGGGAGTGTTCTAATGAATACCGCATTTAACTCGAAAACACATGAAAACCACTTCTAAACACTAAATTTAAAAAATTTTACTTTTTCTTTCTTTTTATATGTTATTAGTATTTGCCAAAACCAAAAAGAAATGAAAAAAAGTTAAATAGAATGTGAAAGTACATATGTATCTCGAAGTAACATATATGTATCTTATACAAGGTAAATATATGTAGATTACAAGTTATTTATGTATATATGTGTGTAATTTTGCAAACTGCATTATTGTTTTGTATTATATTTTTGGTTTTGCTATAGATTAATAACTGTTAAAAAATTAAAAATTAAAAAAAAATAGCATTCAAAAGTAGTTTATAAGTATTTTAGTGGTTTATATACATGTGTATATAATATCTTTGTTGTTTCAATAATTACATATATATATACATGTCAAAAATATAAAGTATTAGATAAAAAAAGTATAGTGAATTCAAGCATACCATGACGACTGTAAAAGCAATAAAGATGTGAGATGTGATGATGATGATAATAATAATAAGGGGAGATTTCTTTTGAGAACCACTTTGAGTTTTAAGAACTCAAAAAAACTTAACGTAACAATTTTTTTTTTGAATTTTTTTTATATATACGTAATATATGTAGGTTGCATGTACGTAAAAAAAATTACCGAATTTTTTACGCACCGAGTCAACATTTTACATAAGTGCAACGGCCGTTTAAATTAGTGTAATCATTGTACATCTTTATTCTTTCTCCCACTTTAATTTTTTAATTACATTTAAACTCAGACACATAAGTTAATTTATTTAATTAAATGTGTGGTCAAGAATAAAGTTCTTAAGTTCTTAAAACTCAATAATGTTCTCAAAATATCCCTCCCAATAATAATAATAATAATAATAATAATAATAATAATAATAATAATCTAGATCTTTTATTTCGTAAGTAACCTCCACTAAAGATTATCGTTGTCTTTTACTTTCTTAAGGGTATTGGTAGCGTCTCTTGAGTTTTGCGGTAAAGGACTCTCAAGGTTAACAAAAAATAAAAGCATGAGGCACCATTCAATGTTGTCTACTTATACCTTACTAGTCTACCAATATAATCACATTATTACGGACATTCTCACTCTTTGTGACCTTCATCAAGGTATAGTGACTAATCTCACTGAATTAACAAAGCGAGCTACCAACTAAATTACCAAAGCAGGATACTAATATACTTGAATACGTATAGTGACTACGTATAAAGACACCTCAATTCACGATCATTCAATGCAGTGATTACTTGTCTTAACCTCGAGAGAGCACTCAAATTCTGCAATTCAATTCGGATATTCAGTTAACCATAAACAATTGTCTATTTACCACAAATGTCTATTGAGTAGTCACTTCTTTCAATGATTTTGTTATACGTATATATTAGATAAATTAGATGATCAAAAAATCAATGATCAAAAAATAAAACATAAGATGGTTAGCATATTGTAGTACACTATGAATTCTTGTCATGGTACGGTATACACTCACCAGTCACTCTTTATGGAATTGTGTTCCACAATGACTAATAAGCAATGTTTATGAACCTACCGATAATGTGCTAAAATTTATATATAAGTTAATAAAATATAAGTTCCCAAATTCGATTTTGAAAAGGTAATCACTAACTAAATCACACATAACAACAAGTGTACAGATCATGATGCAATAAACTAACGGTAAGACTGTATATCTAATCCATGGACACTTAGGAGAGTCTTAGTACCAAACCTTTATCGACTCCTAACCTATTTAAAAAAGAATGATTTTTAATTCTAAAAACTAAAAGAATTAAGAAACTCAAAACGAGAACTAAGACAAACGAACTGACACGAGAGATACTAATTACCAAATATGAGAAAAAAGCTTCCTAGGCATGGATCCTACTGTTGACTCAACCACTCTTGAAATTGACTAACCAAAGCCCAAGATCTAAAGATTAAACCGATTATGTAAGCATTTACATTTGCTAGATCTCGTTTCATACTCCCTAACTCACCTAAACGAACCTACAGGGTCTGTAAAGCTCAACGGGATAATGGTATTCTAACGTACCCTAAATCCCTAATGAAGTCTCACATTTCAGCCTCAATCTAAAAGGCGTAACTCTATCTAACATGAACTAAGACACAAAATCACATGGAATCAAAGACAAGAAGATAAAGCTCACTTTCATACAACTCTATTGTAACAGAACAATGAAACAAGATGAAATTGACTTCCCATCACATTTCAGTTTTAAGAAAGGTTAAACACTAGTTTCTTATGGTTTCCTGTTTCTAGCTCAACCACAATCAAATAACACAACTTAGATGACCTATACATGCAATTCTATTCGAAAGACACAAAATCAATCAAACAGAAAGTTATGAGAAACAAGCATGCAATATTATCTCATAATTAGCGTTCATATACATCAAAGATTATGTTCAAAATGAAAAACTCAATAACAAACAGTTATACGATTAAACCAAAATCGAAACTAATTAAAATCAAGCAATATTCATCCCAAGCTAGGTAGCTACAAAAGTTTAAAACATCAAAAACTCTTAAAAAACCAATAGCAAACATCATGTGAACAAGTTTTATAGATAAATAAAAAACATCAGAAGACATAAATTAAAAGATCATAAGTCTAATAAAAACCGAATATAACTCCCAAATCCTTCACCCTCCAAGAAATATGATAAAATAATTAAGTAATATATATTTTGATGCATATAAAAGTTAAAACTAAATATATATAAAATAAATATAAATATATGCAAGTTAAAACAATTAAAAAAATAACTATATATATAACATTAAAATAATAAATAAGCCGAACCAAATTGATCCAAATTGTCGAACAAATCAATTGGCATGTTTCCACAAATCAATGACTTTGTTTTAATATTATTATTTTTATAAGTAATAAATTTTTTTTACACTCTATACAGTTTAAACCTATGAACTCATTATTCATGCCTTAAACACAGTAAAGCATTCCCAGCTTCATAATATGTGAGGGTGACCTCTATATTTTAAAGTTGTAAGTGGTTGTTAGTGTATAAGAGAGCAAATATTATTGTTCATTAGTAAATTTAGAGAAACACTACTCATACTCTATAGCTTTTTAGTATTTGTTGAAAATAGTTGTGATTGAATGAGAGAGAAAAGGTAACGATAAATGTAAAAGAGAGTATTATTTAATTAAAAAATGACATAGAAAATGTAGTGATTTTTAGTGTAATTAATAGTCTATAAATGAACCGAACGTTCAGTGAACTGTTCGGCGGAAAGTTCGTTTATTTAATAAATGAACGAACATGAACACATGTTTCGCCCGTTTGAACGTTCATTTATGTACGTTTATTTATGTTCATTTACGTTAGTTTATGTATTAATAGAAAATAATAAATATTATATAGAGAGGTCAGCTACTTAAAAGTTTTATATTTGTTTATTTGTGTCCATTTAAATGTTTTCATTTATGTTCGTTTACATTTGTTTATGCTCATTTACATTTGTGTATATATATATTCATTATCTTTGCAGTTATGTTCATTTATATTCGTTCATATTCCTGAATTGTTCATTTAGATTTTAAACAAACGAGAATGTTCATTTTTAAATTAAATGAACATGAACACAATATATTTGTTCGATTGAGCGTTTGTGTTCCTTCGGTTCGTTTACTGGATTATTCCTTCGGTTCGTTTACTGGATTACGCGATGGAATGACGTTTTAATATTATTATATTATTTTATTTCTTTTACTAAACTAATTTTATATTCACTTAATAAATAAGAATCCAATATAACACTTTCAAGAAATGTTGATGTTTCGAGCTTTAAAGACGATGGTGTCTTTCACCGGCCGTCACCGAATAACCACCACCATAATGGGTTTCGGCAACGGCAGCCACGGTGCGCTTGGCGTACCCACATCTATCGCCCTACGTTTCCACCGTGGCCGCCGGTCGGTACCGGTACCAAAATTTTACGATTTTCGGGATCGGGATTTTCGGTACCAGCATCGGTCGGTACCGGTACTGTACCGAGCGCATCCCTAGTAACAATTACTAAATTTAAAAACTTGTTACCATTAATATAGGAGTGAGAAGTGACAAAACATGTATATAGATTGCAAAATATAGATTATAAAATCTAGTATGTAAAACTACAAAATAAAATCCCCTCATTGTGGCAATGTCATTAAAGGTCGTTCGCGATCGGAGGTTTCTGTGGTAAATACTTTTGGCATTTATACGCTTTGCAACAAATTTTTTTGCGAAAATTAATTTGTGTCCATTTTTAGTACGAACATTACAATCGAAAAGTACGAATAGATTTCTTGTGATGAATTTTAGATAGAACTTTGTCGACGGATTTTGTGACAAAACAAGCAAAGACTATATATTCACCATATTATACAAATGATCTACACATAAAATTAATAGACATGTTACTACTGAACACCTAACTCATTAAAACCCATCATAATCTTGAAAGAAAGATAGCGTATACAACTACAATAAAAGAAATTAAAAAGAAACATCGATTCCTGTGTATAACTCTTCAAGAAAGCGTATAACTACTAAGTTGTTATAACTGAAAAAAAAATGGTATTTGTTTGTGATAACCATGGATAGTGAAGAAACACTAAGTGACCCGGGGCAGATTATAGATAATCTGGGGGTTAAGTAATGTTTCCCACGAGGATGAGGTCTGGCAGAGAAGGTTGTTCTTCAGGGGACCTGCAAAACAGACACCGTAAGCTCGTCACTGAGAAGGGGGGGTTCCTTCTTGTGACCACCCTCCGGCGTGAGAATCAGACTAGATTGCTCTGAATATAAGTGTATATTAAGAGATTGCTAGATAAGATTGAGATATCAGATGATGTCCTTACCATTCCAAGGTGTTAGAGTATTTATAGCCGAAGGTAGGTTTCCTAGAAGGTACAGCGGCTGAATAGTATTCTTGTTCTACCAACAGTGGACTACGCACAGGCCATGCCAGTTGGTGGATAGGCTACGGCCAACAGTAACAAGGTCGGCTGTACACTGTTCCTTTACTGCCGGCTATGCACTGTTCCACCAACTGTAGGCTGCGCACGTCCTATTGTAAGGGTTGGTGAGTAGGCAGCGGCTAATAGTGACAAACAGTATTAGAGGGTGCTCCTCCTCGTACTGTTGTCGGTGAGCTGTCACCTTGTGATTGGTTCATGGGCTGTTCTGGTCAAATCGTCCGTTCTGCCCATACCTTAGTAGGTATAGTACGAAAGACCTTCCAGAAGCATACGGACTGGCTCATTTAGGCGGGAGTATTCCCGCCTTGCTCATTCCTTCATGTGACTACTGAAGTAGCTAATGCCTTGTGCGTGTAGCCTTGCTGTTAGTGCGGGTAGCCTTCCCTGATGGCTTGTATCCGCAGCTGCGGGAACAGGCGGGGAACTTCACCATTGGGATGCTTTCCCTGCGGGTACAGCTGGCGTACTGCGCGTAAGGTTCTTTGAGCATGGTGGGTCCTGCTGGAGCAGTTGGTCATTGCGCAGACGTACCTGTTCAAGGTGAGTCTTGCGGGTCCAACTGGGCTCTGCTGGGACCTACCTCTTCAAGTCCCCCCAGTCCAATGTTCTTCTCATGAATTATTAATAAGTGAGGTGAACTTTTGGACTTAGCAAGGGGTTTTGAAAAGGGTTTAGTTTTTAGGTTTTCCGTGGTGATTCTTCCCGCGGTTTTCCTGATGTCATGCAGAAATTCCCGACTTTTCTGCTTGATCTTTGGGTGTGAAGCGGGTAGGTTTGTAACCTCCTCGCACGTCAGGAGCGTTGAGTCCCACTTGTGTGGATTCTCCATGGGGTTTTGGGAGTTTTCAACATATTGATCAATTATGCTAAAACCGCCAATCCCATCATGGAGTTTCAAACAATATAGTTCTCGACGTTCCCGTCATGCGGGGATGTTATTCCCGTTTCCGCAAGCATGGCCCAGAAGATCCTTCTTGGTTTGAATTCCCTGCAGAGTGCTAAGTATGTGAAGGGTTTTGCCTTGACACTGTACCCGCACTCGTCTTACGGTTACTTTACTTCCAAGGTATTCCTGGCGTCAATTCCCTGCGGGTGCTAAGTATGTGAAGGGTTTTGCCTTGACACTGTACCCGCACCCGTCTTATGGTTACTTGGTTGCCAAGGTAAGGGGTATTTTCCCGCTTACTTTTGAATCTTTTTGAAATTTCTTTTTTGAAATTCGAAGAGTTGGTGAAAGGATAAGAACAGTCCAAACCTCTGAAACGTCATGCGACGGTTTCTTCTGACTGTGTCAGGACGTGCAGGAAGTTATGGTAACGTGACAGTACCTGGTCATTCCAGTCGCTTTTTCAGGCGCGTGGGCCCGTTTTTTCGGGCGCGTGGCCGCGAAATTAATGGTATGCGTCCTTTCAACAGCTGTTGCCAGCTTGCTTTTTGCCACGTGTCATAGTTTCATTGCACCTTCGATTTCTCTCTCCTCCGCATTAAATTCATCGCATTAATTGCGATTAGTATATAAAGGGGGAGAGGGTTCTTTGTAATTCACACTTTCACTATTCTCTTCATCTTTAGAACGATTTCCGGCGAATACTCATCTTTCAGTCGAGCATTCTCTTGAAATCGTCTTCTTCTTTCTTTTGCAAGATGTCTCGTGATCTCGAATCTACAGCCGATGACAAGAGTACTGCTGGCGAGTGCCAGTGTGCTCTGTCTGTCGATCTGTACCAGTACATCGTCAGGAAGTTCAGGCTCGAGTCTCTCGAGCCTAAGTTTCCTGAACCCCATCAGACTGTGTACGATGCCCCCAGAGGCAAGATCGGGGTATATGCTGCATTCTTTGTTTATGGGAATCTTAGGTTCCCGTTGACAAAGTTTGTTTACCGTGTCCTGGAGAGGCACGGTGTGCACCTGACCGAGGTGCACCCGATGGCGATTGCCAAGATTCGTCACTTCGAGTGGGTGTGCCGGATTCTGGGCATTGAGCCCTATGTTGACCGCCTGATGACCTTCTACACTTGGAGGTGCATCCAGGGGTGGTATACTCTGATAACCCGGATTAAGGGTTTGAAGATTTGCGCAACCGAGCGCAGTCTTCGCTCGTGGAAAAGGGAATTCTTCTACATATCCGCTCGCGCCATCCCCCTTGCCATGAAGTTCAAAAATGGGCAAGCACTTCCTAGCCTTCACGCCTCCAACTACGAGGAGGCGGAATGGTTTTCGAAGATTTCCCGGGTCCAATCTCCGGTTTACCGGTTTGCGGAGTCCGGGATGGTGATGCTGGGGATGAGCCGGGTGTGGAAGCGGATGCGCAAAAAATCCCAATCGTCCTTGAATACGGTTCGAACTCTGTTCCTTACGGTATGCTTTGTTTCCTTTTGTTGATTTTGAATTTCTTCTAACTTCTTTCCTGTTTATTTCAGAGGGGAACTACTTGCAGTCGCTCCTGAACCCGCGGGAGGCTGACGGTCCCGCTCGGATGGGTACTCGCGCTCTAGACGAGAACGAGTTGCCAATCCTAGAACAAACGGCGGATCGGTTCGTGGAGGTCTACCCGCTAGGCCACGAGATCCTGAGCGCCAGGCGGCCAGGTAAGGCGCTATTCAACCCTCGACCCCTCAATGTTGAAACCTCTGCTGGAATTCCTCTAATCGTATGTTCTGATGAGAAATCCGCAGATGGTCCTCCGTTGGTGCGGAAGAAGAAGGCTGCCGGCGGGAAGGGGAAGGAGAATGTGGCCTCCACTGCCGATCCGGCGCCTCGGTCTGATTCGGAGACCGAGAGCGAAGAGGTGGCGGGGAATCCCGGTGGTGATAAGACCACCGCTCCGGAGGCTGCGACTGTCACCTCCGGAGAGCCCAAGAAGACGACGGTGATCGGCGCAAAGAGGCCGGCTCCATCGGGTTCGTCCCTGCCTCTCCGTACCTTTAGGCTCAAGAAAACCCGTAAGTACAATCTTCCTTTCTTTAACTTCATAGCTTAATATCATTAACACTTATCTTCTTTACGCAGGCGTGGATGTTGACGCATTCCAGGGTGGAGCGCAGAGGAGTACCTCTCCGCCAATGACGGTAGGCTTGGTCAGCCTTCCTGAGGCGACGACCCAGGCGCCTGCGCCTGCTTCCGCTGGTTCAGTCGCTCACTCCTTTGAGCCGACTGTTCCAGCTGTGATGACGTCACCGCCGGCTGTGAGTGCTATTTTTACAGCATCTTTCACCGAGCCGGCGGTTACTATTGCTGCGGATTCTGCAGCGGCGGCCGCCACCATGCCTCCTCCGTCATCGGCAACGACGGCCGATCCTTCAGGTATGCATGGGGCGTATCGCCAAACTCTGCCACCTTCCCATCTGCCTAACCTCTTGGATGGATTTCCCTTGGGTTCAGGTGATGGGTTCGGCGGCTATCGGCCTGTTATTGACCCTACAGGTGCGTAGGGTTCTGTTGGCCTATTTTATATTTTTCAACCATCTTTTCCTAACTGCTCTTTGTTTTTTGCAGTGTCGGATTCCAATGAAGTGTATGTTCCACGATGGAACATTCGCCGAGGAACAACCCTTCGCACACCTGTGGAGTGCGTGGAGTGGGCTCGTCACGCTGCTCCCAGTGGTGCGTTGGGGGAAGCCATGGCTAGCTACCAGGAGGGTAGGCTAAGCAATGAGCTTCGGGTTCTCCTGGCCCGGATGCAGCCGCGCGTCGAGCTGCTTTGTCGTGAAAACGACAAGTTAAAAGCAGCTCGCCTTCAGGAAGTAGCTCAGGCGCGGGCTGTCCGGGAGGAGAATAGGAGGCTTTCCGCCGCGGCGGCGGAGAAGGAGAAGGCGTTCAAGGCCCTTGAAGTCGAGGTTCAGGCCCGTCTCGAGGCTCGCTCCAAGGCTGCCCAAGCTGTTAATGAACAGCTTCGGCTGGCTAAGGAGACTGCTAGGAACGCGACTGAAAGGGCCACCAAGGCTGAAGCTGTTGCTGAGCCTCTACGCCTGGAGAATGAAGAGCTTAAAGCCAAATTAGAGGTTCTCCAACAGGCTCATGATGCCTTGGCGATGGAGGACGCTAAGAAGCTTCAGGAAATCCTGGACCAGAGGGGGGTGCTTGACCATACCGAGCGTAAGCTAAAGGGCGTCGAAGAGGCTGCGGCTAAAGATGTGTTGCTTGCCAACCTCAACAAGAGTGAAGCCGAACGCTCCCGTAACGAAGCTCAAGCTGCCCTCCAAGAAGCTCTGGTTGCCAAGGAATGGTTTCTTCGAGAAGCGTTGTCTCAGGTATGTTTAGCTTCATGTCTTCACGCTTTTCTTTGTAAATAGAAAAGGTTCTGATACTTGTATTTTTTCTTTGTAGGTTGTGCATCGGGTCTTCTCAGAGACGTCTTATGACGATGCTATGAGCGCAGCCCTCAACGCTTCTCATGAGGATGGGGAAAAGGCCGGCTTCCTGCTTGGTCTAGGGTTCGTTGAGAAAGGCATCCCGCCTTCCAACTTCCCTTTGTATGATGTGGATACTGAAGCTATTTACGACCAAGCAGTGAACCAGTATGCCGCCTTCCCGCATCCGGTGGTGGAGAAGGTGAACGAAGTCGCTGCTGCTGATGATGGGCTAGCTATTCTTAAAGCCTTCCTTGAACCACCACGCTCTACTGATGGAGCGGGTCCAAGTGGAAGTGGACCTGAAGCTTGATTCTGAAGATCCCTTTCCACCATTAGCGTAGATTTTTGCTTTTGTATAGCTATCTTTGTAATATTTGAATTTGATGAAATAAAGATTGTGTTAGTTCTTTGCCTTGTTTATTTTACGCATGTTTTGATCTAACTTAGCAATTTCTTTAGTACTTAGATAAGTTAACTTTTTAACGTGGTAAATTATAAGTTTGTTTCCTTTGAAATTTTCTAAGTGTTCAGAATAAGTTAACCTTTGAACGTGGTAGATGATAGGTTGAAGTTTTGCTTCCTTGTTCGTGATTGTGCGGGTAAGACCGTCACTTGCACTTACAAGGATGGCTAAACTTTACTTACATCTGACCTGCGTGTAGGTTTTCCTTAAAACTTGAGATTTTTAGCGTTGTGTTTATGCGGGTTTTGCCGCCTTCCACACGTAACGACTTACTTCTTCCCCCATTTATGCGGTGAATACCGGCACATTAGTGTGGGAAGTTCATAAGTATAAAAGTAAGGCTATCAACACATTGTGAAAGGAGAATCATTTCCATTAGAAGTGCCTCTAGGCCTTCTTTACAAGTTTGGAATTGATCTACATATAACATTTGCGTAATTGAGCTCCATTCCATGTTCTTGGGATGGGAGTGCCATCGAGCCTTTCGAGCCGGTATGCGCCCTTTCCCAGGACTTCTTTGATGATGTATGGCCCTTCCCAGACCGGGGCCAACTTTCCTGGGCGTTCTTGGTTCGAAGCCTCGTTGTTACGCAGTATGTAGTCTCCTACTTTGAAGTTGCAGAGTTTTACCCGCGTGTTGTAGTACTTTTGCATTTGTCGCTTGTAGTTCTCTTCACGCACTGCGGCTAAGTCTCTGCGTTCCTCGGTTAGCATAAGGTCCAACCGTCTTTCCGCATCATTGTCTTCTGGCTGAATCAAGACCCTTGGTGAGGGTAAACCAATTTCGACCGGGACCATGGCTTCAGTGCCATAAGTGAGGCTGAACGGGGTTTCTCCCGTACTGGCCTTTTTCAGCGTTCTGTTTGCCCAAAGAACGTGCGGAAGCTCGTCCACCCAGCCGGATCTGTGTTCCAAGAGTCTTTTCTTTATGCCTCCGACGATGCTCTTATTTGCTCTTTCCACCTCACCATTACCTTGCGGGTGTGCCACTGAGGTAAAGGTGTGGGTGATTTGAAGTTCTTTCAGCCACTGTTGTAGCTTCTTGTCAGCAAAGTTGGTGCCGTTATCGCTCACCAAATTCTGTGGAAGTCCAAAACGACAAATAATAAATTCCCAAATAAACTTTTTGATATGTTTCGCGGTTGTTTGGGCTAAGGGTTTTGCTTCTATCCACTTGGTGAAGTAGTCGATGGCTACCACTAGGAACTGAACATTTCCTGCTGCTGTAGGAAATGGGCCTGTCACATCGATGGCCCACTTCTGAAATGGCCATGAAGAGGTGACTGGAACAAGTTCATTCTTCGGGCGGTGCGTGTTGGGTGCGTAAAGCTGGCAAGACCTACATTTTCTGATGTATGCCAGCGCATCCGTATGCATCCCCGGCCAAAAGTATCCCGCGTTGTTTAGCTTAGCTACAACAGCGCGGGGACCTGCGTGTACCCCACAGATGCCTTCGTGTACTTCCCTTAGGAGGTAGTCAGCATCTTGGTTGTCCACGCATCTTAAGAGTGGGCCAAGAAAGTTACGTCTGTAAAGGATGTCATCGATGAGTTGATAATTCAGTGCTTTACAGCGTAGTTTTCTTGCCTGTGTTTTTGACTCTGGTAGTGTACCTGCCGCAAGGTATTTTATTATTGGTGTCATCCACGTTTCCGTGCCGGTTTGGATGACACAAATTTCCTTGTGCGGGACCGAAGGTGTCTCGAGGAGTTCAATGCGGATATCCTTTCCTAAGTGGGTGAAGGCTAATGATGCAAGCTTGCTTAACGCATCCGCAGATTTGTTTTCACTTTGCTTGACATGTATGACTTTGCAGTCGTTGAAATCGCGCATAAGGGATTTTGCTTGTGCGAGGTACAGGGCCATTGTGTCGTTCACGGCCGTGTACGTCCCGTTAATTTGATTGGCTACTAACATGGAATCCACGTGGGCTTCCAAGTTTTTCACTCCCATCTTACGCGCAATTCTCAGCCCAGCCAAGAATGCCTCATACTCGGCTTCGTTATTCGTACTTGGAAAATCCAGTCGTATAGCGTAAGTGTATTCTTGGCCTGCTGGGTTGGTTAGTTTCAGCCCTGCGCCTGAACCCTCGTTACTGGCTGCTCCATCAGTGTAGAGTCGCCAGACATCATTGATTTCTTGTGCTGGAGAGGGTTGAGCCTCTTCCTGGCACTCTTTTTCCCTCGATGCAGGCACTTCTGCAATAAAGTCGGCCAGAACCTGGCCTTTTATGGTTGGTCTTGGCTTATACTTTATCGCGTATTCCCCCAACTCAATTGCCCATTTGGCTAGGCGTCCCGATAACTCGGGTTTGCCTAGAACGTTTGCAAGTTTGAAGTTGGAGAGAATGGTGATTGGGTGACCCTGGAAATATCGTCTTAACCTGCGTGAAGCGTGTATAAGTGCTAAGACTAATTTTTCGAGGGTAGAGTACCAGGTTTCTACGTATGTTAGGATACGGCTGAAATAATAGATTGGCATCTGGATGCCTTTTCGCTCTACTAGCAGGACTGCCCCGGTTGCTCTATCTGTTGCGGAAAGGTATAGGATTAACTCCTCTCCCGCTTTTGGTGCTGTGAGCGTTGGGAGTTCGATCAAGCGTGACCGAATCTCCTGAAAAGCTGCTTCCGCTTCTGGCGTCCAGCGGAAGTGCGTTTTCTTTAAACAGTTTCTCAACGTTGACACGAAGGTTAACGACTTATCCGCGTGGTTTGCCAAAAAGCGATTAAGTGCCACTAGTCGTCCATTCAGTGTCTGAGCCTGTTTGATGGTAGTAGGTGATTCCATTTTGATAATGGCTTCGACCTTTTCAGGGTTCGCTCTGAAGCCATCTTTAGTGACGATGACCCCCAAGAACTTCCCTTCTTCCATTCCAAAGGCACATTTGCTCGGGTTGAGCTTCATGTTTATCTTCCTGAGCGTGTTGAAAGTCTCTTCGATGTCTTTCAACATCGCTTCTGGGTCAGGGCTTTTGATGACCAAGTCATCCATGTAGACTTCCAAGTTCCTCCCAATTTGGGCATGAAACTGGTTGTCCATCAGGCGTTGGTATGTGGACCCGGCATTCTTAAGTCCGAATGGCATCATTTGGTAACAAAATGTGCCATCGGGCGTCCGAAAAGCGGTTTTGTCCCAATCATCAACGGCCATGTGGATTTAATGGTACCCCTTATACGCGTCCAGGAAGCATTTAAGGCGGAACGGTGCCAACGAGTCCACCTTAAGATCAATTTCGGGTAACGGATAACAATCTTTGGGGCATGCTTTGTTCAAGTCTTTGAAATCTATGCACATGCACCATTGTTTGTTATTCTTCGGTACCATGACGGGATTTGCAACCCAAGTTTGATATCTACTAACGCGTACGATGCCTGCGTCAAGGAGTTCCTTGACTTGGGTTCTACACGCGTTAGTTTGTTCTGGCCCCATTACTCTGCGCTTTTGTACGATCGGCGTAACAGCCGGATCGCATTTGAGCTTATGCTCTGCCTTACTTCGGGGTACACCAGTCATGTCAGCTGGTGTCCACGCGAAGATGTCAACGTTTTTTTGTAATAAGCGCTTGAGTAAGGTGCTTGTGGGATCAACAATTGTTGGGCCAATGGAGACGGCCTGGTCAGGGTACTTGCCGTTGAAGGCCCATCTTTCTGGTTCGGTGATGGTTGGTTTAGCCATCTTTGGTTTGGGTTTAGATGAGACAGATGCGATGCATACCTGGGGAATGCCGGTGATCATCGCTACACCCTCAGCTGTTGGCCATCCCATCATGCCGTGGACTGAGGATACCACGGCGTTGAATCTTGCCATCCCGTCTCTCCCGAAGAGAATGTCGTATGTGTGGTGTGGCTTCCTCATCACGACAAAGTCCACATCTTCTGTGCGGGAGTGTTTCCCATCTGTAAGAGTGACGGGGAAAGATAGGATACCCAGGGGGGTGTTTGTGCTGCCATCAAACCCTTCCATCGAGGCGCAGATCGTTTCCAGGCGTTCCTTGTCTTCGTCATCTAGCTTGTCGAAGAACTGCCTGTACATCACCGTTGACGAGGCGTCGTTGTCAGCAAGAGTGCGAGAAGTGATGTAGTGCCCCAGCTGGCTTTTGATGACGATAGGGCCTTCTTTGCTGGGTCCTCCTGGCACTCGCGGGAAGCGCACTTCAGCTTCCTTCCACGCACATGGTTCTGTCGTTCGCCTTTTTTTTCCTCTGATCTTACCATGAACCATGTTGATGCTGATGTCAACGGGCTTTCGTCCGTTGCCTCGGTACCGGTTGTCGTTCCTTCCTCCCTTCTTGATTGATGCCACCAGGTGTGCCAGTCTTCCATCCTTGACAAATGCTTCAACAATATCCTTCAAGGATGTACACTCTTCCGTACTATGACCTTTTGTCCCGTGGAAGTCACAGGATTTACTCTGATCCGCATTAGGTCGCTGCCGGATCATTGGAGCTTTTGGCCATGGTAGTTTTTCAGTGGCAAATATCTCCGTGACGCTTTTGGTGAGTGGCGTCCACCGGTGCTTTTGGCTTGAAGGGTGTGTGTGATTTCTTCCGCCAATAAGAGGGTGAGAGCTGGATGAGGTGTCAAAGTTTACCCTTGACTGCCAGATACCTAGCTTCCTCTTTTTGTTCTGCCGGGCGATCCGAACATTGTTCTCTCTTGTCCTCTGCGTGTAGAGGTGTGTACTCTGGGGAAGATCCCTTCCCAGTTGCTTTTCCGTCTCGGCAAAGCGCTTTGCCGCCGTCATGATGGCATCCCATGTTGATGGCATGCCATCCTTACCCGTCAATGTGCGGATAAGCTCTGGGTATTCGGCGCCTTGGATGAAAGCGGCGCGAACAAGATCTTCACTTATGTTGCCGAGACTTAGCTTTTTGGAGTTGAAGCGGGTGATGAAGTCTAGTAAAGATTCATCCTCCTCTCTAACGCAGTTGAGGATCGTCCACTGTTCTTCAGTATATTTCCTCTGCTGGCTGAAGTGCTGGCTGAACTTATTCTGAAAGTCCGCCCAATCATAAATGTGGTGGACCGGCAAACGATCGAACCATGCCCTGGCCGCTCCAACCAGAGTCATCTGGAACATGTAACACCACGTGGGTTCCGTCCAGTTACTGACGGTTGCCCCCGCAATGAATCTGTTCAGGTGGTCGTCTGGGTCGGATAGACCATCATAAGTGCCAATGTTGGACATTTGTTTGGCACTTCTCGGGGCGATTGCTTCCGCAATGTCCCTTGCGAACTTTGACTTTCCTGCATTTGTAGCAGTTGGTCTAAAGGTTTTGGAGAAGTCACGCGGGTTTCTCTCCGCATTTGTTGGTTTAAAAGCTTCCCTAAAATTCCTTTTCGGTTGGAAGTCCGTTTCCTTACACTTCCCTTTCGCCTTATGGCGAGGGTTTGCGTCGGTATCGGATTCTTCCCTCTCGTCGTCTGAGTACTCGCACTCACTGTTCATATTGAGATGTTGGCGAGTACTGCCGAATTCGTCAGCCTGTTGAACTGAACGCAAGCGTTCGTCCAATTCAGCTTGGAACTCTCTCTGACGTGCTTCGGCCCTCGCCTTCACTTGATCTAGTGTTTGGCGAGGGACCCTCGTTCGTTTTTCCAGCTGGGCATCAGCGAACCCCAGTGGAATATTTACTGCACTTGCCCCGGCTTGGGTAGGGGTAGTGTTCGTAAGATTTGTATAACTGCCGGTGTTCCCCCCAGTTGCTGGGGTTGTGGTTACCGGGGTTTCTTGGTCGATTACTGGCCTTGGGACCGGAGTAACGTTAACCATTTTTTCAGAAATTTTGAAAAAACTAATAATTAGTTCTAGCTTTTATGCACGGATGGCGCCAATGAAGAAACACTAAGTGACCCGGGGCAGATTATAGATAATCTGGGGGTTAAGTAATGTTTCCCACGAGGATGAGGTCTGGCAGAGAAGGTTGTTCTTCAGGGGACCTGCAAAACAGACACCGTAAGCTCGTCACTGAGAAGGGGGGGGTTCCTCCTTGTGACCACCCTCCGGCGTGAGAATCAGACTAGATTGCTCTGAATATAAGTGTATATTAAGAGATTGCTAGATAAGATTGAGATATCAGATGATGTCCTTACCATTCCAAGGTGTTGGAGTATTTATAGCCGAAGGTAGGTTTCCTAGAAGGTACAGCCGGCTGAATAGTATTCCTGTTCTACCAACAGTGGACTACGCACAGGCCATGCCAGTTGGTGGATAGGCTACGGCCAACAGTAACAAGGTCGGCTGTACACTGTTCCTTTACTGCCGGCTATGCACTGTTCCACCAACTGTAGGCTGCGCACGTCCTATTGTAAGGGTTGGTGAGTAGGCAGCGGCTAATAGTGACAAACAGTATTAGAGGGTGCTCCTCCTCGTACTGTTGTCGGTGAGCTGTCACCTTGTGATTGGTTCATGGGCTGTTCTGGTCAAATCGTCCGTTCTGCCCATACCTTAGTAGGTATAGTACGAAAGACCTTCCAGAAGCATACGGACTGGCTCATTTAGGCGGGAGTATTCCCGCCTTGCTCATTCCTTCATGTGACTACTGAAGTAGCTAATGCCTTGTGCGTGTAGCCTTGCTGTTAGTGCGGGTAGCCTTCCCTGATGGCTTGTATCCGCAGCTGCGGGAACAGGCGGGGAACTTCACCATTGGGAGGCTTTCCCTGCGGGTACAGCTGGCATACTGCGCGTAAGGTTCTTTGAGCATGGTGGGTCCTGCTGGAGCAGTTGGTCATTCCGCAGACGTCCCTGTTCAAGGTGAGTCTTGCGGGTCCAACTGGGCTCTGCTGGGACCTACCTCTTCAGATAGGAACTTCAATAAACAACTCCATCAATGGTAACTTAGTTACCATTGTCCAATAATGGTAAGTTATCATTGTCTAGTTGCCATGGATTCCAATGTACCACTGAATGTCATTTTACCACTTTTGGACTAATTGCCATTATTCTTTAGTTATCATTTTTTCAGTCACTTAAAACATGTTTCACAGTTTCAGACAAGATTTAGTCATCCTTAAGACTCCACCGGGGCGCATTTCCCCTAGACTCCACAAAGACAACCCAATCCCCCATCAGGGCGTTGCGTCAGACCTTGTTAAGGGGTTGGAGCCTTCTTAGTGTAGCTTCGCCGCTTACAAATTTAGAGGTTTTTTAGTGTAATTTCCTCAAACAACATATGCGGCTTTTTTTTCGGCATATGTAAATTTTTTTCGCTTGGTCCATTTTCTAATCTAGGTTGTGATGATTCGTGGCTTTTTTCCGTGGCAACTTATGTTTAAGCCAACCAAGACTTATAAATTCAAAGGTTGTTTGTCAATGACCGAGTTACACCATGGAAGCAGTGTATGTAATGTTTTTTTTAATAATTCATTAAGATTTTCTAAATTTAATGTTACGCCATTTTTTGCGTCATTAACGAGTCATTTGAATCAGCGTAAATGTAAAGGACCGAAGGTGCCACTAATGTAAGACTTAATTGCTACATTTTCTATTTATATACGAACAACGTCAGTAGATAAATAACGTCATCTGGATTCGTTTTTGTATTCAAGGAGGTAGACGAAGAGAAGATGATGAAAAAGAGGGTGAGTTCGGCGAATCCTCGCAGCAATGCACAAAGTCAAATTTCTCATTGAGCTTTATGTTTTTAAACCCGTATGTTTCTAATTAGCAGTAGCACAAGGTGTTCGTAGCATAATGCGTACCATTACATCTTCTTTTGTTTCGATTGGCTTGACTTTGTGATAGGTTTGTTTTTTCGTTACATTTAAATCAAACTTCCTTTTCACGGTTTTATATCCCCGCCAAGGGGGGAGGGGTCTAAATATATATAACATATATAGGGGATGGGTAATTTGAGAACCTTATTGAGTTTTAAGAACTTAAGAACTTCATTATTAGCCACACATTTAATTAAATAAATTAGATTATGTGCTTAAGATTAAATTTGATTAAAAAAATAAAATAGGAGAGAGAATACATATGTAAAGTGATTACATTAATTTAAACATCCGTTACACCTATATAAAAAGTTGGCTCGGTGCGTAAAAAATTCTGTAATTTTTTTACGTATATGTAACCTACATATATTACGTAAGTGTAAAAAAATTCAAAAAAAATTTATTACGTTGAGTTCTTTCGAGTTCTTAAACTCAAAGTGGTTCTCAAAAAAAATCTCTCATGTATATATATATATATATATATATATAGGGTTAGTTAAAATAAGAGTTACGAAAACTATATAAACTCGTTCTCAACCACATGTTTTTATTAAAGTTTGAAACTTGTTATCCACAATCAAAGTTAATAAAAAATATAAAAGTAAATTTACATTTTTTCTCTTCTGAAAACATATATAAAAGTTAGTAAAGAAATGTAAAAAATAGCAAAACAATTTTTTTTTAATTTTTCAACGTTTTATATTAAATGTAACAACATATTACATATGTAAAAAACAATGTTACTACAGGTTTTCACAACTCTAATGAGTTTTCATATAAATATATATATATATATATATATATATATATATATATATATATATGATTGATTTATTTTGATAACCACTTTGAGTTTTAAGAACTTGAAAGAACTCAGCATAACAAATTTTTTTTTTGAATTTTTTTTACATAAACGTAAAATATGTAGGTTACATATATGTAAAAAAATTACAGAATTTTTTACGCACCGAATCGACTTTTTGTGGGGGTGTAACGGACGTTTAAACTAGTGTAATTACCGTATATCTTTATTCTCTCTCTTACTTCATTTTTTATTCAAATTTAATCTCAACCACATAATCTAATCTATTTAATTAAATGTCTAGTTAAGAATGGAGTTTTTAAGTTATTAAAACTCAACAAGTTTATCAAATTATCCCTCCCATATATATATATATACACAAAACCCAAACAAAGTATTTATTTGTTGTAAACTTGTAATAATTACACAATGCTTTATGGTCAACATAATGGATATGTACTTGTTATAAATAATATATCTATTACATGCGATGACATCGATCTTAAGCGGTCAACAAACTTTAATTAAAGCTCTTTTATGGAATAATATATTTATTTCGTAATATCTAGCAATAATAATAACTAAAAGTTGGTTTTAGTTAACAACAAAATATAATTTTTTGAAATGGTACAATTAAGTAAACTTAAATGGTGGATATTCATGGCTTTAAAACATCTGGCAAGGACGTAAATTGAAATCAAGAAATAGATCAATTTTAAAAGAAATATTACATGAAGGATTCATAACCTTGAAACAAGAAAAAAGGAAAAAGATACTTAAAAATAGTAAAAGAGATATGATAAAAGTATGACGAACTTTCCAAAGTTATCACAAACTTGAGACTTTGGACTAATTAATATTATGTCTATTAGGTAGGTCGGGGGACCTTTGGGTACCCCATCCCGAACAAGAGTCACCGTGCGGGTACATCATTGCACGTAACGCGGTTATTGACATCGGATAGGGGGTGCGAGTTGTGGTCTCTGAAGAAAGCAGAGGATAGGGAGAGTTATGTTTGTGTGCGGTGAGGAGAGAGAAAGGGCTAGGTTCAGGGGTATTGTGGTGCCGTTGAAAGCGACTAACGGCGGGTTTAGATAGCGCTGATGAGTTGTAGGGCGGTGATTGGATGGTAAGTGGGTTTTGGTTGGTTACACCCCAGCCTTCCTTAATCATTTTTTCCGCCCTCTCCGTACTCTTGTCCTGCCTGTAATGACCCCTCATATGACCAGCATAATGCTGTGACGTTTCGAAGACCCTTCCACATCTAACATAGGGTCCGTAATGGTCACGTTTTTTAGACTTTTCTCTACTAGAGCCAGCAAGACCTTGGGTTTGGTTTGGTTGGACTCGGCCTAGAGTTGGTGGCCCTTCGGTTAAAGGAAGCCCCCCTATCATTTTTGAGTCATGCCCCAAAGTCATATAACCCAAATCCAGTGTTAAATCAACAGGTACCTGAGGGGTTTCTTTCCTTTCTCGTACCTCATTGACACTAGTACAAGGTTGACCTAGTTGAAGTTCCAGGTTGACGTCTGGGGCCGTTGTGGTCGAGGTAGTGTTAATCATAGCCTTGTTATGACTTTGCCTATTAGAGAAGGTAAACATGGCTGAAAGGACAATAGAAAATTTTTACAAAAGACTATCGGGGTTACTTATATTGATGTCTTGGGTTGTTTTTATAATACTATTGTATGGTGGAGCATTTAATTAGTTTGGTGAATAATTAATGACATTTTTAATAGCAATCTTAGACTATGTGTTACGGTTGATGATTAGTTAATTAAAAGCGATGCCACGTAGGCAATGAAGTATTAAAAGCATTCACATCTCTTCCCCTATCCTCATTCATATAATTACACTAAGAGCATATTTGAGATTTAGTTTGAAAACACCTTTTAACTTTTTGGCTTTTTGAAAAAACCAATAAGTTAAAAGGTGTTTGGCCATTACAAAATTCCATCCTATTTTAGCGGTTTGAATTGTCAAAAAAACAGTTTTCAAAAAGCCTCAAATCCTAACTTTTAAAATAGTTGTTTAAAAAGACAATAAGTTCTTTTCAAACCCAATCCCAAACACGCTCTAAATATCACTACATTTTTTCTCTTTTTTTCTCAATTAAATAATATTCTTATAGCTTTATCATTACATTTATACCCTTTTTCACTCACAATCACTTTAAAAAAATATTAAAAAATTAATGGGGTGAACAGTGTCTCTTAAATATACAGATAAACAGTAAAATTTTCTATAGCATTTCGGATTTATCGTATTTGTATTCATTTATGTTTACCCAACTCGGGAATGTAATTCGGATCTTTCTTATTAATGAAATCTTGCACTTATTACCATTTAACTTTGTTTAACTTATTTTATATTCTCATAACATTGAACTCATCAAACAACTCTTGAAACTCTTGTAACATCCTACTTTTGATAATAATAATAATAATAATAAATAAAAGAGTTTTGTTTTATCTAATGATATGTTATTATTTAATTAAGTTAAGTAATAAGAGAAGTTGAGAGTGGGCATGGAAATAAAGAATGGATTAGGTAATATTATGGGCCTTAAGGCCCATAGGTGTGGAGTATATAAACTCCATAAACCTCTCCAAGGACCCAACACCCTCATTTCCACCATCCAAGTTTACATACACACTCAAAAACACATATAAGCACTCTCCTTAGAATTCAGAGTTAGATCCGACCTAAAAGAGAGCATATTTTGTGTCCAAGCATCATCAAGTAGCTAGAAACACACCTTGATTCACGTATTGAATCGGATCCAAGGCAAAAACAGACCCAAGTAGGGATGTATTACTTAAATCGGGCTATATCATGCAAGAAAAACGTAAGCTTTGTAGTATACGAGTTGGTGAATGAGATTCGGAGTGAACGAGTAGGTTCGGACCAGGTAGTAGACAAAAAGATGAAATGGTTATGACCCAGAACTCATTAAAATGGTAAAACGGTCATAAGGAAAGGTCACTGAGGGAAATGGTTGAAAGAATGGTAAAATGAAGAAAATAACAATTTGAATCGCAAACAGAAGCAAAATCGCATTGCACAGAAATGCGATGCGATTTGTTTAAAGAAATGCGAGGCGATTGGATTACATCCATGCGATGCGATTAGAATGAATCCATGCGATGCGATTGGATGGCATCCATGCGATGCGATTAGAATGAATCCATGCGATGCGATTGGATTGCATCCATGCGATGCAATTGGATTGCATCCATGTGATTGGTATCATATGCATCCGAATGGTTTGTATAACTCAACTTGACTCGTTTTTCTTATGAATCTTTAATAAAGATTTATTAACGATAATAAAATTTTTCCAAGCTGTCAGAGGCTCTGCCCCTTAGACCCTGCTTAGGGATGCCGCCCCTAGAGCCTCGCTGTTTGGGGCGCTGCCCCCGGGGGGCTTCACTACTCTAGAATTATGATATGATTAGGAGTAATTAAGTGATTCGTGTAATTTGTGCACAGTTAGTCGTGTCTAGCTAAAGAGAGGTGTGACAATTTAGTCTGAGAGGAACAGGATTCAGGTGAGTTTCTAGCCCCTTTTTCTCTAATTTGTTTTTCAGGGTTGTATGCATACTCTATGTGATAGGTTAACACGCTTATTATATTTGGTAAGTGTATGATATGTGAATGTATATGTATAGACGTGCATTATTATACGTATATATGACTGAAGGTATGTATGGATGTATGGTCGTAAGGTTATATGTAAAAAATGGACCAAACCCTAATAATATCTGAGATAGAAGGGACCAGACCCTATTAGTATCTGAGATAAAAGGGAACAGACCTTAATAATATCTGAAATGGTAGGAACCAGACCCTAATAATATCTGATATAGAAGAGACCAGACCCTAATAATATTTGAGATAGAATAGACCAGACCCAAAATAATATATGAGATGGTAGATATAGTTACGTATGTAGTATGAAAGAGTGTATGTATGTATGTATGTACGTATGTACGTTTGTACGTATGTATGTATGTACGTGTACGTACGTGCGTACGTACGTATGTATGTATGTATGTTTATATGTATGTATGAAGGAAAGGTAAGCAGGTTAAGTATGTAACATGTATATTCGGATGCGTATATGTAAGTATTTGTACGTAATGAATGTTTCTTGATTAACTAGAAATCACTTAGCGTAGCTGACTTTTAGTATCCATGCAGGCAAATAGGTTAAAGCAACTGGCTTGAAGGAGACATATGGCATTAGACTGAAGAGGCTGGCATATTGAGAAGAATGTTATGATGTTATGTTTTGTTATGATCTATTTTGCTAAGACAAATTTGAATAATGTTAAGACAAGATTTGGAGTTTTATGTAATAAATGATTGATGTTTTTATATTCCGCGAAACGTTTTAATTAACTCCGATTTTAGAACTGTATTTATGAGTAAATCTAACACCCAATGCAGAGCACTGGGATCGGGGCCTTACAACTCTTAAAATCGCTTAATTCGGTTTAAAAATAGCATCTTATGAAATACTAGGACTTGACGTGACAAAAAACAAAAAGTTCAGAGGGATACCCTCGCTACGCCACGCGGGGAGCTTACCCCTCGTAGACCGCACGACGCGGGGAGACCCCTGGGAAGCCAAAATCAGTTTTTGTTCGATTAAACACCAAATTGTTTCCTTTTCGATTCAAACATTGAAAATTAAGCTACAAAAAATAAGACCATTTATTATATTGTACTACGTATTAATGTTTTTTATTACATCAAAACAGAAGGCAAGCGGGAAACAAGCTGCGTCGCTACCCCTTTTTGAATTGCAAAACCCAATCTTTTAAAAACTATATTTGCGGATCTTGGAGTCATAACATTACTATGAATGAGCCATCGAACACGGGTAAGTAACTCCGCAGCTTCAGGTGCGAGGAAACCAAAAGTGTCAAAAGCAAAAGGAATAAATACATGTTGGTTATCAAGACACGCCTTCTCATGTTTAGTCACCTTGCCTGAAGCTACTTTTAAAGCAGCTTGACTGGCTGTGAAACTACAAGAAATGTCACGTGGTATTGTAGTATTTCCAATTTAATTCCTTTAGTATTATAAACGAATTTGTTAGTTAAAATACCATATTTTGCCATTAATTGATTATTTCATTTCTTAAACGAGTTTGTTTACCTAATAAACGATTTTGGGCTCTTCCTATTTAACAACCTATTAAAGAAATCCTAGAACCTTTCTGTAACATCAGCCTCCACCTCTAAATTTCATGCATGTGATGTGTATGGTGTTTTTCTTCAAAAATCTTTATATTCCTGTTTGACTTTGGTCTTCAAGAACTGTTGACTTGCTTTTTCTCATCGTTTTAATCATCGTTCGAGTAAGTTGTCTTCCGTGATGTTGTGTTTTTTGTTCATTTAGCAAAAGCCCTCAATCAATTTCATTGATTAGGGGAGTTTCATGGGTCAATTTGATCACGCCCGTTTAGGGTTCTTAAAAGTCAACCTTTTTAATTAATCAATTAATATATCTTCTGTTCAAAATTGATTTCTGTCTAAAAGACTTTTATTTTTGTTTTCACGTTTTATATTTACTGGACCCGACCCGAACCCAAATTCCACTGTTCGGATTCTGGCTCGCACCAGCCCGCCTTATCTTAATTAATTCATAACTTGAGTTCTATTTATCCGTTTGCTGTGATTCCAGTGGTGTTATTCTCTATTTTAATTCTACTTTACCGTCTCAAAGTTTTAGGTTTATCTTTTTCGGATCAGTCAGTGCGTTAAAGACTCGAGACTCGTTTTCTTCTTATTTTATTATTATTTTCTCGCATATTAAGAAAGGTGAGTAATCACTCCCCTTCTTTTGCTGTTTAAATCTTCTGGGGATCTTATGCGTACCTTATCATATTTTTATATAGCATATTATAATATAAATTGCAAATCTTGAATATTGTGTGTTGATCAATTAAATACTTATATGCTATTTGATTACTTGCTCAATTGTTTATTTATCGCATTCAGAGAGGTCCATCATAATCACATTAAAGTATGATCATACGTCGTCTTAGTAGCCATAACCCGTGTTCATGATACATGGTCAAACAACACCAATTATTTGCTTATAATTTAATTGTTGATACACATCATATTGATTTGCAGTATTTCTCATATATTATATTTATTAATAACTAGTGATTACTTGCTCACCTTTATATTTACAAACCTATTGTATTTTATATTCATATTGCACAGGGTTGAAGTGAAGATTTGGAGACTTGGTTTGGACTTTAGTTTATTTAATAAAAAAGACAAGTTTGGATGTTTCGTTTGCTTTTCTTTTGGATTTATTGTGTTTGTTGAGATGATGTGTACTTGATTTATTTAATAAAATAATTTAGATATTGTCATAAATATTGTATGATAGGGTCTTGTGAGCTGTGAGCAATCAGTTCGACCCCCGGCATTACTTCTTAGGTTGGGGTGTGACATGTTATCTCTCATCTATTCGCAACTACTCACAACCACACCTTACAAAATGCATAACTCACTCATAAATATATAGAGGAAGGGATGTGAATGCTCTAATTAGCCAACTCAAAAAACAAGTGTCATAGATATTGGTTACTTAGCCAAGTCTTTAATCTTGCTAATCAGTGCTTTATATATTTCAATTTTTGTTTATTTATTTTCAGCACTAGGTACAATAAAAACAAAAATACTTAAATAAAAAAAACTTACAACTAACTTCATTTTCTTCCTTTGGACATGTATGCCCTAATTTCATCACTTTCTTTGAATTACTTACCAATTTCGACTGTGGATTCAAATTCATCGCAACTTCTATTGAACAAAGTCGTTGAAAATGCGATGAAACATGTTTCATAGTTAACATTTGGACTAATTGCCGGTATTCTATAGTTAACATTTGTTCAGTCACTTTAAACATGTTTCATAGTTTCAGACAAGATTTAGTCATCCATAAGACCCCACCGGGGCGCATTTCCCCTTAGACCCCACGGAGACAACCCTATCCCCCCACCAGGGCGTTGCTTCATACCTTGTTAAGGGGTTGGAACCTACTTAGTGTAGCTTCGCCGCTTACAACTTTAGAGGTTTTTTAGTGTAATTTCCTCAAACAACATATGCGGCTTTTTCTTTTTACAGATGTAGATTGTTTTCGCGTGGTCCATTTTGTAATCTAGGTTGTGATGATTCGTGGCTTTTTTCCATGGCAACTTATGTTTAAGCCACCCAAGACTTAGGAAGTCAAAAGTTTTCTTCTCAATTACCGAATTAGACCATGGAAGCAATGTAGCAATATATGTAAGGTTTTTTGTAATATTTCATTAAGATTTTCCAAATTTAATGTCACGTCATTTTTTGCGTTGTTAACAAGTCATTTGAATCAGCGCAAAAGTAAATTACCGAAGGTGCCACTAATGTCAGACTTAATTGCTACATTTTCTATTTATATACAAACAACGTCAATATATAAATAATGTCATGTTTTTATTTTAACCTAACCCACTTGAGTTGTAAAAACTCTAGAAATCCATTCTTAACAGCATGTTTTTAATTTAAAGTTTGAAACTTATGGTTCACAATTAAAGTTAATAAAAATAAGTAAAGGTAAATTTACATTTTCTCTCTCCTGAAAACATATATAAATATTAGTAAAAAATAGCAAAAAAATTTTTTTTTTTTGAAAAATTGGAAATAAATAATCCCAACTTTTGTGCATTGGCCGATAATAATATCAACTTTAAAAATCACTACCAGCGGTCCCAACTTTCAACTATTTTTGTCTCAATGGACCTCCGTTAAAAAAACACTTAGCGCCGTTAAGTTTTTTTTCCGAGTTTCAAACCGATGTTTTAGGTCTATTGATCGAAAGAACGACACTATTCAATTGATGTAAAACTTATCTCGAAACGGTAATTCGATTGTATTAAATGTAACAACATATATTACATATGTAAAAAAAAATTGATGTTACATAAGGTTTTCACGTGTTTTCACAACTCAAATGGGTTTTCATTCTAAACTTCTCTTATATATATATATATATATATGGGAGATTTCAAATGAGAACCCCTTTGAGTTTTAAGAACTCGAAAGAACTCAGTGTAACGATTTTTTTTTTCGAATTATTTTTACACATGCGTAATATATGTAGGTTACATACACGTAAAAAAATTACAGAATTTTTTACGCACTGAGTCGACATTTTACACATGTGTAACGGACGTAAAAGTTAGTGTAATCAGTTACATATATATTCTCTCTCCTACTTTGACTTTTTTGCCAGATTTAATCTCAACCACGTATTCCAATCCATTTAATTAAATGTGTGGCCTAGAATGAGAGTTTTTAAGTTCTTACAACTCAACATAATTCTCAAAATATCTTTCCTAGAGATTTTAATTAAGAACCCCTTTGAGTTTTAAGAACTCGAAAGAACTCAGTGTAACGATTTTTTTTTCAAATTTTTTTACACATGCGTAATATATGTAAGTTACATACACGTAAAAAAATTACAGAATTTTTTACGCACCGAGTCGACTTTTTACACATGTGTAACAGACGTAAAAGTTAGTGTAACCACTTAGATATTTATTCTCTAACCTACTTTTGACTTTTTTGTCAGATTTAATTTCAACCACATATTCTCTCTCCTATTTTGAGAACCATGTTAAGTTTTAAGAACTTAAGAACTTCATTCTAGGCCACACATCTAATTAAATGGATTGGAATATGTGGTTGAGATTAAATCTGACAAAAAAGTCAAAGTAGGAGAGAGAATAAATATGTAAGTGGTTACACTAACTTTTACGTCCGTTACACATGTGTAAAAAGTCGACACGGTGCGTAAAAAATTCTGTAATTTTTTTACTTGTATGTAACTTACATATATTACGCATGTGTAAAAAAAAATTCGAAAAAAAATTCGAAAAAAAAATCGTTATACTGAGTTCTATCGAGTTCTTAAAACTCAAAGGGGTTCTTAATTGAAATCTCCTCTCTCTCTCTCTCTCTCTATATATATATATATATATATATATATATATATATATATAGGGGAATTACAGAATGAAAACTCATTTGAGTTGTGCAAACCAATGAAAACCCTATGTAACATCGCTTTTTTTTTGTACATGTAATATATGTTGTTACGTTTAATACAAAACATCACAAAAAAAAATATTTTGTTATTTTTTAACATTTTTTTACTAATTTTTATATATGTTTTCAGAAGAGAGAAAAAGTTATATTTACTTTTATATTTTTTATTAACTTTAATTGTGGACCTCAAGTTTCAAAATTTAATTAAAAAACATGTGGTTGAGAATAGGTTTCTAGAGTTTTCACAACTCAAATGGGTTTTTATTTTAACCTTACCCTATATATGTGTGTGTGTGTGCGCGCGCGTATATATATGTGTGTGTGTGTGTATATATAATATGCATATGTGTGTGTGTATATATATATATAGGGGATAAATCTTGCGAGAAGTCAAGTTACAGTGATAAGTGCGAGAAGTCAATCTGGGCAACTCATCTAATTTTCAATCTTTCATCATTAAAAATATATGAGAAGGGTATTAAATTAATATAAATGTATTCTCTCTCTAATTAATATATATATATATATATATATATATATATATATATATATATATAATTAAACCACATGAGTTACATTTCTGACTAATATATTAATCTAATCACAATAACTAAAAGATTTAAAAAATCAATAAATCTATATATAATACAATAAATTTATCCTTTTTACCCTATCTTTTGAGTTTACCCTACACAACTATAATTTTTTCCTACACCTCTTCAAAATTTTCATACATATCTTTAATTTTTTCATACACGTCTTAATTTTTTTTCCTACATATTTTCAATTTCTTCGTACATATGCTTTTCGTCCTATATGCCACACCCCAACCTAAGGCGGAAATGTCGGGGCGTGATCCGATTGCTCACAGCTCGAAGATACTATCATACACGAAAGGTGACAATATCTATTTAATTATTTTATTGAAAATAAATACATACAACATCCAAATAGAACAAACAATTTAAGTACATTAATGTAAACTCAAATAAGGGTTATCTTGTTTATATCCTAAGGTCTAGTCTAAGTGTCCAACTTCAATCTTCAATACAAGCAACCTGCATATGCGTAGAATATGGAGTTTTGTCAACAAACATGTTGAGTGACTTTATCACCAATCTTTGACACCAAAAATAATGTTAGTATAATAAGTAAGCAAAACGTAATAAATGCGGTAATGAAATCAAACCATAAGCAAATAAGTTGTCGACTAAACCATTACCAAGCGAATCGGGCGCCAGTAAATCAACTATGAGCAAATAAATAGAGTAAGACCGTGGTCAATATGTGAACCCTCTCCAATGGGATATGTCAAACAATTGCATACAAAGACAAATAAACACATAACAAGTAGATTTGATTAATCACACACAATTACACGTTTGTTATATATATATATAGTATGATATACGCATATGTCCCCAAAACGTTTTAGAAAACTGAGTAAAATAGGGGAATGATAAAACTCACCTTAGATGGAAGGCAAGTGATTGATAAATACGATAAACGAGTTAACGAATAAGCGAATCGTCCGCTATGCGTCAAACGAGATTAATGATCAGAACCTAAAACTTGGTGATATGAAACTATAAATAAAAACGAACTTAATGCCGCTGGAATCAATCCAAACGGATGAGTAGAACTCTAGTTATGTTGAATTAAACGTTTAAGCGAGCTGGTACTGACCAAAATCCGAACAGCAAGTCGGAAGTCGGGTTTGGTCAGTAGCCTTAAAATTTCGTTACGAGAAAAAAATTCTTCTGGACCGAACGTTGAATCTGACCAGAAGTATGAGAAAACGTAAAGTCAAACTTGTTGACTGTTTTGCCCTTTAACGGGTTTTAAACGATTTGACCAGTCAACACCCTTCAACCACCGAAATTGATTGAAGTTTATTGACTGGGGAATATATATGAACGATTTTACAATTTACAACTTACCCAGAAAGTGAAAGGATTGATGAGAAACGGAAATCAAAGGTCCTAAAGCAAGCAAAGTCAACGAACAAGTCTTGTATCTTCAACGAATATGCAAAAACCGAAAGGTTTGGGGATGACCAGAGGTAAGTGACGGCTGGACGAGGTGTATTAGGGTTAGATTAAATTTTACAGCAGGGAATTATGATGTGTTTATATAGGAATAGGAAAAACGAACCAATTATGGACATGTCACTCGTTTAAGCAAGTAAATATGGTTTTAAGGAAAGAATCACCGAAAGATTCATAAAGATCTGATCTTGGACAAGAGAAAACGAATTAGGAGTTTTATTTTAGTTATATTATGATTACTTGGTCCTTATTTCACTCAATAATGCTTAAAATAAACGATTTTATACCTTAAACGAGTTAAGAAAACAAAATCGGATGATGAATATGTGCAGATCCACCACCAGGCCGCGCGACCAAAGGAGGGGCCGCCACCGCGCGGTGCTCTGGCAACCATAGGGGAGAGATTTTGATTTTTGACGATTTTGGTCCCTGTGGTTTGTTATTTGGTCAAATATTGAATCTTTTATGCATTAAATAAGAAATGAACTACTTAGGAAAGTATAAGGGCCTAAAATGAACTTGTAATCTTTAATACTTATAAATATTAATTTCTTGATGAATAATAACGATCTAAAAGTGTTACCGGATCAGGTTATATGCAAACGAATACGGGTTTGAAAATCCGAAATTTTACACTATACATTTTCAATTGTTTTCTACGCATATTCAATTTCTTCCTACACATCATGAATTTTCTCATATACATCTTAATTTTTTTCCTACACACATTTTATTTTCTCAACACAATATATTTTTTTCCTACACAACTACATTATCTTCAATTGTTTCCTACGCATATTCAATTTCTTCCTACACAACATTAATTTTCTCATACACATCTTAATTTTTTTTCCTACACATATTTAATTTTCTCATACACAACATATTTTTTCCTACATATCTATAATCATCGTACACTTTTTTTTCGTCCTACACATCTTCAATTTTTTCCTACGTATATTTAATTTCTTCCTACACATCTTCAAATTTTTCCTACACATCTTTAATTTTTTCATACACATTTTCAATTTCTTCGTACACATTTTTTTCCTTCTTACAAATATTCAATTTATTATTTTTTTTTTCAAATGAGTAATCAATGATGAAGATACTATTTTGATTAAATCTTATAAAGTAAAAGTTGTTTATTGGTGAAAAAAAAAAACAAAATTAGATCTTACACTAACATATAATGAAATAAATAAATTGTAACTTATAAATCATAACTTTTGGATATTTATGCTTTGAGCTTTTATTTAGGGATAGATGAGATAAATTAAATAATTAATTATTTTATTCTACCTAAACTAACATTTTCATATTTATTTTAATGTCTTTCAAATTTTATTAATTACAATAAATACAATAAAGTTTCAACCATTGATTAATAATCTAATGGTTGGGATCACTTATTAAACTTTTCGCTATAAGAATCATTTCTAAAATAAACCTAATCATATATATATATATATAGGAGAAGTATAGTTTAAAAACCCTCTTGAGTTGAGAAAACCCGTGAAAACCCTACGTAACATCGTTTTTTTTTGTTACATGTAATATATGTTGTCATATTTAATACAAAACATCGAAAACATAAAAAAAATGTTTTGCTATTTTTTTAATATTTTTTAGTAATTTTTATATATGTTTTCAGGAGAGGGAAAATATAAATAAACTTTTATATTTTTTATTATCTTTAATTGTGGACCACAAGATTTAATCTTTAATTAAAAACATGTGGTTGAGAATGGGTTTTTAAAGTTTTCACAACTCACGTGGGTTTTTATTCTAAACTAATCCTATATATATAGGTATATATATATATATACACACACACGAATTACCAAACAAAGTATTAATTTGTTGTAAACTTGTAATAATTACACAATGCTTTATGGTCAACATGATGGATATGTACTTGTTATAAATAGTATATCTATTACATGTGATAACATCGATCCTTAAGCGGTCAACAAATTTTAATTAAAGCTCTTATGTGAAATAATATATTTATTTCGTAATATCTAGCAATAATAACTTAACATTGATTTTATTTAACAACAAATTAAAATTTTTTTAAATGGTATAATTAATTAAACTCAAATGGTGACGATTCATGGATTTAAAACATCTAGCAAGAACACAAATTGAAATCAAGAAATAGATCCATTTTAAAAGAAATACTACATGAAGGCTCCATAACATTGAAACAAGAAAAAGGGAAAAGGATGCCTAAAATCAGTAAAAGAGATACGAAAAAGTACGACAAGCTTTCCTAAGTTATCACAAACTTGAGACTTTGGACTAATTAATATTAAATCTATTAGGTAGGTCGGGGGGACCTTTGGGAACCCCAGCCCGAACAAGAGTCACCGTGCGGGTACATCATTGCACGTAACGCGGTTATTGACATCGGATAGGGGGTGCGGGTTGTGGTCACTAAAGAAAGGAGAGGAGAGGGAGATTTATGTTTGTGCGTGGAGAGGAGAGAAAGAGGGGTAGGTTTAGGGGTATTGCGGTGTCGTTGAAAGCGACTAACGGCGGGTTCAGATACCGCTAATGAGTTGTAGGGCGGTGATTGGATGGTAAGCGGGTTTCGGTTGGTTACATCCCAGCCTTCCTTAATCATTTTCTTTGCCCTCTCCGTACTCTTGTCTTGCATATAGTGGCCCCTCATGTGACCAGCATAACGTTGTGACGTTTCAAAGACCATCCCGCATCTAACACATGGTCCGTAATAGTCACGTTTTTTAGGCTTTGCTATACTAGAGCCAGCAAAACCTTGGGTTTGATTTGGTTGGACTCGGGCCGGAGTTGGTGGCCCTTCGGTCAAAGGAAGTCCTCTTATCCTTTTTGAGTCATGCTCCAAAGTCTTGTGACCCAAAGCCGGTGTTAGATCAACAGGTACCTGAGGGGTTTCATTCCTTCCTCGTACCTCATTGACACTAGCACAAGGTTGACCTAGTTGAAGTTCCAGGTTGACCTCTAGGGCTGTTGTGGTCGAGGTATTTGGCCCAATCAAAAAGTTTGACATAAAAAATTAAAGCATTTGGGGGGCAACGATTTCTGAAGAGATGGATCGTTCATCTGTCGATTGGCTAAAAGAACTATGTGCAGCATATTTAGTGCTAATCATAACCTTGTTATGACTCAACCTGTTGGAGAAGGTAAACATGGTTAAAAGGACAATAGAAAATTTTTACAAGAAATTATCGAGGTGATTTGTATTAATGTCTTGGGTTGTTGAGCTAGGTTGTTTTTATACTACTATTGCGTGGTGGAGCATTTAATTAGTTTGGTGAATAATTAATGACATTTTTTAATAGCAATCTTAGACTATTGTTAGTTAATCAAAAGTGATGTCGCATACGCAATCAAGCATTAAAAGCATTCATATTCTTTCCTCTATCCTCAATTTTATAATTATACTAAACATTACTACATCTTTTCTCTTTTTTCTCAATTAAATAATATTTTTATAGCTTTATCATTACGTTTTATCTTTTCTCCACTCACAACCATTTTTAAAAAATATTAAAAAATAATGGGGTGAACAGTGCCTCTTAAATATACAGATAAACAATAAAATTTTATCTCTCCTTTATTCACAACTACTCACAACCACACCCTACAAAATGTAGAACTTACTCAAATATATAGGGGAAGGGATGTGAATGCTCTAATTAACCAGCCCAAAAAAACAAGTGTCATAGATATGGCTTATTTAGCTATGTCATAGATATGGCTTATTTAGCTAAGTCTTTAATCTTACTAAAGTGTTGTTATGTATTTCAATTTTTTTATTTATTTTCAACACTAGGTTAATAAAATAAACCAACTATAATAAAAACAAAAATACTTAAATAAAAAAAACTTACAACTAATTCATTTTCTTCCTTTGGGCATGTATGCCCTAATTTCATCACTTTCTTTAAATAACTTCCCAATTTAAATTCCGAATTTCAAATTCATTGCGAATTCTATTGAACAAAGTCGTTGAAAATGCGATGAAACTAAGACGAATTCTAATAGATTTGTCATATTAGATAGTGTTTCATCAAATTAGGGATCAATTTTGATTTTGAATCGGAAAACGGAGTGTAAAGCACATCAAATTCAGTAGATCTGTCAAATTACATAGTTTTTCTTTAAATTAGGGTTTAATTTCGATTTCAATCCAAATTCTTTGCCAAATTGATCAAAATAGAGCATCAAACATGACGAATTCGATCAATTTGTCATATTAATTGATACCTTGGATTGCACATCCAACTATACAATTTCATATCCTTCGACACAAATGCTTTGGCAAGAAAAGACTAGTAACGCCCCTTAGATTTTCATGAGGTTTCATTCGCAAAAGGTCAGTGCTGACCTTATTTGAGGTCAAATTCCTTTACTTATCACTATCGTGCCTACTTAATTCAAATGATTATATTTTGATTTTATATGTCTCATATGCAATTTTTCAATCAAATAAGATTGATGAATTAATGAAGGAAGTTAATCAGTTACATGTGACTATTGAAGCTCTTCATGTTATGCATAGATAGTATGCTGATAAGCTATAGAGTTATAGCCATTTCCATTATGTGGATTAGTTTGAGATAAGAAAAAATAAAAAAATTACAGAACTTGAAGTTGAAGAAAACTTGTGAACTGTGAAACCGTCCAAACCAGATGTCGGTTTGGTTTCATGGTCGGTTTTTGTGATTAACTTTGGTCAGCCGGTTTCAATAATTTCAAGCCATAGTTAACGGTTTAGTTTACGGTTTATGCCAAAAACCGGCCATATTAAACCGAACCGGACCATAAGAGCTTACACTATATTTTAACCGTTTAGATGTTTCCTATACATATAATAATACATATGTATATTAGATAAGCTTGAATGCAAGATGTTAGATAGCTTGGTTGTATGTTGTTTTTATTAATTGTGAATTGTATGTATCGTGTAATGCAATGGTTATTAATATTGTAATGAATCTGTACTCGTATTGTTTCTGTTATGAAAATGGTTTACAATCTTTTTGAATGTTGAAGTTGACTTTTCATAATCTGTAATTTTTTTTATTCATATGTTTGATTCTTATTTACTCATTGCATACAAAGTTTAAGTCTTAAGGTTGATTTTTCATAATTGAAGCAGTAATTCACCCATAATGCAGTAGTTCTTGTGGAATGCAATTGTAATGCATCTTGTCGTCCTTGCATATAACGAAAGGATTGATAAATTAACATATACGAGTATCGCGTTGCCAACTTGTCGCCGTCGTAGCATCACGCGGGTTCCTACTTTTGTGTGTGTGTGTGTGGTTGGTAAGAAAAATAGAAACCTTGACCCTTTAACTTAAAATACATGGATGAGGTTCATGGGTCTCGCGAGACGATTTAACAGATCAAACTCATTTCATGCACACTCTTACATTTTCATATATTTTTTAAGCTTCATTATATCAATGTAACTGTCTTTTGTTAGGCAAATTCTACGGTTCAGGTGAAGACGTCGGTTCAGGTTGCAGGTATGAAGACATCGGTTCAGGTTGCAAAAATGAAAACATCGGTTCAGGTTGCAGGAATGAAGACGCTGGTTTAGTTATTGTATATAACTTTTAGTTTTAAACACAATATTTGTGATACTTTGAGTTTTTTTGTATAATTGAAACCTTTTTGTATATTGTTTTATTTTTATGTATGTATATTTGTGTATTGTGTATATTGTGTTACAATAAAAACGGAGGAACGAACGAAAAGAAAAATTTTGATAGTTTATTCTAAATAGTTCATAGTGGTAAAATATTCATTTTACACTTATTTACACGTCCAACCAAATAACACTTACCCGGTACGAGTCACTTTAATCATTCTCACCAGAGCCCCTTGATAACTTGAATCCCATCAAACACCACCAAAAGCTTTCAAGAAATGATGATGTTTCGAGCTTTAAACACGGCGGCGTGTTCCACCGGCCGTCGCCGGCTAACCACCACCACCGTCGTAACCACCACGGTGGTCTTGGCATACCCACATCCGTTGTCGGAATCGGTTCCGACGCGTACGAACCAACGCCGATCACAAGGCTACCGCCCAACGTTACCACCGTGGCCGCCGGCCACTACCACTCTCTTGCCGTTACTTCCGACGGCCACTTATGGACGTGGGGCCGGAATGTTGAATGTCAACTTGGCCGTGATATTGATTCCTCTAGGTTTTGTTTTATTATATTTTTAGAGTGATTATTAGTTAGGGATGTGACTGTCTCGAGCCTCGAATAAAGCTTGTTTTATTATATTTTAAGTTTTATGGTTAAACGAGCTTCCCATTAAAGATGGTTCAATAAAACTGGACTTTTTTGAGCTCGGGCTCAGCTCAAATAAAGTTTGTTTAGTTACTGACTCCGAGCTCAAGCCTTCTATGGGAAGCTCGTTTAGGGTCATCGAGCGTTGCGTATTTTTAAGTTTTATGGTAAAACTTAAAAATACTGTGTTCGAGTTGTTGCTTGTTTAAGGTTTTTTCCAAAATAGTTAAAAAAAAAGAAACTATAAAATTTAATCAATAAACAATAAGCAAACCGAGTTCGAGCTTGAAAAAACGACTCGCGAAGCCAAGCTCAAGCCAAGGGTACTTCACAAGCTTGAGCCAAGCTCTTGCTCGTTTAAGGTTTTTCCAAAATAGTTAAAAATCTATAAAATTTAATCAGTAAATAATAAACGAACTGAGTCCGAGCTAGAGAAAACGAGTCGCAAAGCTGAGCTTGAAACTTACACCCCTTCTGATACCAGAAAATGACGATCTATCAGTACGGTACCGGTATGGTATGATATCGCCATATCGGTATGGTACGGTACACGTTACAAAATGCCCATCTCTATATGTTATCAGTACGGATACCGAAAATACTGATACGGAATTATTAATTACTTGATTTGATACGTCGTTTTGTGACAGGGAAAAGTGGGTTGAACCGGGAAGGGTAAACGGGTTGAGTGATGTCATATCGGCATCTGCGTCTGGTGTTGTGTCTGCAGCTATTGGAGTTGACGGGTCGTTATGGATTTGGGGGAAATCGAAGCGTGGGCAATTAGGGCTTGGAACTGGGATTACAGAGGCTGTCGTTTCGTCTAGGATCAAAGTTCTTGATAAAGAAGAGATAATTAAGGTGGTCTAATTACCATTCTTAAGGTAGAATTAATGGTTCTTGATATCATCTTCAAACCTAGAGGTGTTTGGCATTCATTTTAAAGTGATCATATAATATTTTTGCAACTGTGAGAACCCGTTACTAGATAGCTTATAAACGTAGGGTTGTCAATCATGATGGGTTCACGGGGTTGAATTGATCAACCCGAACAAGCCCATTTTTTTATGTTAAAATTTAAAAACATTAACCCTAATTCGACTAGTTTAACCCATGTATCAAAATATATCAAAAGGGTTGGCGGGTTGAATTGTTTAACACTTTAATCCGGACACTAATCTTTTTTTTTTTTCGTTAAAGACATCAACCTGAGCATGACCCCTTTAACCCATTTATCTAATTGTGTAAAACGGGTCAGCGGGTTAGTGGGTGATAATCAAGTTGTAAACTTGTTAATCGAGTTTGTGGGAAGTAGAAAAAGAGGTTAAACGGGTCTTAAACGGTTAGTGGGTTGACCTGTTTCACCAAACAGATCAATCCAAACAAGATCCGTTTAATTAACCAGGTGAAATTAAATCTGACTCGTTTTTTTAAGCAAGTAAGATGTGCCAACCCAAAACCTGATCATTTTCTTGTCGGGTTGAGGTAGTGTTAAACAATTCAACCCACCAACCCACTTATCTAAACGTATCAGATGGGTTGGCGGGTTGAATTGTTTTAACGCTTTAATACAAACACAAATCTTTTTTTGTTTTGGTCAAAGACATCAACCTGAGCATGACTCGTTTAACCCATTTATCTAATTGTGTAAAAATGGTCAACGGGTTGGTGTGTGGTAATCAAGTTGTAAACTTGTTAATCGAATTTGTGGGTAGTAGAAAAAGAGGTTAAACGGGTCTTAAACGGTTAGGGGTTAACCTGTTTAACTAAGCAAATCAATCTGGACACGATCCGTTTAATAAACCAGATCAATCTAAATATGACTTGTTTTTTAAATAAAATATACCAACCCAAAATCTGATCATTTTCTTGTTGGGCTGAGGTAGCGTTAAACAATTCAACCCACCTACCCATTTATCTAAACGTATCAAATGGGTTGGCGGGTTGAACTGTTTAACACTTTAATACGAACACGAATCTTTTTTTTTTGGTCAAAGACATCAACACCCGAGCATGACCCGTTTAACCCATTTATCTAATTTGTGTAAAAAGGGTCAACGGATTGGTGTGTGGTAATCAAGTTGTAAACTTGTTAATCGAGTTTGTGGGTAAGTCGACGTGGTTAACTAAACAGATCAATCTGGACACGACCCGTTTAGTTAACAAGGTCAATCTAAATATGACTCGTTTTTTAAATAAAATATGCCAACCCAAAATCTGATCATTTTCTTGTCGTGTAGGGTTAGTGTCGGAAACTGCCACCCTTAATAAAACATGGCTTAGAAAACCAATTATTTTATTTTTAAATTGCATAAAAAACATAGAACAAATTGTAATACACAGGTCTCATTTGGATGGGGGCATGCACTTGCACTTACCAAAGATGGAAAGTTATATGGTTGGGGATATTCAGCAGATGGCAGATTAGGAAAGAGGACAATTATGTGTGCTTCACCTCTTGATTCAAATACTAATTTATCTTCCAAGTTTAAAGCTTGAAGATGCTGAGAAAGTGGTGTTAGAAGCTATGGACAATGAGAACAATATGCCCATAATCTGGGAACCTTGTTTGGTTGATGAACTTAAAGGCGTTGAGGTTGCCGACATGTCATGTGGGCTCGATCATACCTTGGTTCTTCTACGTAAGTCGTGTTAGACCATCAGTGAATTTGGTATACGAGTACAGCATTAAATAATGTTTACAATAGTATCAGACCTAGTGAAATAAAAGTTACAAACATAAAGTTGAGAGCTACCGCTTGGATATCGGTAATTAAAGTGTTTATTTACATCAGTTTGATTACACAAAAGTTGTCTTGTGTAACCCAAAAAAAAAGTCGTGATATGCTTAAAATGATATCAATGCGTGTTTTACACAGATTGCAAACAATAAAAGTAAATACGTCTCGATAATACTGGCGCCAGTACCTAGGTTGTTCGGTTGGTATTAGTTCAGTTCGTGATGATACCGATACAGTTGCAGTGCTCGGTATAGTTTACTATTCAAAAAAATGTTTTGTTTTGAATACAACTTCATTTATAATAAAATTTGTGTCGGAAAGTTTTTTTTTTCTTTTTTGGGTAAAGATATGTCAGAAAGTTGAGAAAAGAGAATGAATGACGACTGCGTGTTTGGTTTTTTAAAAAGTTTAACGAACGAAAATTATAAGAGAAAAATCAAATTAGTAAAATTAAATGGGTTAAAGGCGTATGTACAAGATGTGAAACTGAAACTTAAATAAATAAATAAATAAATAAATAAAATACAGCCAAAAACTATAGATACTCCTATAGATATAAATATTGTAAATAGTTACTATTAGTTTTTTTTTTTTTTTGTGTGTGTGTACTTGTACTGGTTTTTGAAATCATGGGTTCTTGTTTTAGGTGATGGAAACTTACTAAGTGGTGGAAGCAATGCATATGGTCAACTAGGTCGGTCAACGCAATACATGGAGTTTCTACCAGTTGACATAAGTGTCTACCCGGTCTCCATCGCTTCCGGGCTGGGCCACTCATTAGCAATATGCAGAATCCCATCAGCAGAAGGCGGTGGGGGCATTTCAGGCATTTATTCATGGGGTTGGGGTCGGGATTCTCAGCTCGGGAGAGAGGGTCCCACCAACATCCCATTGCCCGTTGACAGGCTTTTAGGTGAAAACCTGGTGTTAGTGTCAGGCGGGCGGGTGCATACCATTGCTGTCACGGCTAGTGGTGAGGCGTTTTCGTGGGGGTGTGGTAGGAACGGGCGGCTCGGGCTGGGTAGTTCTGCAAACGAGCCCGAGCCCATGTTGGTTGAGTTTTCAGAAGGGGTTAATGTTTTGCAAGCGGTTGCAGGGTTTGATCATACTCTGGTTTTAACCAGCAACTAAATGGTTATTATATATTACATTAATTCAAAGCAACTTGAACACTACTTGCATCTAGCTGTTGCTTGCTAATTACTCATTTGGGGATCAAAATTATGTTCTTAGTAAATTTTTGTTCACTTTTAATTAGTCTTGTATTGCTTCTTAGTTCCTTAAAGAATTGTGTGGTTTTGATAAGCCATTAATTTTATAAAAAGAATGGATTAAATATAATTTTATGGCTTTACTTTGGATCTTCAGTTGATGCTATTTTAGTTTATGTTAGAAATAATCAACTTCTGTTATTGTTGCTGCAATTATATTTGTTGAACCAGAAAACAGAGGCTGAGATTCATTAATCATGCCTTTTTCTTGTGATATTACTCATACTTTATTTAATGCATGTATGCTATTAGCATTTAAAGGATATCTTTTCAATAACAGAAACTAGTGCTATTAAACCAGTGTGGTACGCCGGTGACAATTTAACAAAAATTATAAGCTCGCATAGGTTACTGTGTCGATAATTAGACCGTCTTTACACTTGATCACTCTTCACTCTTTGTAAGTTGATGAATATCATCCTAACTATATAAATGAAACTTGATTATTATTTAGTGAATTCAGTTGCTATACTTCTCATACTTGCGAGTTGCACCTTTGGAATGAAGATGTGACATCGAATAAAAATAGAATATGTATGAAACAAATTGTTTTATAATATTAAAATGTGTAATAAAATTATAATTTATCATATTTTGTAGTGATTCAAATGAGAAACAATTCATCTCCACAAAGAGTCATTTATTTATGCTTCAGGAATTGTGGATCTCACCAAAACCTGTGGATTTTGTTGAGTCACTCGGTGATCATGTATCGGCTTTGAGGACGCATATAGTTGTTATGGCGGGACAAGTAGCACCGTCTATCACAGGAACACGAAGAAGAGATGCAAAAAGTTAGTGATTTAATTAGATACGGTTACAGAAATAAAGTTATGGCTGCATCTGTCGTTTGACTTTGGAAGTCAAACCTTTTGATCTTTCATTTTCTATGAAGATAACAAATGCTTCAGTTGTATGAATTATTGTATATTTAGTACTCATTGTAGAATTAGAAGTTGAATTCATGTAAATGCTATGGTTGAAAGTGAACCCATTTGACCTCAAAAGTAAAATTGTTTGAAAAGAGGTACAGTTTGACTTTTGAGGTCAAAACTTATAAATTTACAATCCCAAAAACACAGTTTATAAACAATTTTTTTTAAACTTTTTTTGGAGTTCATTGTTATTTTAAACTTGAAATGAATCCATTATCCTAATATGAAGCAAAAGACTAGGGGTTTAAACGAGCCCAGCCAAGCCAGAGCTCATTTAGGTTTGATCTAGGCTCATTTGAATTTTAGAGGGCTCGGCTCGTTTAGAGTTGTATTTCAAAAGCTTGAGCTTGGCTCGTTTATTATTAATTAACTATTTAATAATAATACTTATATATTTTATACATATTTACATATGTATTTAAAAATTTTAATTTTTATATATAACATAATTTATATTATTTAATTATTTTTATCAAATGTTTATATATAATAATAGTAATTATACAAATATATAAAAAAAAGTTCATTTAGGCTCACGAGTCGACTCAAGCTCAATGTCTGAAGCTCGAGCTCGAGCCCGTTTATTTAATGAGCTTTAACAAAAGCTCGAGCACAGGCTTGAGCTCATTTAAGCTCAGTTCGATTCGAGCTTTTAACGAGCGTATCTCGAGTAGCTCATGAGCGGGCTCAACCGCTAGTTATTGTTTAAACATAATATTGAACTTGCCATATGAAACATGTGTTAAATGAATGCTTACAATTAATTTTGATTCTAAAACATCAAAAGTTTTCAGGACTGTCATCCAACTGCTTCTCATCTTCAATATCCACTTCCAATATCTACTGTAAAACAACATTTCAGCCATTGATGATCAAGGCTGCTGACAGTTATGAGAATTAGGTAACAAGTTCGCAGTCGAATAAGCTTACAGGGATCCTTTCCTTTAAATAGTTCCCGAGCCTAGCTAATACCAGTGATCGTTCGTGCCAGAATCGGCCTTTGAGTCTGATCTTCACAAACGGTCCATCAACTTCAGCTAATTCTGCAACTCCTGTTTCATAATCTGTAGTTTCATACAGGGGTGTGCGTTGGTCTGTTCGGTTTTGTGGCTAAAAGTCAACCAAAAACCGAAATGTCGAAACCATTTGATTTTTTCAAATACAGACATTTGAGTTTTTCGAAACCATTTGATTTTTTCAAAATTTTCCATTCGTGCTTGAAAATTTGAGCTGAAAAATAAATAAATAGTTGACCAAAAATAATGATTATGTGCCTAAATTGTTTTGTTAGTTAGTATTTTATTGATTATTATACATTTGTGCTAAAATATTTTGTTAGCTAGTACCGACTAGTGATTAGTTTGGATGAATCAATTGGAAATTTATGTGTAATTTTTCGAAATTATATATATATATATATACATACAAAATTTTTCAAAATTAAATTTATAATTTTCAAACTTATTAATCCAATTGGATTAATGAGCATAAGTTTTCAAATACTTTAAAGATTTTGACCGAAATTTGACAAATTTTGACCAATTTTGACAGATTTTTACCGAAATTTGACCCATTTTGGATATTTTTGACAGATTTTTTAATCGAAATTTGACCGATGTTGAAGGATTTGGGCCGGCCTTGACCAACTATCGATTTGTTGGTCTGATTAAGAAAAATTGAATCGCTAGCACACTAATTGGCAATTAATCACCAGTCAGGGCCGGCTATTATATGTGGCAGAGGGATTGACCGCCATAGGCCCAACTACCCGCTAGGCCAGAAGATTTTTAAAAAAATTATATATATATATATATATATATATATATATATATATAGGGGTGGGATCTAGAGAGAACTAGATAACTAATAAAAACTATTTTTAACTTTTTTTTAAAAAATATTTTGTGATTTTTTTTTCTTTCCTCCTTCTAATAAGATGATATTGTTCCTAAAAAAAAACCGGCGATGTAGTGCATATGTGCACTAATGTGTATTGCATATATACGATAGTGTTTTACTGCATATAATACAACACAATTGCATTATACAATACACATTATTGAATATATGTAAATACAAACACTAATAATTGTACTCGAAACAAACTATCGCATATACGCAATACAACACTAATGCACATATGCACTATATTGTTTTTTTGGTATTTTTGTATATAATATAACACTATTGCACTAATACAATACAAAAAATTGCATACATGCTATTCAACATAATTGCACATATCAAAATACACACTAGTGCACATATGCAATAAAAAAAATCGATGTATTGCATATGTGCACTACAACGAGTTTTTTTTTTATTTTTTTTATATTTTTCGAGTAAATGGTAACATAATATAAGAATAATGGCAAAAACGGAAATTTAAAAATATTTTTTTAATTAAATTAAAAATATTTCTTTATTAGTTCTCTAGTTCTCTCTTTAAGGAGTTCTCTCTTGATCCTCTTCCTATATATATATATATATATGTATGTATGTATGTATGTATGTATTGTTATAAAAAAATTGTGTTTGAACTTATAGTCTTAGATCTTCAATTTGTTTAGGCCCATATAAAATCATGTACAATTGCCCAAATTATTTGTCCAATTACAAAAAATTTTTATTGTTAATTTGTTATTTTGTTGTTAGTCTCAAAAAATAGAACCGTAGAAGGCAGAAAGCCAGAAAGCAGAAAGCCAAACAAGAAACAACCACGGCACGACTGAGACTGACCACCATTCCTGCCGTCCGTTGCCGGACTGCCGGTCGCCGTCCAGACCTGCACGACGCCACGACCACTGCAGCACCACCACCGCCAACCTCCAGCCTCCGATTCTCCAAAATTCTGAATTTCTGATCCAGGTTAGTTATTTTTTTGATTAGTTTTATAAAAGTTATTGACTTAGAATAATAGAATCTTAGATTTAATTATTCATAATTCATGTTTTGTTTGTTTATTGAATTATGTTGAATTATGTTGACTTAAAATAATAGAATCTTAGATTTAATTATTTATAAAATTTATTGAATTAGATTTAATTATTCATAATTCATGTCAACAACTGTATGCTTGAAATTCAGTTATTAATCAGTTTGTTTAGCGAATAGACGATGACGAATAACACATTTAAATTAGATTATTTTGCTACAATATTTATGTTTTGTGTATTGAAATTACTATTATCATCGTATGATTTACTTTTTTTTTATGAGTTATCGAGTTTATTTTCTGCTTAAGTCTTTAGGCCCAAATTTAGGCTCGCCTCTGGCCCAAAATTTTTTAGCCTTTCTCGAAGCCAGCCCTGTCACCAATTAATCCGTGGTTGTAAAAATCGCTCCTAGGCGCCAATTAGACACCGATTAATCGCTTATCGGTACCCACCGACTAGTCCTATTTAGTCCAAAATTGTAAACTTGGTGTGTGTGTGTGTGTGTGTGTATGTATGTATATGTATTTGAAAAGTTACATATACATTTCAATCCGATTAATCCCTATTAATTCAGAATAAGCACTAGTTCCTACCCTACCACCCAACTAAGCAAACCAAAGTTCGCCTTTTACGAAAACATAAAAACCAAACAATCCGTTTTTTTTTGGTTCGATTATTTCAGTTTGGTTTTTTCGGTTTCAGATAGGCTTTTTCGGTTACCTGTCATTCCAACTCCCGTATCAAAAATGTGTGAGAACTGCATTAAACTAAACCAAAGTTATGGTTTTCAAACTAATTAATATAAATTTATTAATATTTGATCACAAGCTTGCCTTTGATCTAGCATCATTCAAAACCAGCTTCACATTGTCTTCAGTTAAATCCAAAGACGCCGAAACTATATTGAACTTATTAACAACTCGTGTTTTCGGAACCCGAATTCGCTTAGGTAGCAGCAGAGTAACTGAATGCTTTAGGCAACAAGTTACTGCCAAGTTGGCATGCATGGAGGTTGGTTTATGGCGGGAAGTGCAGCATTGGTGACGTGGCATCTGGTGGTGGTTGATGCCATGGACAAGGTTTGTAGCCATTGTTCTATCACTGCTCTGGTGGTTGTGGAGGTGGTGAATTGGTGGTGTAATTTGTGTCTGTTTTTGGGCCACTTGTTTATAGTAGTGTGGGCCAGGTTTATCCGGATTGAGTTTTGTTGGGTTAATTTGAAGTTAGTGTTATCAGATTTATTTATTTATTTCATAAATAGTTACTGAGTTTTAAAATTTATGTTTTAAAAGTGTTTCAATTATTTCACTCAAACTTAAAAAGCGTTTTATTTAAGTCACTCAACTTTTATATTTTATTAAATTAAAGGTTTTAACATATTTTTTAGCCTTTTTCGTTTTACATAGGAAATCTTTTTAACTTTTTTAAATAATAACGTGAATTTTATTTTTATTTTAAAATTTTAATATAATTAATTTTTTTTTATTTATTTACATATATTACAAATTCCGATACCCACTTCTTATCCTTCATTTCTTTCTTGACACACAAAAAATATCGGTGAAACTCGATCTAAAGATTTAGTGACCCAATTTTAGGAAAATATTCATGAGTGACCTAATTGGAACACTTATGAAACTTTGTTACCGTTCTATGACATCTCCCCTTTTTTTCTTACAAGTTTAGAAATTTTCGAGGGATAGATAATTGATTGTCTATCATTAACGTCTGGGTTTTTTATGCCAAGTCCTGTGGTTCGGGTCGAGTCACGTAATAAAAATAACAAAAATGAAATTAAAATGCAAAAAGAGTTGATAGAAATGTAGCAATCGATGTTTATAGAATAAATGTTATGGGTTTAACAAGTTATTATTTTTATTTGAAATGTGGGTTAGCGTTCTTTGTCAGGGTTTCTAAGGGTTCGACGGTTCGGTACACACGAGTGCAATGTCGAAATTTCTACGAGTGCAATGTCGATATACACGAGTATATAACACTAAAAAAATTGTATGGGTTCAGTCTCCAAAAGTTGCCTACGCCCTTGGGGTTAAAAGTAATGGTCACTAGGGGTGCAAACGAACCGAATGACTCACGAGCTATTTGAAATCGGATCGATAAAAGCTCAAAATGGTCGGGTATTGTGTGTTGTGGAGCTCGAGCTGAAGCCGGGCCTCAAATAAAGGTCGTTAGTTTTCGAGCCTTAACATGCCTAGATTATTTTTAAGTTTAAACTCCATTGATTTTTGAACTTTTATGTATTAATTTCATACTATAATGCCAAACTTGAGCTAAAGCCAAGCATAGACTCATTAAGGTCTTTCTTTGAAATGTATATAAATTATATAATCAATAATAAAGGCGCAAAACTTGAGCTTGAAAAACCACTCACGCGTCAAGATCAAGGTTTAGAAAAAGAGCTCGATATTAAGACGAATATTGTGGATGCAATTTGGTGGGTTAGGGTTTTTATCCAATGGTATGTAGTATTCGTGGTGGCATGTGGTATGTAGTAGTCAATACTCAGTAACTCAGTAACGATGTTGTTCAATGGAACTTGGTTCATCACTTTACCAACGTTCGTATAGCTTACAATACCATAATGTAAAAAAAAAGCATAAGTATTCAAATACAGACATGATTTGATTAGGGATATACTGCGTGATGTTCTTAAACTGACAGAGATTTCTGCTAAAAAAAAGAAGGCCCCTGTTAACTTTCTTACGAAGCCGCTTGAAAGGAGGTCTACTCTACGGCCAGCTGATATTCTTGTGTTCGGGTGGGCAGGGGGAAACACGCCTGTATGGATCTTACAGGAATGTCTTCTCTTGATGGGCTCAGAGACCGTGGGTTTGTTGTGGGCTAGGCTGCGTTGAAGGCTAAATCAGGCAAAATTGATAAACACGATAAAGCTTGTTTAAAGAATCATCATGTGTTTCTTTCAGTTGCCTTTGATACATTTGGTTTTCTAGCCCCGGAGGCTGTGAAATTTTTTAGCAGGGTTCAGCGTGTCATGCATGATGTTTTTCCAGCTCCTAAGTCCCAAATCTTCGGTTTAGTAGGATTGGTTTTGCTATTCAAAAGGGGGTTGTGACGCTGCTTGCTGTCCATTTGCCTGTCATTTTATTGTAACAGTTTTGAATTTAATGAGATGTTGAAACTTTATTTCATAAAAAAGCATTAAAGTTAATAAACGAAAGTTATCTAAAAAGAAAAAATCAAATTGAGAGAAAGTTAATGTATAGTATTATACTACTAGTTTTAGAGCCCGTGTCATACACGGGATAATTCAAATTATAACATTACAAGTAAAACAAATAATTACATATATAGCGTATATGAAAAAAAATTATTACATCTATGCTTGTATTTATACTGTGTGTACATAAATTGATTTTATTTACATCACAAATAGAATTTTTTAAATGAACTTAATAAAATAAAATGTCCTTGCAAAAATGTACCTGAGAATGTTTCTTTCTATTGAAAATTTTGGTGTCATATATGTATAATTGAAAGAATTTTGGTTATGAACCAATTTTGGAAATAAGACATCTTATACAATAGTAGTTCTAACCACTCAGCTTAAATACAAAAGGAGTGTTACTTTTATTGATATATTTCTCAATTTATCACCCATCAAAGAAAAATAGAACATTAAATTGTAACGATGAATGTTCTTCAAGAACTATGTTTTTTTGAGCTACACCATGAAAAAGATTTTTGATAAGTTTCAGAAAACTCCTCGACTTTATCATAATGACAACATAAAAATAACATGCTAACCCATTCAATTTTGTGAATATTTTGTTTCATTTGAGCATAGTTTTGCATTACATGCTTCCCATACAACGTTCTGATCACCATTGAAGGAAAAGAAAATGTTAACATAAATATTTCAAATTTGATAAAAGTTAGAAGCATTGATAGGCAATCTTTTCTTAAATTTTAATAGTTGAAGGAAAAATAGTCAATTTGCCAAATCCCGAACCTTTTGATTATTTCAAAAAATACTCATAAAAATAAATTTGAAACCCGAATCATGTATAAAATTCTAACTTTCATACTTTTAACATTTTCAAGTCAATACTTTGAACAATACTTTGAACCCATAACAAATTTGACAATAAATCTAGTTTGCATTCTCAAACTTTTAAAAATACTCAAAATTTTCATTTTTGACCCGTAACAAATTTTAACTTAAATGTAGTTAACTTGTACCAAATAATATATTTACCAACTTTTGACCTATAAAAACAAATTTAAGTTTAACAACAAACCCGAAACAATTTTTATTTAAGAAACATGATTTGTTGTTGATTTTTGGAATTCATCAAGTATTTTGAAATATATAGTAAATTAATATGTTAATATTTATATTTATAAAAATATATGTAGATATTATATAAATATAGTGTAAAAAGAAAGTGAATAATGATTGATCTATTGCATATATATTAGGGTATATATTAGTTTTGGAGGGAAAAAATTGTGAAAATTAACTAAAAAATGACAAATGTCTATATTTGTTTTAGTTTATTAGAATATGTAGATTATTGTGTTGAGTAGTGAAATTAAAACCTTAAAAAAGAAAAAGAATTACTTAGAAGAGATTTCTAGAAAATTTTTAAACACAAATATACAAATGTATATATTTATATCGCAATTAAATAGTAAATATTATATAAGATATATGGGCCCAACGAAATGGAGCATGGAGCAGATGTGAACTTACAGATTTAGAAGGGCCCACAGGATCTTGATAAGATCACAGAAGGCAAGTCCATGAACTTTCAAGCCCATTAATAGAAGTGAAATGAAAATAGCCCATCACTATTCTTGGTTCCTACCTGGTTCTTGGAACCGGGTTCGGTTCCTACCTGAGTATACCTGGTTCTTAAAAACACCAGGTTTCAGTTGTACCTGATATTTTTGCACCCGGTTCCAGTTTTGAAAAAATGCCTGATTTATGCACCTCTAGTGATGCTCGTTTAATATATGTTTATAGTAATTTACAAATATCAATATCGCTCATGAAACAACTCCGAATGATCAAAAGATTTTTGTCAAGTGATACTAAGGTATTAGATAAGGCCATTTTTTCTTTACTTTTATTTTTACATGTGAGAATCCGGTGGTTGACAAAAAAATGTGTAATTTGAGTTAAAGAGTGTGAGAGTCGGCATTAAAAAAAAGAACAATAATTAATAAGTGTTTACCTAATTTCATCATGCATTAAGTGTTTTTTAATGGCCAATAAACAAAGAATTGCCTAGATACTCCGTATGAGATGACCAAATGACCAAAGACCATCACCAGCAGGCCTAACCCAGCCGTACGGAGCCTTTAAACGCCTTCAAGTTATCTTCAATTCCATGGAAAACCTATGCACCCGAAGACCCACTGACAGTAAAATCCGGTCGTACTCAGGATCGAACTGGAAATCACAATAATCTTAGTCTTCCTTCATTGAGTCACCCCTACCACCGCATTAAACCGAGCATGCATTAAGCATTAATAGACCTTTTATACAACTTGTCCTTAAACTATAATAAATAGCAATACTCCGGATCTAGACCATTGGATGTTTACCTTATTTCGTGCATTCATTTTTTATCAATAGGTGTCATCTCAACACAATATCACAACTCACCTCTTTCATCTAATATTGTCCCTTCTTTTATTGTCTTAAAATACAAAAAAGGTTTATTAATAAACAAATTATTATTCTTAAAATATTAATGTTTGTAAATATATAAATAATTACATAATACTTTTTTGTTTTAAACTTTAAGCAAAATGATCTCATACTCAACTTGATTTGATGTAAAATGACCAAAAAGCATGTGTTTAGTATTCATGTTATGCTTTTATGGTTGTATATAGTCATGAGATATATGAACATTTGACTGGACTCATGTAGTATCCGTTTAGGCGGGAATGATAACACGATATATACTTGGGTTTGCTATTTAAGGCATGGAGTTTAGACAATGAGTATCGTTATGCATCTCTAGTATTTTTATCAATGAAATGGCCTATACGTATAGGAAGCACTTCAAATCATAAGATCTGTAGTTTTCCGTGGTTGGGTTGTAACATTAATCATCTGAGTGGTGTTGTGAAACGTTCTCAAATGACTAGTTTGGTGTTCGTTTTGAAAGAGTCGATTGTATTATCTTCATATTACAGCGTTCATGCCTTAGAAACTAATAGCATGTTGAAAGATGCTTTACTTTTAAATTTAAGTTCAGTTTGTATGATATAATATAAGTTTATAGTAATGTTTATGATAACTACTGTTTAAAAATAAACATTTCAAACTAAACTTAAAAAAGATAATATTAAAAGTTGAAGCAGTATTAAGTTGATGTCATCATTACTATTTCGTGGATTACTAAACAAACACCAAAATAACATAAACACCAATATAGTATTTGTCTTGGCTTTTGGATATCATTGTTTTATTAGCCATCATTGACCAATCTAATGTTTTGTTTTTGGGATTCCTTATTTTACCTCTTTGTGGCTTATTTAAGTCATAAGTTATACACTCACAAAACCTAACTTTCCCAAATACTTTATAACTTATAACCTATAAGTTATAAGCTATAAAAAGGTAAAATAAGGAATCCCAAACAACCCCAAAGTTTTCATATTCATTATGCACACACGACACATTTGAGTTTGATCCAAAACTTTTGTCAAATACCTCGTACCATTAAGTAACTAAGTATGAAAAATTTTACAAGATTGGTTTTACCCGACTTGTTTTGATTGTATCGTTGTTTATCCTCACTCATGTAAACTTATGAATCCGCCACTTTTTTTAAGGCAACTTTATAAAGATCACAAACCCGGTTAAAGCCATGGAAAAATTGGCACAACCTAGAAAGTAGTGTTATACATGTAAACATGAACATGATATAAGTTTTCGCAGTTTGACACAAACATGTCCCGTTTAACATGAGGTTTTTATTTTTTGTTATATTTTGCATAGTAACTCGATTTATATTTAAGAATTTACAACACAAAATATAAAAAGCGAATATGGATCACGTGGGGTTGTACTAATCCGCTTTCCACTTTCACGATTAGTATTGCAAATGAACGGAGAAGTGGTGGAACGGGTGGACCCATATGTGTATATAAAATAACTTCCTTAAACTATATAATCTTATGCTCAATTTTCTTTAACCTTCTAAATTTTAAAGTTATGGCGTGATTTTCTTTCCTTTAGAAAATTTACAGAAGTAAACGGATTAAACAGGTTTACGACTGTCGGGTAAATTTCATGTGTTTTAGCATATTAAGTAGTCAGTTCTAGTTAAATTATGGTGTGAACTTTGGTACTTCAAGCATGTTTTTGTGTTTAGGTCGTCTGATGCTAAGGATGCTTGTTGACGTTATATACTAGCTTGGATTGATGATCTAGAAGAGCAGAATTGATCGGCACGCGGTTCGATGCATAAAACAAGTAAAAGCCAAAATTTCCTGCCAAGAAGGCCCACCGCGCTACGCGAAGGAATCAATATATTGAGCTCGACTATTTTGTCCTTCACGCTACGTGAAGGACTGAGGTTGAAGAATTTCGCGCTACGCGAACGAAAGTAAAGACGGGAAATTTTAACCTAAATTATATAAAACACTTTTCAGCCCACATTCGACATATCTTCTCTTCCAGCAGCCATAGACGATCTAGAGGGTGATTTTGCATCATCTCGGAGCTCCCGATTCATCAAATCAGTCCATGTTCTTTTCCTTTCATTAGATAAGTGAGCTAATCATCATGCATATGCTAGGCTAAAACCATTGTGATTGCTTTAGGCTAAAGTTTTGTGTAAACTTGCTATAATTGAATTCTATGTACTTAATTGTTTCGAAGCTTGATTGATTATCTTATTTTATCTTACATTGCTTTTGTTTTGATTGTTTAAACAGTTTGTAATCTGGTTATCATATTTGCATCAACTATTCAGTTGTGTTCATCAGCGTTTAGGATTACGTTCTTGTAGCCATTGATCCGATAGTCGTTAGTCATTGCATAAAAATTGGCCTTCATATTACAAAGCTGGTAATTAGGTAATCGCGTTCAAAAGTGTTAACTACTCGGATTAGGTTCTGTTTGTCATCACAACCAAACTACTAGGTCTAATAATTACCACACAATCAATTTATAGAATTCATGACTATCTAGTTATCACATTACCTGAACATGAAGTGAATCACTCTTTTCTCATAATTGTTTACAACTCAATTTGTGTTGCGTTTTTATAATTAAGATTATAATCACTTTAAATCTGTTTGACAATGTTTGTCCAACTTAATAATTAAATAAAAATCATAAAAAAAATAATATGTTCCAAACTTGCACTTTCCATTGATTCTCTGTAGAAACGACATTACTTACCCGTATAGGTATTTAAGTAATATAAATACTTGTTTTTTATTAGAGCACGACATTTACATCAGTTTACTAATAAATCCATGAAGCCATCCTAAACACGACCTGTTTAGCTAACGTGGTACATTCACAACAACGAACTAGCCAAAGGATGGTGGATAGAGACTTCGAGTGCCATCCACACGACCATATGATTGATATCATCATAAAATATGGTCTACATGGGGAACACCACCCTACTCATTTTAATGAAAACATTCAATGTAACATCACCTACCTTCACTAATATTATTTACTCCCACAAATTTATTACGTATAAAATGATCCAAATCCAAGCCACACATCACACATATATCACAATCACAATAATCTCTTTGTTTCCTACACAAAATATTAAGCATACAAAAAATTAAGCTACAATATTATTATTTGTGGTTAATTAAAAATGGCCAACAAGAATCAAAAGACCATTGATTTTGTTAGTGGAACCGGACCATGTCATGAAGAAGATGAAGGCTCGGGCATCCGGATGGCGGAGATGCTGCTTAGATTGTTTCCGGTGGGGTTGTGTGTGGCCGCGTTAGTTGTTATGATCAAGGACTCTGAGACTAATGATTATGGCTCTTTGTCATACTCCAACATCACTGCTTTCAGGTACTTGATATCATTTGCTACCCGAACACTAAAAGGGGATTAAATTTCTGACACGAAATGATACGAAAGTAAATACGTTTTTGATTTTAATTTATAGCATGTTTTGTAAGGGGGTTGTGCTCTAGTTGACCTATTAAACCTATTTATTATCCACAAACTTGTTTAATGCGCTTGTAACTTGATTACAACTCGTCAACTCATTTGACCTGTTCTGATAAATGAGATAAAGGTTATATGATTTTATTAGTATATCCAGGTTAAATTTGGTGTGTTTGATACGAATAAATTTGAGTCGTGTTTAATTTCAACAATTGAATCTGTCAATCAAATAAGACTGGAATCCTTACTTTTTAAAGATGATCATTGAAAAGTTATAAAACCGTAAATAACAAAAACAAAATTAAAATCAACTATGCATAGTTTTTGCTATTAATCTTCACAAATTTTTTAATTAAAAATTTTGAATTTTATTTATGATCAAATCATTATTCAATTCTTTTGGTATCAACCTAGGGTTAGTAAACATTTGATATTATTTTTTGGTAACATGTCTTTTTTCCTTTTAAATAATGCTAAATTGGAACAACTTGAAATAATATGTGTTGTGATAAAATTATGCAGGTTCTTGGTGCATGCCAATGGCATATTGGCTGGTTATTCGCTACTATCCGCTGCTTTCACGGCAGTACCTCGTCCGATGACCATGCCTCGAGCCTGGACCTTCTTTCTCCTTGACCAGGTTTTCATCTCTCGATCACCTTCTTTTAAATATAAAAAGAGTTTATTATCGGTTCGACTTAAGAAAAATAATTATAATAGCTTGAGCCCCTTTAGGGGGGCCCTCATTTTTTATTTTTTATTTATTTTTATTTTTTGTGTCCGACTATGTTCGATTCATATTCTATTCTTCTTTTGATATCATAACTCTTTCAGCTTTCAATCTCTCGAATGTTATTTTAAAATTTTGTGACTTAGTGACTTTTTTTAAAAAAATGTATGTAGAAAAATGTCTATCGTTGTATTTTCACGCGTGGGGACTAAAGAAAAAAACGTCTCTCTTTTTACCAACAAAATAAAACAAAACACTTAAAAAAATATGGTTTATGCGCCAAAAAAAGGTTTGAGTCATCTATGATTTCCTTAAATAAGAATTAACAACTTTTTATTTTTATCTTTATTTTTATTTTTTTATTTTTATTTTTATTTTTTTACTCAACTTTTTATTGTAATTTAAACATAACCACTTCAAGATGGTTGAAGATAAGTGAACATCATATGATACAATATATAGATTATGTATGTATTATGCCTCTTTGGGTATTGACTTTTGACATGGTACCAAATCGCAAAATGAACCTGGCATGGAATTCATGGGTTTGGGTTTGGGTTTGGTTGAAACAAGTTTTGGGTTGGTTTCGGGTCGAACCCATGAACACATTTAGCTAAATGGATCGTGTTTGCATCGACTTGTCATATCATAGTTCACAGGTTGAACAATTTTATTTTGTAGTTTGTGCAATTATTTTGTATACATTTGATTTTTTATATAAATTTGTAAACCTATAGTCCTAATAATATGTGAAAAAGTAAATAAATAAAAATGTAGGTTATATGGATCATGCTCAGCTTTATAGTACGTTTGCTACACAGGTTTCAACATACTTGATATTGGCTGCGGGTGCAGTGGCGACAGAGGTCGCCTTTCTGACATACAAAGGTGACGTGGCAGTGACGTGGAGTGAAGCGTGTGGGTCCTACGGCCACTTTTGTAAACAAGCAACAGCGTCAATCACCATCACTTTTCTAGTGGTGATTTGCTACATTTTACTATCTCTAATCTCAGCGTATAGGCTCTTTAGCAAGTATGATGCACCCGTCGGGTACCTTAACAAAGGAATTGAGATCGTTGACTTCGGGAGTTAAGAGAGTTGACTCGCGAAAATTTGTGTGTTTGTTTGGTCCCATGAATGTTTTGTATGCTTTGTTTTATGTTTGTAACTTAATTATTGAACTTAAAAAATAACTTGTATTTAGGGATATGTAACTAAACTGGTTTGGCCGGTTTGTCTTTTAAAAATTGGCCGGTTGGTTAAACTATATTTAAACGATTTATGTATGGTTTGATTTGTGGATTTGTGGTTTAAATTATTTTCAACGCGCTTAATACAAAATAAATTTTAAGTAGAATATCTTAGAACTACATAATCCACTGGTATTTAATTACCGGTAGATATAGTAAGTGCCAGAAAGAGAGTGAGATAAACGGTTGTTTAATTACATTAAATATCATAATTATTATTGGAAAAGTACATGTACTTATAAGAACGGACCACATAAATAGGGGTGATCTATGCATAGTTATTTTTATAGAAGCTTTTTCTTACCAGTCAAGTAGTACATTGTATCTTATCTTATAGCCTAGCGCAGATGAGTTGTGGTTAGGGGTGAAATGTCACTCGAACCCATAGCTAGCTACTCAAGCAAAGACGTGTCAAAAGCTTTCTTTTCTTATGATTTGAGGGGAGGATTAGAACGCGGCAGTGAGAGACAACTCACCCATAGCACTGGCGACGTCTCCGGCATAAATGTATAGAGGATGCAGAGCAGGGAAATCTGCACGTGTGGTTCTGGCCATCATTCGTGCATGTCGCCATTTATGCGACGAAGCAATCCCACTAAAATCTAGTGGATCTGATTCCATTTTCGAGGGAGCTTACTTTTCCATTTCAAGATAGTTGCTATATATATATATGTTATGATTCATTTACTTCAAGAAAGCCACTATTCTATCCGAGCAAACCGCACGTGAGATGACTCTTTTAGTTCCTTAGTTAAAGGAGAATTTAGTTTCACCAAGTTTACGTAACGATGAACATAGAAAACGGTATTTGAAAGATTAAATAGATGAGTATACGGAGTTCTCTCTCATCATTATACCTGTTTAAAAATGTGTCTATAATAAGGTAAACGGCGCATTTATACCAAATTACATCGCATCTTCCTAATGTCATCACTCACGTTAAATGATTAAATAGATGAGTATAAAGAGTTCTCTCTCACCATTATACTTATTTCAAAATATGCCTATAAAATGTTTAATGGCGTGGTTACACTAAATTACATCACATCGTCAAAATGATATCACTTCTGCAGTCCCCCACTCTGTACCAGTTTACGTCCCATCATTCTGTTACAGTGGGCCCATACTATAGACGATGACCGTCATAATGTTTAGTTATTGTCAATCCATTGGACCGATGTTATTACCGATGCCCATACTATAAATTGAGGTTATCGGTATTGCCAAGATTTTAGATTTGGTTCGGTTAACTAAACATTCACGCCGTTAATTTTAACATTGTTCAAAGCTGAAAAGTTATCAAAGGAAGTTACAAAAGACCATAAAATTTGCTAGAAGCCGAATAACTGGTTTCCAACTTTCTACCCATACTTGAAACTACACTTCGAACGTCCATACAAAACGTGTACACCAAGTTACCAATCACTAATGTCGTGTCTTAACGTATGCAATTTAGATCAAAGAAACATCGAATACACTAAAGAAGTCATTCAATGAGTTAATCACCCAGAAATCAAGTCCACTTTATATTTCTATAAATCACAAAAATCTCTTCACCACAGATTCAAACAAATCAAAAATAAGAAACAAAGGTGAAACTTTCAAATAGCAATATTAGACAATTAAACATACGTACGTACGTTCATAATTCTGAGTGCTCTGATAGATACTAGTACTAAAATGGTTAACACTGTCAAACGCGCCTTGAAATGAGTTGTTAAGTTCTCCTTGCAGCTACCTCTGCACGAGACTGCAAACAATATAATTTAATTTATTTTTTTAAAATAAAGTTATGTAAAAGTATAATTATATAATCCACATTTGACACTGTAAGTATCTATATAGAAAGAAACTTGACAAAAATATTAACGGTCAACTCAGCCCGTTTTGACCCACACTAAAAATTACCTTGCACAAAATTGTAAAGAGAGTTAATGAAAATTTACCACTGGATAATTATTTTCAATTTTGGCCCCGACTTCGGTTAAACGAATGGTGTGCCATAAGTTTTTTACCAGAGGCTTTATGCTCATCCTGCAAGCGTGTCATCAATCAATTTGCATGCAAAAAACTTCATGAAAATCATGATATTAACTTGCTGAGAAACGAATGGTCGAGATTACCTTGTACAGAGATGCAGCTGACTCAGATTCAACGGTTTGATTTTGTTCAGCGCCTTGAAAGCCATCTAGAGCATCTAAAGTTAACTGCCAGCCACAAAGGGCTAATGCACTAGAACTGGAACTTGAACCAGCACCATTGTTATGATCGGTAACCCCAGCTGCAGCAACGTTACCATTAACCCAAGGGCAGAAAAAGTTATGATGCTTAACTGGATCAAACTCAACAGGTTCTTCAAATTTGCTTTCTCCATTTGGCGGCCCTATATAAAATTTAAAGAAGCAGACATATTTCAGCAGTATTGAACATGATAGGATCCGGCTAAAAACATATTGTATGACGAAAATGCTCATTTGATGACGTTTCAGCATGCTATATGTTAGAATTCTTATCTTTTCAGAAAACAAGTCTGGCTGTTGGAATTGGTACAATCGAAAAAACCGACCCATAACGGACATAACCGAACACAACACAAAACCGTCCATTTGGTTTTACGTTTTCTCAAAATTCGAATTTCCAGTTCGAATTGCGCTTCGCATGTACTCATTCTCGAAAAAACAGGGCCCAGCCCGCAAAAACCGAACCAATAAGCCACATTAGGGTTCATGTTTGTTTAAAAGTATTTGTTTTTCTTAGCATTAATCGATTATCTTAAAAGATTGGGTTTTTAAAAGAACGGGTTTTGCAATTCAAAAGGGGGTAGCGGCGCAGCTTGTTGGCCGTTTGCCTTCTGTTTTGATGTAATAAAAAAATAATAAAATATGATGAAAAAAAATTATCTTTTGTTTGTTGGATTTATTAAATCGTTTTATTTGAATTTCTGATAGTGAATTTATGGATCATATATTTTAATTTTTAATGTTAAATAACTAAAAAAAATTAATAGATCGTGTATCCAAAAGACCCAAATGTGTAATAACCAATTAATCATTGTTTTAACAAAAAAAACTTATGCCCAAAGTTTCAGCCCAACTTTATTATTTTATGCCATTTTTCGGTCTAAAAACTTCAAGCCCTAATGGCAAAACTAAAATAACCGAAACCAAACCAGAACGGTTTTCAAAACCCAAAAACTGAATTTTCGGTTTTTTTTTTCTCTCAATTTGAGCCCAAAACTGTCCCAAACTGACCCAAACAATTTTCGGTTTTTCTTTCTGTTAACAAGCATTTTTTTAACATACCTAATTCGGTTGCAGGTGGATAACTAGGGTACCCACATTCTTCGTTAGGAGATGATTTGCGTGCCTGCATAACTTCATCTTTCGACACTTCAAGGCCCGAATACACAACTGCATTACAAGAAAGCGACGGGTGTGAGTTTTGCTCATGTGGCAGAAGATTCAAATCACTAGTCTTCTCACGACTCTCAACTGACTCGCCTTTGACTGATCCAACAACCTTTGACCCACTATCCCCCCTTCCAGAATATTCTTGTTGCATTTCTTCTGGAACAAACTCACCCGTTTGACCCTGATTCTCAGTCACACCAGTAACCGGTTCCATGTCACCAACAACACTTTCAGTTCTATGAATCAAACCATGAATCTCAGCCTCATGACTCGCAGCCATTCCAACACTCCCGCCACTAATCGCCAGGCTTGGACCGTCCCGCCTGGCGGCTTCTGTATTCACCACTTCATCATAGTTAGTGCTGCTTATACCTATTTCACTGTTGACCCAAACCGCAGGTGGGCACGTGCTTTGTTGACCCTGGGTGCTATTGTTCATGTCGGAAGTTTCATTCGGCTCAGGGTTGACCGCTGACGTGGACGGGTAGTTGACCTCGTCGTTAAAACCAGGATGGTTTTCCACACTCTCCATCGAATCATTATCTTCACTATGGCAAATCGTATCCATTGCGATGACCGAAGACGCGCGCGCTGCATGTTCGTAACCTTGACTCGACGGGCCTGGTTGGCCAATGTCAAAATACAAAGTCTGACTCGGGTCTGCACCGGATGATGACTCGCAGGCCCGTTTAAATGGGCCCGTGGACGTTTTACTGTCATTGATTTCATCACCGTCACGGTCAATGACAACGCCTTCAACACTGTCCGCCTGGCGAATGAGCTCGTGTGGTCGGTCAACAGTGGACCCACCTTCATCAACGTTCCGTTTAAAAGTGGGCCCACGTGATTCATACGATGCTGCACGGTCACCGACCTCACTGCCAGCTGGCTGCCCGATGACTAGATCCCGACCTAAATTCCCGTCTTGATACAACTCAGATATCGGTCGTTTAGTCCCGTGTCCTGTAGAAAGACCGCTTCCCATGGTGAGATTTAAATCCATCCGAAAGCGGCACTTGCTCCACGAGTAACCGCCATTTTTTTACTCGTGTCAGGAACATCGATGTTGTTAGGAGCAAGACGAGCAGGAAGGTTGACCCGAACGAAGTCCAAGATTCTCACTGTTGCTCCACATAAGCTGCAATCCAAGAGAAGCGATCCGGAGTCAAACTTTGACTTGACCCGAGAACCTTTTTTGGTTGAGTTAGTGACACGTTTCTTGTTCGGTCCTTGAAATGGGTCTTGATCTTTAATAGGACTGAATGAACCACCGTTTCTAGCTGATTGAGCCGAATGCTCTTCACAATCTTGAACATTTGGAAGCCACCTAGGCTCCCATCCACATAAGCTTATCAACTTCTGGGCCTAAAGATAGAAAAATATATAACAAATTTGATTAAGATAAGATCCGCCAAACGAAAAGAACAAGAACAAATTAGTGATGCAGAATTATCTTACACGTAGATATATGCTTATTTCTGAATCAGACATAGCATCTCCCGGATAAACAGTTGACTGGGCTAAAAACCGGTCAATTTCTAGACTTCTAGAAAGCTTCATCTGATCAATAGCCGAGTTAGCCACCACGGGTAAATAAGGAAACTGAATTAGCCCATCGCAACGGTCCTTGTAACCGCCAATCAGAGCAGATGGTGGGGTCGGAGGGAACTGAACCAGGCTTTCAGCACAGCTGTTACCTCTCCAAGGACACGTGGCATTATGTCCATCCAGCAAGTTAGCAAACTCTTCGCCATTTTCACCTGTTTAAATAGAGTACAAAAGCCTAAATATATGCCACCCTGGCAAATTTAGTTGATTATAAGTAGCTATATCAATATTCACCTTCTGTACGAGCCCAATAATCTTGTCCGTTATATTTCAGATTCTCCCCACACGACTCACATTGAATCTTATCAACATCTACATTCACCCAACCTCTTCTAGCACAGGAAAGTGAACTAGCAGCCTGCATGAACAACGGTTATAAAATAAATTTAACGTAACATAGTAATTTATACATTAAACAAAATGATTTCCAGACCTTTGGTTTTCCAAACCAGTTTGCAGGGCTGAAAGTGGATAACCGCCTTAGAAGATCACCCCTTTCCCATGGTCTACATGAAGGTTTGGATGAACCGAGAGCTGAACCACCAGCACTTGTACTCAGTGAGATCCACACGGGCTGGGAACTGATTCTAGACAGTGAACCAGCTTTGGACCCCTGACCGTGACCCAACCAATCTGCACTGCCAGCATTGGTGGCTACAGCTGGTGATGATGCTCCAGCAGAGCTGAAAATATTTCAGCCAAGTTAACAAGTTGACTATAACTAGGGGTGCAAACGAGCAGAGCCTCTCGCGAGCTAATTGAGATCTGATCGATAAAAAACTCGAAACAACCCAAGTTTTTTCGAGCCCAAGCCTCAAATGAAACTCCTTAGTTATCGGGCCTCGAGCTGTATGGTAAGCTCGTTTAGGCTCATCGAGCCTTAAGAAGCCTTCTGTAATTTTTAAGTTTTACCACTTTGTACTTCATCATCATCATCATCATCATCATCATCATCGTACTCAGTATATCCCACCAATAGCAAAGCTATGGTAGGGTCTGAGGAGGGTAAGATGTAGACAACCTTACCTCAACCCCATAGGGATAGAGAGGCTGCTTCCGGTGAGACCCCCGGCTCGATAGTAGTTTTGCATCAAGCCTTGGACATAAGACACATAAGACACAATCATCGGGACACCGGCTGATTGGTGCATGTACCGTTGTCTTTCGGCTATCAACGCCACCACATGATGCCTGATTAACCTTCCGCCACTTTTAACGTTATTTTCACGAGATTAGTAAAATAACGTCAAAATTAGTGCAATTTTACTTTTGCCCACCCAAGGGTTCACACATATATACATTATATGTGCGCACCGCAAGCAGGGCGTATACTTTGTACTTCTATGTATTAATTTTAAACTACACAATTGAGCTCAAGCCGAGCTTTGGCTCGTTTAAGGTACTAAATTAGCTCGAGCCATGTTTAGACTCGTATAAGGTTTTTCTCAAAATATATATAACTACTAAATACACATTAGAGTTAATTAAGAAATGATAAACAAGCCGACCCCAAGCTTAAAAAAAACGATTCACGAGCCAATCTCAGCTTTAGAGGAGTTTGAAACGAACCAAGCTTGAGCTCTCGTATGTCAAAACAACTCGATTGGCTCGTTTACACCCCTAAATTATTTATAGCACATGCACATGCTCAATTTTGCTCATATGACCGAGCTAGATTCTAAATTACACGTCAGATACTCAAACTCAAACAACATTTTGAATAAAAAATGCGCCAATTATTCAAAAAACCGTTGATTTGACTTCAAGCCCTAGAAAAATTCAATAACACTAAAACAAAATCTACTTCAACCGTTAAATTAGGTGTAAATTTAATCACAACATCAATTAAACACCTCTAGATCCATAAACCGTCGTTAATAAATTCCCTAATTAACCTACATACCTAATTCAAAGAAATCCTAAATTAACCACCGCAATAACTCAAATGCACACCGTATGTAACGTAACGTACATTAATTGCGAAATTAAGCAGTGAATGTGTTGAATTGGATCAATTGGGGGTGAGATTAAAAATTGAAATTAGGGTTAGGGTTTACCTTGCAGCAGCGGTTGCAGGAGGTGAATTGGGGAAAAGTAAGGGGTCACCGGATGAACTGATACCTTCTTCTCTCATTGATTGATTGATTGATTGATGAACAGTTTACACACAGTTGGTTTGATCACTGAAATTGATGGCAGTGGTATTATTTGGGGTTTTATAGATCGTAGATGGCTACAGGAGTATACTGCCACGTGAGTCGTGCGTGATCGTGTACACTTGTATACTATTATTTATTATTTATTACCGTTAACGAATTGGTTGCTGACGGTGTCAACTTTTAACGAATTGGCTGCTGACGGTGTACAAAACCGGTTTTAAACCCAAACCGAGCCGGTTTGGTCAATGGCTGGTCAAAACCGGTTTGACTCAAACCGGTTTAGAAGCAAGATAGGCCAGCTTAGTCACGTCGGTTCAGTCCGTTTATAAACCGGTGGTTTTAAACTGATTTTAACCGGTTCGGTTTTAAAACCGGTTTGGTAGATCTTAAGAGGAACCGGTTCTGAAACTGGTGGTTTGGGTCGGTTTGGATTGCCTAAAACCGGTCCCAAACAGGTTTTTTTGCACACCTCTATCTGCGAATAACAGAATCCTAACGTCGTTAGTTTTATGTCGCCGGAAAAACGTTTTTGGCCGGAAAACTTAATTTTCTTTCCCGAAAACTCAACATTTTCGTCCCAAACATCTTGGTAACTTTGTATCGGACCTTTAGGAACCTTTTTCTAGTAAAATCCCCTATTATTTAGGTCGTCGGAAACCCTAGAACCATCGTCGGAAGCAGTTGATGGTGCTCAAGTGGTGGTAGTTGGTTGGGGGTGAGTCAATTGGTGGTGGTTGTGGTGTTCAGGTGGTGTATTCCGGCAACAAATTTGACTTTTCCGGCCAAAAACGTTTTTCCGACGACCTGAAACTAACGACATTAGAATTTTGTTAGTCGCGGGCCATTATGGACAAATACGTTAAAAGTTGGGACCATTAACAGCCAATTCGTTAGTTGGGACTGGTAGTTATCAAAAGACAATAGTTGGGATTAATAAAAACCAATATACCTTTATTATATTTATCATTAGCCCAAAAACTCAAAATTACCTTGGCAAACATATCACTTTTTCAACTGCTAAACTCAAGAACAAAATGTTAGGCTAGACTCGAAACCCACAACCTTCATTAAAGAAAGTCATGGCGCTACCGCTGAACCAATTGATACTTTAATTCATCCGTAATGTATAATGTAAATGGTTATGTGTTATTTAAATTGAGCTGCCATAAAGGTTAAAGAATACTACTACTGAAAATGGTGACGTATTATGGTTTATGAAACGATAACGATGATGAAAGCTAGTCAACAGCTAAAACGCTGGCGTGTACTTCGAAATTTACATAAGTTTGACAAGAAGTGATAAAATGTAATAGCCAACTAATGTTGATGTCTTTCTTGTGGTTCTTTAAGTTGTTATACCCTTTAAAAAGATATACCACCACATCGAGCGTTTTTATATTTAATGTGGCTAAAATGATGCGCCCTTTAAACTTTACTTTTTAAAAAATTATACAAAATTGAACATTTTTAGTTTTCAAATTGAGCATGATATTGTTATATTTTTCAATAAAAACATTTCTTTTTAATACGTTGAACTAGAGTGGTATAGCTTAAGTCTAAATTGTGTGGCAACAAATACAACGATAAGTCAAGCGTGTGTGTTATATCCGCCAAAATTTTGTGTGTTCACTAGATGCATTTACGCCATCATTTAGGACATGTAACAAGTTATATAGGGTCATCTTATCAATACATCACTGACAAAAGTGTACACCAACTTGTCTGTCACATCATACAATTTGTATGATTTTGCCCGTGTTGGAAAATTAAATATAGTGAATGAAGATTAATTAGAATAATTAATATTAAACTCTTCATTTAGTTATGAAACTCTTGAGTAGAGCCTTTTGATGACAATTGATTAGTTTTTATTAGATTATTAAATTTCTAATTAAGTGAGACTTTACTCACCCTTAACTCTTGTATACATAATAGGCTATGTGCCTCATTTGAATGATGCTAGGAAGAATACAAGCTAGAAAATTCAAGGAAAAATGCATGCATGCATGAAGAGTTATTGGTAAAGAAAAGCTTTGAATACTCATATGTTGGGCCTATAGAGATGAGTTTCTTTACTTGATTCCTCTACCTTTTTTATTCTATTTTTCCATAAGTTCTAACATTACAATTTACCCGATGTAACCTCGGGCGCGTGGACATCTCCGGCAGTACCAACTGCTTCGGCTGTTGTATCCTAGGAGACAGACGCGTTGTCTTATGTAGAGACGCGGAATCTGTTTTAAGGGAAGCGTGTTGAACACGTGCCTCAGCCTCAACCGTCAACTTTTGTTTCGTTCATTTTTGTAGCCAAATAGACTACTAGAAGTTGGAATTTTTTTTTAATTTCGTGTCAAGAAGATTACAAGAGAATGTTGCTGAATAACAAGTTGAAGACTTTATCATTTGAAGCTCTTGAGTTGAATCATCTAACATATTTGTTATGTTATTTCATTGTTTATTATATTTTATATTACGGTATTTGTACTACTTATTTTCTTATGTTAATAACGAGAGTATCGTTATTATTTGTATTAATTTTAAATATAAAAAGTGTCCCATATTCCTACAATCTTAAAACAGATTTTCCATGAGATTGTTAAGGCAATCTTAAACCTTTTTACTAAGAATATTGGGTTTACGGAAAATATTAAAATTATTTTGTGATTATTGCGACAATCTTGTATATTTGTTTTTGAAAATATGCATCTAGTACAAATTGTTGTGTATGGATTTATAGAGATGTGATACAATCTTAAATCCTATACCATGATAAAAGACGAATGATTTATGATTCAATCGTTCAATTTAAGACGATTTTTCAATCGTTATTTTTTCTAACTTGTGTGTTAGACCGGGTTTATTGGTGTAAAACCTATGTTCCTTGTGAACATTAAATTCTCGAACATGCATGTTAGACCAGATGTATTTTATAAACAATACATTTTGTAAATGTTTCATTTCCTAGCATGCGTGCTAGAAATTATTACAAGTTATAAATATTATGGTTTAGAACGTTTGTCCAAATGTCTCGTTTCTTAAACCGAGTGTGAGAAGTAGTTTGTTTTATATAAACTAATAAGCCTCATAATGATTTTTGTAATCATTTAATTCTTAATAAACGGGCTAGATTTGGTTTATTTTTATGAACCAATAAGTTTTTATAACGGTTTATGTAATCGTTTATTTCTAACAAGTGTGTTAGAAAATAGTGCACAAAGACATCCATTGGGTGCATTTTGGTGAAATACAAATATAGACTTTCATGTTTGGGTTATAGTGAACTAGTACATATGACACTTTCATGTGTTTCTATTAAGATTACTCTCATTAAGTCACCAATAATCATAGCCTTAATTAAGTGTTAATGGAAGACTTAACTAAGTGTTAATGAAAACTTTAACTATGTGTTATTGAGGTGACTCTTGGGCTAATAAGGTTTTATGAACTAAATGTTTCATGCTATACTATAGAAAAACAAATAGTTTAAAAAAGGTGTTGTCTAAATGTTTAATTTTTCTAATAATAAGTGTGTTAGAAAGAGTTATTTTATAACTTTAAACAACACTTGTAAACATTTTAATAGTCTAACGTGCGTATTAGATTCGATTTCTTTTGTGAAACCAATGGTTTTAAACCTTTTCAAAAGAAATACAAATTATTTTATAGAATAAACGGTCAAATAAAAACTTGGTGTTCTTATGAACATAAGTTCTGTTAAAATTCACAACGTGCTTTTAGTTAACACCTTGTTGTTTTGGACAAATTTTGATTGTTTAAGTATATAGTTTCAAGATGAAACAAGGATCTTATCCTTATGAGTTCATAGACTACTATTGAGGGAGTACGTCAAGTCATGGCATAAAGGGATATCAATGCAATGATTTCGATCGAACAATGAAAGTGTTGAACATAATGACACTTTGAGATTTGTTATCTAGATGTTGTCTTTTTATCCGTTTGAATTATTTTTAAAAAGTGTTTTACACTTTATTTTGTAAAGTTCGGTTGTATTGTTATTTTGTGTTCAATATCTTCGGATAACACAAGCAATTATATAACAAAGTAAATCAATATTTTAAAATAAAATGGATTATTTTAAGCGGATAGTGCAAGAAGAATTTGCACAAGAAACAACGTGTGAGTTATTGCATTGACTAAAGTCTAAGATGAGACATAAAATGTATAACCACATTATGAGAGGGTTATGGAAGAACGTGGTGAGTGTATTGAGATGAAATACACAAGAATATTGTATTTAAATCCATGAAATTCATTAAGTGTGAATATATGTTAATGAGAAATTAAACTTCTTGGAAATTCATTAAGTGTGAATTATAACATATAAACTAATATATGTTGATAAGAAATTAAACTTCTTGAAAGTTTAGTAAATATGAATTATAATATATGAATTAATATATATTTATGAGATATTTAAATCCTTGAAAATTCATGAAAGACTATATCTTCAGAAATTCACAGAGTGTGAATCATAAATACGTTGAACATATATAAAGAAATATATGTTACTATTGTAAATGAATTTAAACAAATCTTAAGAGATTCATTAAAATATACTTACAATATTGATGGATATGTGGATTTTTTTACCACCATCCGTGTTTTTAAGTATGTGAGAGTGTTGTCTTTCATATCAGGAGAGTATCTCAATAAGTGGCTTTAAGAAGCAAATGTGAATTTCAAGAGTTTAAGTGTCAATCCAATTGACTTTATCTCAACATTATAGTGACTCTAGACAAGTAGATTCATCTCGTTGGTGATGAATGTATCACCAGAATTATTTGGATTAACACTTGTATTTAATGTTCATATAAGTCCATGGTGAAATCTTGAAGATCAAAAGCAAAAGAGTTATTTCCTTAAATGAATTATGAAGTTATTTATGTGCTACATACACTAACTTGCGAGACTTTTCAAAAGACTAATATTTTGGGATCGTGAACAAGTCTCATAACTTTGTCTAAGCTAAGGAGTGAATTTTTGAAAGTGATATTGTAATAATATCATGGCTGTGAAAAATCAGAATGATGCATCTTCTGTTCACATGCTAAAGTATTGTAGTCTAAAGCATGCTAGACTAGTACTTGTTAATTATGGTGCTTTGCGAAGAATAGTTAACGTGAAACATTCAAAATATACACAAACATGTGAATGCGTTTCTGTAAAGACAAATTTGAAGTGGGTTTTCATTCAATATAAGGAAATAATATAACTTATGAGGATCTTAAAAAGACCTTAACTTTCTAGGTTTGCCTTAAAGGGTGATTTAGAATCTTTTTAAGTTGGTGATGTTTGATAATAAACTTATGAAAATTGTTACTTTATTAGTAAGCATCGATTAACTTATTGATACAAAGACATGGTCTTGTTCAAATCATGAGTTTCGAGTTGTCTTCATAAGTAAAGTTAAACAAACTATATCAAAATGCAAGAAATGTGGGGGGGAAGCCATTTAAGAAACTACTCTTTAAAAGCATATAGAAATGGTAATTGATATGATTTATCAAACTTTTGTAAAAAGGAAGAACCTTGCTTTACCTCATTCAAAAGTTAGATGATGTTATCCAATAGTACTTAAGTGGAGATGTCTTGCATTTAAACTTGGAAGGTTTAGCAATGAGGATTATTGTAATCCAATCTAACATTGCAACCACACGACTAAGTGGAGGACAAAAAGGTCATAGTGCATAATGGAGATGTGTTTGTGTAACATCCCGAAATTTCAAGATAATATTAATTATATTAATTACTATTAGAGGGAAGTTTACTCGGGTTGTCAGGAGATAAATAAAAGAATAGGAGTTGGTATGGGTCGGGCTAGTGTCGGGTAATGGACGTTGGTTATGGACTTGGATTATTTGAGATGGGTTAAATGAGAATGGGATTTAAGGGATATAAATATCCCCTAAACCCAAAATATCTTCATTCTCACCCTACACCCTAAAACTCCTAACACACACATTCTAACCGATCAAGATTCGAAGCCGAGACCCGAGATTTTGTTGATAGATCTGAGTTGGTAAGGTAAGAACAAATCTAGCAAAGCTTATATTACTGAAAATGGTTAGGATTGGATGGGTTAACCGGACCCGAAACCCAAACTGCCCAAATCGGACCCCTAAAACGTCGATTTTAGGCCGATTTGATGGTTGGGATTTGTAGGCGCCGATCATACGATTCCGTGGGTACCAAAATCGAGTTATTTGTCTAAGAAACGAAGGAGTTATGGGCAAACAGATCTGCAGCGCGACAACTTCGCCTGCAAGATTAAGTTCGCCTGATGAACTTCGCCTTCAAGCGTAACTTCGCCTTCAAGTGTAACTTCGCCTAAGGATAACTTCGCCTACGGCCAAGTTCGCCTAAGGATAACTTCGCCTGAAGCCAAGTTCGCCTAAGGATAACTTCGCCTGAAGCCAAGTTCGCCTAAGGTTTAACTTCGCCTGAAGCCAAGTTCGCCTAAGGTTTAACTTCGCCTGAAGCCAAGTTCGCCTAAGGATAACTTCGCCTGAAGCCAAGTTCGCCTAAGGTTTAACTTCGCCTGAAGCCAAGTTCGCCCGAGGGTTAACTTCGCCTAAAGCCAAGTTTGATTAGAAAATAAATTATCAAGCAATAAGTTAAAGTAAGCTAATACTATGCCACCAGATTAGATCAGACGAGTATTGATACGTGTAACTTGTACAGTCAGCCGAGCTCAGATAAAGAAGGGATTTACGGCTATCAGAAAAAAGAAGCAGAGTTCAGGTGAGTTTCTAGCCCCATTTATGTGTTACGTTTTCGGGGCTGTGTGCATACTCAATGTGATAGTTAATACACTTACCTTAAATGGTAAGTGTATGCCGCGTATGATATATGTGATAGATATGATTGATTGCATGACGGTACGTGAACGATCTTCGGATATTGCACGTACTGTCAGGATGTAAATAAAGATATTAATATGGTATGTAATGTGAGGATGATGTATAAACATTATGAATGAAAGCTTGTCGGTGCGTGAACGATCTTCGGATATTGCACGTATCGTCAAGGGAAGTGATTAGCTCCTTACATGGATATTAAATAATAACTCATAGATAGTGTTCCTTATATGGATATATATATATAGAGTTCCTTCTATGGAAAGTATAGTGTTCCTTCTATGGAAAGTATAGTGTTCCTTCTATGGAAAGTATAGTGTTCCTTCTATGGAAAGTATAGTGTTCCTTCTATGGAAAGTATAGTGTTTCTTCTATGGAAGGTATAGGGTTCCTTCTATGGATAGTAAAGTGTTCCTTCTATGGATAGCATAGTGTTCCTCCTATGGAAATTATATATGGTAGGGTAATGGTAATGGTTCTTTTAATAGATATTATGTGAGGATCCTCCTATGGATATTTATACAAGGTTAAGGTAGTAATATGTGTCTTTGGATACGGGAAGTAATATATGGGAATGGATTGTATGTTGCCTGATTAACTAGAACTCACTCAGCGTAGCTGACTTTTAGTATGCACGCAGGTGAGCTGATTATAGAGTTAGCATGAGGATGACACACGGCATGGATTGAACGGCTGGCATCTGAAGAAAGAAGTAAAGATGTTTTAAATATAAAGTTTTGTGTTATGGTATCAAAGAAAAGAGTTAATGTTTTGTAACAAATGAATGATGTTTTATATTCCGCGAAAAGTTTTTAATAAACTCTGATTTGAAGGACTGTGTTTATGAGTAAATCCGACGCTAAAGTAGGGCTACCGGGTTCGGGGCCTTACAAGTTGGTATCAGAGCATAAGTTCGAGAGATTTAAGCATCCTACATGCTTAGACTCGAACAGAAAATGGGATTTAAGTAAGAAAGGAAAGAAGATGCCAGTTCAAGAATGCCATGTGTCGCTCAAGCAAGATCAGTAAAGGTAAAGTGTATGATTAAATGATATGTGTTAATGAGAAAGAAAAGATACGTGAACGATAAGGATAGAAGTAATTGATTGTTTGATTTGACTAACTGCTTAAGTAGAACCAGCACAAATAGACTCATAAAGGGAAGCGAATAGGACACGGAAAGCAACGTGATCAGCTAGTCACAGCTGGCCACTGTTATTACCTGTTAGCCTTGCTATCCTTGTACTAAATAGTTCCTTGAGTGATGATGTTTGTGTTGTCCCTTTAAGAATACTAATGGCTGGAGCTGGAGAGGTTGTGGGAACTGGGGGTCGCACTGGACGTCGTGGCAGGCCTCGTCTTGTCCGACAACCCTCGGTAGAAGAAGCTTCCCACACCGAAGACGAAGGGAGCGCCGCTGGAGGAGACCAGAACAACAACGAAGAAGTTCAACTTAGCCCTGCAGTTCAAGCAGCCATTGTTCAAGCTGTAGTTGCTGCTGTGAAGAACCTGAATCCTGAAGGATCTGCTGGAAACCGTGAACAAACCGTTGAAGGGGCAGGTGGTAATAATAGAAAGGATGACGAGAGGGAAAGGGGTGACTCGAGTGAGGTAAAGTCTGTGAAAGATGATGATAGGAAGAGGGGCCGAGGCGGTTGCAACTATAAGTCCTTCAAAGGTTGTGACCCGCCTAAGCTGACTGGTTTAGGAGACGCAATCGCTACTCTTCAGTGGATAACCGCCATGGATAAGGTTATCCGCATTAGCGAGTGCCGTCCTGACCAAGCTGTCGGTTATGCCACTCAATCTTTTGATGATGAGGCTATGTATTGGTGGGAGAGTGTGGAGCAGAGGAAGACCCGTGAAGAGATCAAGGCGATGAGTTGGAATGACCTAAAGGACATGGTGATGAAGAGGTTCTGCGCTGATACAGAAGTTGAAAGAGTGGAGATGAAGTTTCTAAATTTGAAAGCGGGAGAGATGACACAACGGGAGTATACTACTGAATTCAACCGCATGTCTCGGTTGGTACCTGACATGGTGAACACCGAAGCTAAAAGGATCAAGTGTTACGTAAGGGGACTTCCTTGGAATGTTCGCACTTTGGTTAAGTCTAGTAAGCCCGCAACATTTGACTCGGTCGTGGAATTGGCCGAGATGATTTATGAGGACCTTGCCAACTGTGAAGGGGAGAAGATGGAACCGAAGAAAAAGAACCCAACCCCAGAACCAGAGGAAGCCAATGAGGTGGATCCACGCAAAAAGAAGGCAAGGCAAGAGGGGTTCACTGCTTGTGAAAAATGTGGGAAGAGACACCCCGGAGAGTGCAGAAAGGGATTAGGTGTTTGCTACAGGTGTGGAAGAGCAGGACATTCCTCTTATGAATGTGATGATTACCATAGGTGTCACAACTGTGGAGGACGTGGGCACCTAGCAAGGGATTGCAAGAAGCCAAAGGGAGGACATGAAGGAGAAAAGAGTGCTTGAGGTTTAACAGATTCCTCCGTATGCTTAGAGAAGACATTCAAGAAGGCTAGATGCTAGCCATAAGTATTAAACCTATGTGTAACTTATTGATGACTCGATGCGTGTTGTTTTATGTTGAAATTTAGACTGGTGTTTATTAATTATGGTACGAATTGCCTGAATGCATGTTAGTCATGATAAATTGACGTGTTGTGATAGAGTGTCGACTTAGGCCTTAGCATTAATATGATATAAGACAAAGCCTCTTAAAGATCGAAACGAGACTTGGTACATTGAGGGCCTCATGGACAAGCTACCTTAAATAGCTAATACACATGACCACCATTCGATGACCGCAAAGTCGGAAGTAAGAATGGTAACACATAAAACGAAGGCGATTCAATAAAGCGTGTAAATATAAGAAGTTTTCCTTTTATAGGGAATAAGTTAGGTTTCGGGGACGAAACCTCTTTAAGGAGGGAAGACTTGTAACATCCCGAAATTTCAAGATAATATTAATTATATTAATTACTATTAGAGGGAAGTTTACTCGGGTTGTCAGGAGATAAATAAAAGAATAGGAGTTGGTATGGGTCGGGCTAGTGTCGGGTAATGGACGTTGGTTATGGACTTGGATTATTTGAGATGGGTTAAATGAGAATGGGATTTAAGGGATATAAATATCCCCTAAACCCAAAATATCTTCATTCTCACCCTACACCCTAAAACTCCTAACACACACATTCTAACCGATCAAGATTCGAAGCCGAGACCCGAGATTTTGTTGATAGATCTGAGTTGGTAAGGTAAGAACAAATCTAGCAAAGCTTATATTACTGAAAATGGTTAGGATTGGATGGGTTAACCGGACCCGAAACCCAAACTGCCCAAATCGGACCCCTAAAACGTCGATTTTAGGCCGATTTGATGGTTGGGATTTGTAGGCGCCGATCATACGATTCCGTGGGTACCAAAATCGAGTTATTTGGCTAAGAAACGAAGGAGTTATGGGCAAACAGATCTGCAGCGCGACAACTTCGCCTGCAAGATTAAGTTCGCCTGATGAACTTCGCCTTCAAGCGTAACTTCGCCTTCAAGTGTAACTTCGCCTAAGGATAACTTCGCCTACGGCCAAGTTCGCCTAAGGATAACTTCGCCTGAAGCCAAGTTCGCCTAAGGATAACTTCGCCTGAAGCCAAGTTCGCCTAAGGATAACTTCGCCTGAAGCCAAGTTCGCCTAAGGTTTAACTTCGCCTGAAGCCAAGTTCGCCTAAGGTTTAACTTCGCCTGAAGCCAAATTCGCCTAAGGATAACTTCGCCTGAAGCCAAGTTCGCCTAAGGTTTAACTTCGCCTGAAGCCAAGTTCGCCCGAGGGTTAACTTCGCCTAAAGCCAAGTTTGATTAGAAAATAAATTATCAAGCAATAAGTTAAAGTAAGCTAATACTATGCCACCAGATTAGATCAGACGAGTATTGATACGTGTAACTTGTACAGTCAGCCGAGCTCAGATAAAGAAGGGATTTACGGCTATCAGAAAAAAGAAGCAGAGTTCAGGTGAGTTTCTAGCCCCATTTATGTGTTACGTTTTCGGGGCTGTGTGCATACTCAATGTGATAGTTAATACACTTACCTTAAATGGTAAGTGTATGCCGCGTATGATATATGTGATAGATATGATTGATTGCATGACGGTACGTGAACGATCTTCGGATATTGCACGTACTGTCAGGATGTAAATAAAGATATTAATATGGTATGTAATGTGAGGATGATGTATAAACATTATGAATGAAAGCTTGTCGGTGCGTGAACGATCTTCGGATATTGCACGTATCGTCAAGGGAAGTGATTAGCTCCTTACATGGATATTAAATAATAACTCATAGATAGTGTTCCTTATATGGATATATATATATAGAGTTCCTTCTATGGAAAGTATAGTGTTCCTTCTATGGAAAGTATAGTGTTCCTTCTATGGAAAGTATAGTGTTCCTTCTATGGAAAGTATAGTGTTCCTTCTATGGAAAGTATAGTGTTTCTTCTATGGAAGGTATAGGGTTCCTTCTATGGATAGTAAAGTGTTCCTTCTATGGATAGCATAGTGTTCCTCCTATGGAAATTATATATGGTAGGGTAATGGTAATGGTTCTTTTAATAGATATTATGTGAGGATCCTCCTATGGATATTTATACAAGGTTAAGGTAGTAATATGTGTCTTTGGATACGGGAAGTAATATATGGGAATGGATTGTATGTTGCCTGATTAACTAGAACTCACTCAGCGTAGCTGACTTTTAGTATGCACGCAGGTGAGCTGATTATAGAGTTAGCATGAGGATGACACACGGCATGGATTGAACGGCTGGCATCTGAAGAAAGAAGTAAAGATGTTTTAAATATAAAGTTTTGTGTTATGGTATCAAAGAAAAGAGTTAATGTTTTGTAACAAATGAATGATGTTTTATATTCCGCGAAAAGTTTTTAATAAACTCTGATTTGAAGGACTGTGTTTATGAGTAAATCCGACGCTAAAGTAGGGCTACCGGGTTCGGGGCCTTACAGTTTGCCTTAATAAGAAGTGTATTTACAAAGACAAATATTATAACCAGATTTAGGTGGCCATGGAGGTTATAGTCTTAGAAAGTCGACGTAAGGCAAAATTAACTTATTATTTAAGAACACATCATGACAACTGATCTCAACTACACAAATTATCTGTAGTGACTAGACAAAGTCAAAGATAATGTTATGGATCTAAAAACCTAAGGGTTTAGTAGAGATCAAGTTGTGGAATGAGACTAAAGCCCATGAAAAAAGGTATATGAAGGAAACCTAACGTAGTTGACTGGAAATCCCAAGATCTATGTTCAATAGGACAACCTAATTATATATCTACGGGTGGTCACTGTGGGGGCGTAGCTTATGTATAAGTTAACACATAAGCTAATATATATATCCTCCTAAAAGTATCAAGGGAGTCTAATTACTTCCTAGTCCATTCCTATAACAACAGTGACATGTTGTGAGGCTAAGCATAATATATGGTTAATGATTTGTGTAAATCATTATAACCTTAATGCTTTTAATGATTTAAGGATAATCACCTATGTGAAAGAGAAGTGGGGTCGCTTCGAATGAAATTGTGGGGCGCGCAATTCCTAGAGCTTTCACAGAACCAGGCTAGTGTTCCAGGACCATAGTGGACACGAAAATGAAATGTGCCTGGCTAGGGAGAGTATTGTGTGAAGTATATTGTCGTCTACACAAATCTGGGTTTGTTCAAGGACATCATGTCTACTACCGCTAGGAGACTAAGTATGCTTCACAAAGGAAGGTTCAAAGCTAACACCTACCTATCATGCAATACTCGACTGTCGAGGTTCTATTGGACATTTTGGTGTGTTTTGATCAATCTCCATTCATGTGGGGGATTGTTGGAAAATCAAATATAGTGAATGAAGATTAATTAGAATAATTAATATAAAACTCTTCATTTAGTCATGAAACTCTTGAGTAGAGCCTTTTGATGACAATTGATTAGTTTTTATTAGATTATTAAATTTCTAATTAAGTGAGACTTTACTCACCCTTAACTCTTGTATACATAATAGGCTATGTGCCTCATTTGAATGATGTTAGGAAGAATACAAGCTAGAAAATTCAAGAAAATATGCATGCATGCATGAAGAGTAATTGGTGAATAAAAGCTTTGAATACTCATATGTTTGGCCTATAGAGATGAGTTTCTTTACTTGATTCCTCTACCTTTTTTATTCTATTTCTCCGGCAGTACCAACTGCTTCGGCTGTTGTATCCTAGGAGACAGACGCGTTGTCTTATGTAGAGACGCGGAATCTGTTTTAAGGGAAGCGTGTTGAACACGTGCCTCAGCCTCAACCGTCAACTTTTGTTTCGTTCAACTTTTGTTTCGTTCATTTTTGTAGTCAAGAATTTAAGGTTTCCAATCCAACAAACAGACACAAGTTGTTCAAAACTTCAAATACAAACAAACAATCAAATAATATACAATCCATTGTTCAAAATAAACACGACGGATGAGGGTTGTGGTGGATGGACGGCGAGCCGGAGTGTGAGACGAGGTATGGTGGATGGCCGCTGGTGAATGGTGATTGACTGATAGGTGACCGGAGATTCTGAGACAAGCGGTGGTGGACGGCCGGAGAGTGTGAGACGACGGGGAGGTGGAGGCGAGCTGCTGCGGTGTTCCTTGCTGGGCTGAAAAACAGGGACAGAGAATTAGAGATAGAGGCTGTTAAGGAGAAAAAGAAGAACTGAGTTAGAGATGGAGGTTGGATTTTGAAATAGGAATTAGGGTTTTGAGATAGAGGCTGGAGTTTTGAGATGGGGCTGTAGGTGTTTTACAATAAAAAAAAATCTTATATTTAATATATCGGATAGTTCGGATATCCGAACTATCCGAAATATCTCAAAATTGCTATCCGAATTCGAATCCGAATTTTCGGATATCCGGATTTCGGATATCCGAAATTTTGGATATCCGAATTTTCAGATATTTCGGATACGGATTTTCGGATATTTTGGATTCGGTTTCGGCTTCGGATTTTTCTGAACACCCCTAATTCTTGCAGCCAAAGAGACTACTAGAAGTTGTTGATGTGGTAAAAATTGGAATTTTTTTTTTTAGTTCGTGTCAAGAAGATTACAAGAGAATGTTGCCGAATAACAAGTTGAAGACTTTATTATTTGAAGATCTTGAGTTGAATCATCTAATATATTTGTTATGTTATTTCATAGTTTATTATATTTTATATTACGGTATTTGTACTACTTATTTTCTTATGTTAATAACGAGAGTATCGTTATTATTTGTATTAATTTTAATATAAAAGTGTCCCATATTCCTACAGCCCGTAGTCACATAAGTCATTTGATTGCTAGTGAAACACGTGTGGAATGTATGATTTGCCTTTCATACAACTCGTTTGGTCATTTTCGCCGTACGATATGGTGACTATCAAAACAATCCGTTTAGCCACTTATCGCCCTACGACTTTGCTTATATGATCATATTGGCCGTATGACACGTTAAAAATGTCTAAATAATATGTAAGTAGTGTTTGTATATTTGTAACCTTATAAGTAAATACATATTGTCTAAAAAAATAGGAAATTTTAATTAACATGTGAATAGTACTCAATTCTTAATGCATCATTTGGTCTTTTTCTTGAAGTGTAGCAAACTTTAGGTGTACTTTATCACCATTGACCATGCCGATATATTGTCCCCCACTCGCAATTCCCACTTCACTCCTATGTAGTAGAACTAGAAAAATATTTTTTATATCGGGTGTATTCTTAGCCATCCAACAAGCAAATATAGATCTTTCATTCACATTTTTTCCACTAACAACGTTTTATAAAACTTGCTGACTCTCGAATTTAAAGTATCTTACTTTCACACAATTCATAGGGTTCAACAAGCAATCGATATTTCACGATCAAGGGTGTAATACTCTTTGGAGTAGCAGTCCTTATATATCGTATTAATCGAAATATGGTCGAAAGAAAAAATCCCACTGAATTGAATTGGGTCTAGGAATCTAAGAAATAATAAGAATTCTTTCTCTCCCAATATCTCTCTCAATTCTAAAATCCAGGACTTGAATTCATGTCCTGTCATTAAATTTCTCCTGATTTATTAGAACTAAAAGATTATGCGATGTCTTGGAAAACCTACTATCAAAACTATGATTATGTAATGACTAGGAAAAACTACTATTATTATACCATGTGTTTATACCATGGAAAGAGAATATGCTAAAATTGGAGAAAATTACAACACCAAAATCGGAGCGAGAGACGATGCAGTCCTTAGTCTTAACAAATGTATGGGTTTGTAACTTCAGACGTAGTTTGAGTTAGTTGGACATTTTCTAGCCCATTTGTCTCTTGGCTTAGTGGAAGAGGTGTAAAAAAAACCGGTTTGGAACCGGTTTTAGGCAAATCGAACCGAACCGGTTTGGGTTTAAAACTGGTTTCACCCAAATCATCAGTTTCAGGACCGGTTTCACCCAAACCATCGGCTCAATTGAGTTTTCTTACGAGCTGCTCGCAAGGCTCGGCTCGTTTACACCCCAGGCATGAACAATTTCAATATGTTTAGGATGCTACATTAATGGGCTTCATAGAAATGTTTTTCCATGAGGCTACATATTAATGTAATTTAATTTAAAGGCAATAATATTTGTGTATCATAAATGAATCCTTATTTTTATTGTTTATCATAATTTCTTCAGAGAAAACTTTGTACAAAATAGCTTACCTAAATTAGAATATATCAATAACAAGTTATTGTTGTTTGGAGGTTGTTTACCTACTCAAAAGCAAGTCTTCACAACACATTTGACCTTTTATATATTCTTATTTTATATATTATTTATTTATGAGAATTACCAGTGAGTGCATGCATTCCAATCTATATATATATATGCACTCCATTCTGCATTCTTACTCACAATTTGATAAACTTCAAGAATCAATATCCTTTGCACTCATCCTACAATGGCTTCCACATGCTACATTTACGTTTTCGCCCTTGCGCTATTCTCCATCACAACCAATGAGATGTGTTACGCTTCGCGCAATTTACTACAAGCTACACCAACAGGGCCACAACCACAAATACCAACTATTCCCACAATCCAACCACAAATACCCACCTTTCCCACACTCCCAAAACCGCAGTTTCCCAGTATCCCAACCATACCGACGATACCAACAATTCCCACAATCCCCACAATTTCTAATTTGCCCAAAGTATCTTTGCCTCCTTTGCCTTCTATGCCAAGTATTCCAAACATTCCGACATCTCTTCCCAACATTCCTTTCTTCGCTCCACCACCATCCAAGAATTAGACAATGGACGTTTGCGGCTAGATCAAAGGAAAAGTTCGTGGCTTTTGTTGATCTAGCCGGTAGAAGGGCCTTCGATTCTATTGTTTCGATAGGATACATTTTATTGATCATATGATTGTTGGGTGTTTTCTCATGCATTGTTATTTTGTTTGTTGATGTTATTATTGTTGTGTGGCTTGATATACTTTGTTGTAATATATTGCTATTTTTAATTTGAAAAGTTTTATTATTGTAAACCTTTAGTGTTAAGGGCACGGAGTCCGCATCTTACCCTCCTTAACATTTGTTGAACTCTCATCTACGTTAACGTCACATCATTTTTTCTCTAATCGTCTCTAAGACCATAGGGTGTGGTGGTGTGGTTCACGGGACTGCATTTTCTGCAACGTCATTCACACAGAGCCACAAAAGGTGGGTGTGTCGATTTCCACTTCGTGTGAAAAATGGAAATTGACACATCATTTTTTTAAAAGTAAAATTAATACTTTCATCATTTAACAATTTATAAAATTAAGATAAAAACACTACAACTTGAGCTATTTAAATCTCTATACGAGACCAAAAAAGTTAGGGTTTGATACACCTTTGTTGTAATACATTGTTAGTGTCAAGTTGAAAGGTTTCATTACCGTAAACCTTCATGTAAAAGCCACGTAATTAACCAAGAGCATCTACAACGGGCAACAAAGTTCAAGGTCCATGTCTAGGTGGCAGGGGCAGACGAAGGTAGCACGTATGAGCATCGTTGTGAAGCAAGTCTGCCACATCAAAGTTTGTGGCTGCAGACTTGTAAAGGACGATGATATGACAATTTCTTTCTCTCCCTCTCTCACGCACGCCTATATATACATATATATATATACATCTTTAATAATTTTTAATGGGGTTTGTTGTCGTTGAAGAAAGTGGGGTTTTTGATTAAAAAAATTGAAATATAATGTGGCGTTTATATGACGGATTGTAGAAGTTTGTTATTCTGAATGCTCTAACAGGAAAAGTGATATCTCCAAAAAGTAGTGGGTCATTCCATGCTAGATAAAGGCATAAAACTTGCTGGAGTTTGCACCGAAAAGTAGTGACTCATGTTTGGAGCATTAAAATCAGTATAAATGGTTGACATCTCGTTTCAGAAAGACTTATTTAGGCATTGAGTGTAGTTCTAAAGACTATTAAGAAAATAGCTTACCTAAAATAGAAAGATTTGCAAGTGATTTGTCATAGTTCGGAGGTTGTTTAACAACTTCAGTTCATGAAGAAACACTAAGTGAACCCTGGGCAGATTATAGATAATCTGGGGGTTAAGTAATGTTTCCCACGAGGATGAGGTTCAGCAGAGAAGATTGTTCTTCAGATGACCTGCAAAACAGACACCGTAAGCTCGTCACTGAGAAGGGGGGGTCCTCCTTGTGACCACCCTCCGGCGTGAGAATCAGACTAGATTGCTCTGAATATAAGTGTATATTAAGAGATTGCTAGATAAGATGAGATATCAGATGATGTCCTTACCATTCCAAGGTGTTGGAGTATTTATAGCCGAATGTAGGTTTCCTAGAAGGTACAGCCGGCTGAATAGTATTCCTGTTCCACCAACAGTGGACTACGCACAGGCCATGCTGGTTGGTGGATAGGCTACGGCCAACAGTAAAGGTCGGCTGTACACTGTTCCTTTACTGCCGGCTACGCACTGTTCCACCAACTGTAGGCTGCGCACGTCCCATCGTAAGGGTTGGTGAGTAGGCAGCGGCTAATAGTGACAAACAGTACTAGAGGGTGCTCCTCCTCGTATTGTTGTCGGTGAGCTGTCACCCTGTGATTGGTTCATGGGCTGTTCTGGTCAAATTGTCTGTTCCGCCCATACCTTAGTAGGTATAGTACGAAAGATCTTCCAGAAGCATACGGACTGGCTCATTTAGGCGGGAGTATTCCTGCCTTGCTCATTCCTTCATGTGACTACTGAAGTAGCTAATGCCTTGTGCGTGTAGCCTTGCTGTTAGTGCGGGTAGCCTTCCCTGATGGCTTGTATCCGCAGCTGCGGGAACAGGCGGGGTACTTCACCATTGGGAGGCTTTCCCTGCGGGTACAGCTGGCGTACTGCGCGTAAGGTTCTCTGAGCATGGTGGGTCCTGCTGGAGCAGTTGGTCGTTGCGCAGACGTCCCTGTTCAAGGTGAGTCTTGCGGGTCCAACTGGGCTCTGCTGGGACCTACCTCTTCAAGTCCCCCCAGTCCAATGTTCTTCTCATGAATTATTAATAAGTGAGGTGAACTTTTGGACTTAACAAGGGGTTTTGAAAAGGGTTTAGTTTTTAGGTTTTCCGTGGTGATTCTCCCCGCGGTTTTCCTGATGTCACGCAGAAATTCCCGACTTTTCTGCTTGATCTTAGGGTATGAAGCGGGTAGGTTTGTAACCTTCTCGCAAGTCAGGAGCGTTGAGTCCCACTTGTGTGGATTCTCCATGGGGTTTTGATAGTTTTCAACATAGTGATCAATTATGCTAAAACCACCAATTCCATCTTGGAGTTTCAAACAATATAGTTCTCGACGTTCCCGTCATGCGGGGATGTTATTCCCGTTTCCGCAAGCATGGCCCAGAAGATCCTTCTTGGTTTGAATTCCCTGCAGAGTGCTAAGTATGTGAAGGGTTTTGCCTTGACACTGTACCCGCACTCGTCTTACGGTTACTTTATTCCCAAGGTATTCCTGGTGCCAATTCCCTGCGGGTGCTAAGTATGTGAAGGATTTTGCCTTGACACTGTACCCGCACCCGTCTTATGGTTACTTGGTTACCAAGGTAAGGGGTATTTTCCCGCCTACTTTTGAATCTTTTTTGAATTTTTTTGAAATTCGAAGAGTTGGTGAAAGGATAAGAACAGTCCAAACCTCTGAAACGTCGTGCGACGGTTTCTTCTGACTGTGTCAGGACGTGCAGGAAGTTATGGTGACGTGACAGTACATGGTCATTCCAGACGCTTTTTCAGGCGCGTGGGGCGCGATTTTTCGGGCGCGTGGCCGCGAAATTAATGGTACGCGTCCTTTCAACAGCTGTTGCCAGCTTGCTTTTTGCCACGTGTCATAGTTTCATTGCACCTTCGATTTCTCTCTCCTCCGCATTAAATTCATCGCATTAATTGCGATTAGTATATAAAGGGGGAGAGGGTTCTTTGTAATTCACACTTTCACTTTTCTCTTCATCTTCAGAACGATTTCCGGTGAATACTCAACTTTTCAGTCGAGCCTTTTCTCGAAATCGTTTTCTTTTATCTGCAAGATGTCTCGTGATCTCGAATCTACAGCCGACGACAAGAGTACTGCTGGCGAGTGCCAGTGTGCTTTGCCTGTCGATCTGTACCAGTACGTCGTCAGGAAGTTCATGCTCGAGTCTCTCGAGCCTGAGTTTCCTGAACCCCATCAGACAGTGTACGATGCCCCCAGAGGCAAGATCGGGGTATATGCTGCATTCTTTGTTTATGGGAATCTTAGGTTCCCATTGACAAAGTTTGTGTACCGTGTCCTGGAGAGGCACGGTGTGCACCTGACCGAGGTGCATCCGATGGCGATTGCCAAGATCCGGCACTTCGAGTGGGTGTGCCGGATTCTGGGCATTGAGCCCTATGTTGACCGCCTGATGACCTTCTACTCCTGGAGGTGCATCCAGGGGTGGTATACGTTGATAACCCGGATTAAGGGTTTGAAGATTTGCGCAACCGAGCGCAGTCTTCGCTCGTGGAAGCGGGAGTTCTTCTACATCTCCGCTCGCGCCATCCCCCTTGCCATGAAGTTCAAAAATGGGCAAGCACTTCCCAGCCTTCACGCCTCCAACTATGAGGAGGCGGAATGGTTTTCGAAGATATCCCGGGTCCAATATCCGGTTTACCGGTTTGCGGAGTCCGGGATGGTAATGCTCGGGATGAGCCGGGTGTGGAAGGATGCGGATGCGCGAAAGATCCCGATCGTCCTCGAATACGGTTCGAACTCTGTTCCTTACGGTATGCTTTGTTTCTTTTTGTTGATTTAGAATCTCTTCTAACTTTTTTCCTGTTTATTTCAGAGGGGAACGACTTGCAGTCGCTCCTGCATCCGCGGGAGGCTGACAGTCCCGCTCGGATGGGTACTCGCGCTCTAGACGAGAACGAGTTGCCCATCCTAGAACAAACGGCGGATCGGTTCGTGGAGGTCTACCCGCTAGGCCACGAGATCCTGAGCGTCAGGCGGCCAGGTAAGGCGCTATTCGACCCTCGACCCCTCAATGTTGAAACCTCTGCTGGAATTCCTCTAATCTTATGTTCTGATGAGGAATCCGCAGATGGTCCTCCGTTGGTGCGGAAGAAGAAGGCTGCCGGCGGGAAGGGGAAGGAGAAGGTGGCCTCCACTGCCGATCCGGTGCCTCGGTCTGACTCTGAGGCCGAGAGCGAAGAGGTGGCGGGGAACCCCGGTGGTGAGAAGACCACCGCTCCGGAGGCTGTGACGACTGTCACCTCCAGAGAGCCCCGGATGACGACGGTGAGCGGCGCAAAGAGGCCGGCTCCATCGGGTTCATCCCCGCCTGTCCGTACTTTCAGGCTCAAGAAAACCCGTGAGTACAAACTTCATTTATCTTTAACTTCATAGTTTTTCCATCATTAATACTTATCTTCTTTGTGCAGGCGTGGATGTTGACACATTCCAGGGTGGAGCGCAGAGGAGTACCTCCCCGCCAATGACGGTAGGCTTGGTCAGCCTACCTGAGGCGACGACCCAGGCGCCTGCGCCTGCTTCCGCTGGTTCAGTTGCTCACTCCTTTGAGCCGACTGTTCCAGCTGTGATGACGTCACCGCCGGCTATGAGTGCTATTTTTACAGCATCTTTCACTGAGCCGGCGGTTACTTTTGCTGCGGACTGCGCAACGGCGACCGCGGCGGCTGTTACCATGCCGCCTCCGTCATCGGCCACGACGGCCGATCCTTCAGGTATGCCCGGGGCTTATCGCCAACCTCTGCCTCCTTCCCATCTGCCTGACCTCTTGGATGGATTTCCGTTGGGTTCAGGTGATGGGTTTGGCGGCTATCGGCCTGTTATTGACCCTACTGGTGCGTAGGGTTCTTTTGGCCTATTTTATATATTTTTATCATCTTTTCCTAACTGCCTTATGTTTTTTGCAGTGTCGGATTCCAATGAAGTGTATGTTCCACGCTGGAACATCCGCCGAGGAACAACCCTTCGCACCCCTGTGGAGTGCGTGGAGTGGGCTCGTCACGCTGCTCCCAGTGGTGCGTTGGGGGAAGCCATGGCTAGCTACCAGGAGGGTAGGCTAACCAATGAGCTTCGGGTTCTCCTGGCCCGGATGCAGCCGCGCGTCGAGCTGCTTTGTCGTGAAAACGACAAGTTAAAAGCAGCTCGCATTAAAGAAGTAGCTCAAGCGCGGGCTGTCCGGGAGGAGAACCAAAGGCTTACCGCAGTGGCTGCGGAAAAGGAGAAGGCCTTCAAGGCCCTCGAGGTTGAAGTTCAGGCCCGGCTCGAGGCCCGTTCCAAGGCTGCCCAAGCTGTTAATGAACAGCTTCGGCTGGCTAAGGACACTGCAAGGAATGCAACCGAGAGGGCCACCAAGGCTGAAGCTGTTGCTGAGCCTCTACGCGTGGAGAATGAGGAGCTTAAGGCCAAATTAGAGGCTCTCCAGCAGGCTCATGATGCCTTGGCGATGGAAGACGCCAAAAAGCTCCAGGAGATCTTGGACCAGAGGGGGGTGCTTGACCATACTGAGCGGAAGCTAAAGGGCGTCGAAGAGGCTGCTGCAAAGGAAGTGTTGCTTGCCAACCTTAATAAAAGTGAAGCCGAACGCGCCTGTACCCAAGCTCAAGCCGCCCTCCAAGAAGCTCTGGTTGCCAAGGAATGGCTTCTTCGAGAAGCGTTGTCTCAGGTAAGCTTTTCATGTCTTTACGCTTTTCTTTGTAAATAGAAAAGGTTCTGATACTTGTATTTTTTCTTTGTAGGTTGTGCATCGGGTCTTCTCAGAGACGTCTTATGACGATGCTATGAGCGCAGCCCTCAACGCTTCTCATGAGGATGGGGAAAAGGCCGGCTTCCTGCTTGGTCTAGGGTTCGTTGAGAAAGGCATCCCGCCTTCCAACTTCCCTTTGTATAATGTTGATACTGAAGCTGTTTACGACCAAGCAGTGAATCAGTATGCCGCCTTCCCGCATCCGGTGGTGGAGAAGGTGAATGAAGTCGCTGCTGCTGATGATGGGCTAGCTATCCTTAAAGCTTTCCTTGAACCACCACGCTCTACTGATGGAGCGGGTCCAAGTGGAAGTGGTCCTGAAGCTTGATTCTGAAGATCCCTTTCCACCATTAGCGTAGATTTTTGCTTTTGTATAGCTATCTTTGTAATATATGAATTTGATGGAATAAAGATTGTGTTAGTTCTTTGCCTTGTTTATTTTACGCCTGTTTTGATCTAACTTAGCAACTTCTTTAGTACTTAGATAAGTTAACTTTTTAACGTGGTAAATTATAAGTTTGTTTCGCTTCCTCTTTTATGATTGTGCGGGTATGACCGTCACTTACACTTAGTAGGATGGCTTAACTTTACTTATATCTGACCTGCGTGGAAGTTTTCCTCATCTTTTCCTTTGAAATTTTCTAAGTGTTCAGAATAAGTTAACATTTGAACGTGGTAGATGATAGGTTGAAGTTTTGCTTCCTTGTTCGTGATTGTGCGGGTAAGACCGTCACTTGCACTTACAAGGATGGCTAAACTTTACTTACATCTGACCTGCGTGTAGGTTTTCCTTAAAACCTGAGATTTTTAGCGTTGTGTTTATGCGGGTTTTGCCGCCTTCCACACGTAACGACTTACTTCTTCCCCCATTTATGCGGTGAATACCGGCACATCAGTGTGGGAAGTTCATAAGTATAAAGGTAAGGCTATCAACACATTGTGAAAGGAGAATCATTTCCATTAGAAGTGGCTCTAGGCCTTTTCTTTACAAGTTTGGAATTGATCTACATATAACATTTGCATAATTGAGCTCCATTCCATGTTCTTGGGATGGGAGTGCCATCGAGCCTTTCGAGCCGGTATGCGCCCTTTCCCAGGACTTCTTTGATAATGTATGGCCCTTCCCAGACCGGGGCCAGCTTTCCTGGGCGTTCTTGGTTCGAAGCCTCGTTGTTACGCAGTATGTAGTCTCCTACATTGAAGTTGCAGAGTTTTACCCGCGTGTTGTAGTACTTTTGCATTTGTCGCTTGTAGTTCTCTTCACGCACTGCGGCTAAGTCTCTGCGTTCCTCGGTTAGCATAAGGTCCAACCGTCTTTCCGCATCATTGTCTTCTGGCTGAATCAAGACCCTTGGTGAGGGTAAACCAATTTCGACCGGGACCATGGCTTCAGTGCCATAAGTGAGGCTGAACGGGGTTTCTCCCGTACTGGCCTTCTTCAGTGTTCTGTTTGCCCAAAGGACGTGCGGAAGCTCGTCCACCCAGCCGGATCTGTGTTCCAAGAGTCTTTTCTTTATGCCTTCGACGATGCTCTTATTTGCTCTTTCCACCTCACCATTACCTTGCGGGTGTGCCACTGATGTAAAGGTGTGGGTGATTTGAAGTTCTTTCAGCCACTGTTGTAGCTTCTTGTCAGCAAAGTTGGTGCCGTTATCGCTCACCAAATTCTGTGGAAGTCCAAAACGACAAATAATAAATTCCCAAATAAATTTTTTGATATGTTTCGCGGTTGTTTGGGCTAAGGGTTTTGCTTCTATCCACTTGGTGAAGTAGTCGATGGCTACCACTAGGAACTGAACATTTCCTGCTGCTGTAGGAAATGGGCCTGTCACATCGATGGCCCACTTCTGAAATGACCATGAAGAGGTGACTGGAACAAGTTCATTCTTCGGGCGGTGCGTGTTGGGTGCGTAAAACTGGCAAGACCTGCATTTTCTGATGTATGCCAGCGCATCCGTATGCATCCCCGGCCAAAAGTATCCCGCGTTGTTTAGCTTAGCTACAACAGCGCGGGGACCTGCGTGTACTCCACAGATGCCTTCGTGTACTTCCCGTAGGAGGTAGTCAGCATCTTGGTTGTCCACGCATCTTAAGAGTGGGCCAAGAAAGTTACGCCTGTAAAGGATGTCATCGATGAGTTGATAATTCAGTGCTTTACAGCGTAGTTTTCTTGCCTGTGTTTTTGACTCTGGTAGTGTACCTGCCGCAAGGTATTTTATTATTGGTGTCATCCATGTTTCTGTGCCGGTTTGGATGACACAAATTTCCTTGTGCGGGACCGAAGGTGTCTCGAGGAGTTCAATGCGGATATCCTTTCCTAAGTGGGTGAAGGCTAATGATGCAAGCTTGCCTAACGCATCCGCAGATTTGTTTTCACTTCGCTTGACGTGTATGACTTTGCAGTCGTTGAAATCGCGCATAAGGGATTTTGCTTGTGCGAGGTACAGGGCCATTGTGTCGTTCACGGCCGTGTACGTCCCGTTGATTTGATTGGCTACTAACATGGAATCCACGTGGGCTTCCAAGTTTTTCACTCCCATCTTACGCGCAATTCTCAACCCAGCCAAGAATGCCTCATACTCGGCCTCGTTATTCGTACTTGGAAAGTCCAGTCGAATAGCGTAAGTGTATTCTTGGCCTGCTGGGTTGGTTAGTTTCAGTCCTGCGCCTGAACCCTCGTTACTGGCTGCTCCATCAGTGTAGAGTCGCCAGACATCATTGATGTCTTGTGCTGGAGAGGGTTGAGCCTCTTCCTGGCACTCTTTTTCCCGCGATGCAGGCACTTCTGCAATAAAGTCGGCCAAAACCTGGCCTTTTATGGCTGGTCTTGGCTTATACTTTATCGCGTACTCCCCCAACTCAATTGCCCATTTGGCTAGGCGTCCCGATAACTCGGGTTTGCCTAGAACGTTTGCAAGTTTGAAGTTGGAGAGAATGGTGATTGGGTGACCCTGGAAATATCGTCTTAACCTGCGTGAAGCGTGTATAAGTGCTAAGACTAATTTTTCGAGGATAGAGTACCGGGTTTCTACGTCTGTTAGGATACGACTGACATAATAGATTGGCATCTGGATGCCTTTTCGCTCTACTAGCAGGACTGCCCCGATTGCTCTATCTGTTGCGGAAAGGTATAGGATTAACTCCTCTCCCGCTTTTGGTGCTGTGAGCGTTGGGAGTTCGATCAAGCGTGACCGAATCTCCTGAAAAGCTGCTTCCGCTTCTGGTGTCCAGCGGAAGTGCGTTTTCTTTAAACAGTTTCTCAACGTTGACACGAAGGGAAACGACTTATCCGCGTGGTTTGCCAAAAAGCGATTAAGCGCCACTAGTCGTCCATTCAGTGTCTGAGCCTGTTTGATGGTAGTAGGTGATTCCATTTTGATAATGGCTTCGACCTTTTCAGGGTTCGCTCTGAAGCCATCTTTAGTAACGATGACCCCCAAGAACTTCCCTTCTTCCATTCCAAATGCACACTTGCTCGGGTTGAGCTTCATGTTTATCTTCCTGAGCGTGTTGAAAGTTTCTTCGATGTCTTTCAACATCGCTTCTGGGTCAGGGCTTTTGATGACCAAGTCATCCATGTAGACTTCCAAGTTCCTCCCAATTTTGGCATGAAACTGGTTGTCCATCAGGCGTTGGTATGTGGACCCGGCATTCTTAAGTCCGAATGGCATCATTTGATAACAAAATGTGCCATCGGGCGTCCGAAAAGCGGTTTTGTCCTGATCATCAACGGCCATGTGGATTTGATGGTACCCCTTATACGCGTCCAGGAAGCATTTAAGGCGGAACGGTGCCAACGAATCCACCTTAAGATCAATTTCAGGTAACGGATAACAATCTTTGGGGCATGCTTTGTTCAAGTCCTTGAAATCTATGCACATGCGCCATTGTTTGTTATTCTTCGGTACCATAACGGGATTTGCAACCCAAGTTTGATATCTACTAACGCGTACGATGCCTGCGTCAAGGAGTTCCTTGACTTGGGTTCTACACGCGTTAGTTTGTTCTGGCCCCATTACTCTGCGCTTTTGTACGATTGGCGTAACAGCCGGATCGCATTTGAGCTTATGCTCTGCCTTACTTCGGGGTACACCAGTCATGTCAGCTGGTGTCCACGCGAAGATGTCAGCGTTTTTCTGTAATAAGCGCTTGAGTAAGGTGCGTGTGGGATCAACAACTGTTGGGCCAATGGAAACGGCCTGGTCAGGGTACTTGCCGTTGAATGCCCATCTTTCTGGCTCGGTGATGGTTGGTTTAGCCATTTTTGGTTTGGGTTTAGATGAGACAGATGCGATGCATACCTGGGGAATGGCGGTGATCATCGCTACACCCTCAGCTGTTGGCCATCCCATCATGCCGTGGACTGAGGATACCACGGCGTTGAATCTTGCCATCCCGTCTCTTCCGAAGAGAATGTCGTATGTGTGGTGTGGCTTCCTCATTACGACAAAATCCACGTCTTCTGTGCGTGAGTGATTCCCGTCCGTAAGAGTGACGGGGAAAGATAGGATGCCCAGGGAGGTGTTTGTGCTGCCATCGAACCCTTCCATCGAGGCGCAGATCGTTTCCAGGCGCTCTTTGTCTTCGTCATCTAGCTTGTCGAAGAACTGCCTGTACATCACCGTTGACGAGGCGCCGTTGTCAGCAAGAGTGCGAGAAGTGATGTAGTGCCCCAGCTGGCTTTTGATGACGATAGGGCCTTCTTTGCTGGGTCCTCCTGGCACTCGCGGGAAGCGCACCTCAGCTTCCTTCCACGCACATGGTTCTGTCGTTCGCCTTTTTCTTCCTCTGATCTTGCCATGAACCATGTTGATGCTGATGTCAACGGGCTTTCGTCCGTTGCCTCGGTACCGGTTGTCGTTCCTTCCTCCCTTCTTGATTGATGCCACCAGGTGTGCCAGTCTTCCATCCTTGACGAATGCTTCAACAATATCCTTCAAGGATGTACACTCTTCCGTACTATGACCTTTTGTCCCGTGGAAGTCACAGGATTTGCTCTGATCCGCATTAGGTCGCTGCCGGATCATTGGAGCTTTTGGCCATGGTAGCTTTTCAGTGGCAAATATCTCCGTGACGCTTTTGGTGAGTGGCGTCCACCGGTGTTTTTGGCTTGAAGGGTGTGTGTGATTTCTTCCGCCAACAAGAGGGTGAGAGCTGGATGAGGTGTCAAAGTTTACCCTTGACTGCCAGATACCTAGCTTCCTCTTTTTGTTCTGCCGGGCGATCCGAACATTGTTTTCTCTAGTCCTCTGCGTGTAGAGGTGTGTACTCTGGGGAAGATCCCTTCCCAGCTGCTTCTCCGTCTCGGCAAAGCGCTTGGCCGCCGTCATGATGGCATCCCATGTTGATGGCATGCCATCCTTACCCGTCAATGTGCGGATAAGCTCTGGGTATTCGGCGCCCTGGATGAAAGCGGCGCGAACAAGATCTTCACTTATGTTGCCGAGACTTAGCTTTTTGGAGTTGAAGCGAGTGATGAAGTCTAGTAAAGATTCATCCTCCTCTCTAACGCAGTTGAGGATCGTCCACTGTTCTTCAGTATATTTCCTCTGCTGGCTGAAGTGCTGGCTGAACTTGTTCTGAAAGTCCGCCCAATCATAAATGTGGTGGACCGGTAAACGGTCGAACCATGCCCTGGCCGCTCCAACCAGAGTCATCTGGAACATATAACACCACGTGGGTTCCGTCCAGTTACTGACGGTTGCCCCCGCAATGAATCTGTTCAAGTGGTCGTCTGGGTCGGATAGACCATCATAAGTGCCAATGTTGGACATTTGTTTGGCACTTCTCGGGGCGATTGCTTCCGCAATGTCCCTTGCGAACTTTGACTTTCCTACATTTGTAGCAGTTGGTCTAAAGGTTTTGGAGAAGTCACGCGGGTTTCTCTCCGCATTCGTTGGTTTAAAGGCTTCCCCAAAATTCCTTTTTGGTTGGAAGTCCGTTTCCTTACGCTTCCCTTTCGCCTTATGGCGAAGGTTTGCGTCGGTATCGGATTCTTCCCTCTCATCGTCTGAGTACTCGCACTCACTGTTCATATTGAGATGTTGGCGAGTACTGCCGAATTCGTCAGCCTGTTGAACTGAACGCAAGCGTTCATCCAATTCAGCTTGGAACTCTTTCTGACGTGCCTCGGCCCACGCCTTAACTTGATTTAGTGTTTGGCGAGGGACCCTCGTTCGTTTTTCCAACTGGGCATCAGTGAACCCCAGTGGAATATTTACTGCACTTGCCCCGGCTTGGGTAACCGGGGTAGTGTTCGTAAGATTTGTATAACCGCCGGTGTTCCCCCCAGTTGCTGGGGTTGTGGTTACCGGGGTTTCTTGGTCGATTACTGGCCTTTGGACCGGAGTAACGTTAACCATTTCTTCAGAAATTTTGAAAAAACTAAGAATTAGTTCTAGCTTTTATGCACGGATGGCGCCAATGAAGAAACACTAAGTGAACCCTGGGCAGATTATAGATAATCTGGGGGTTAAGTAATGTTTCCCACGAGGATGAGGTTCAGCAGAGAAGATTGTTCTTCAGATGACCTGCAAAACAGACACCGTAAGCTCGTCACTGAGAAGGGGGGGGTCCTCCTTGTGACCACCCTCCGGCGTGAGAATCAGACTAGATTGCTCTGAATATAAGTGTATATTAAGAGATTGCTAGATAAGATGAGATATCAGATGATGTCCTTACCATTCCAAGGTGTTGGAGTATTTATAGCCGAAGGTAGGTTTCCTAGAAGGTACAGCCGGCTGAATAGTATTCATGTTCCACCAACAGTGGACTACGCACAGGCCATGCTGGTTGGTGGATAGGCTACGGCCAACAGTAAAGGTCGGCTGTACACTGTTCCTTTACTGCCGGCTACGCACTGTTCCACCAACTGTAGGCTGCGCACGTCCCATCGTAAGGGTTGGTGAGTAGGCAGCGGCTAATAGTAACAAACAGTACTAGAGGGTGCTCCTCCTCGTATTGTTGTCGGTGAGCTGTCACCCTGTGATTGGTTCATGGGCTGTTCTGGTCAAATTGTCTGTTCCGCCCATACCTTAGTAGGTATAGTACGAAAGATCTTCCAGAAGCATACGGACTGGCTCATTTAGGCGGGAGTATTCCTGCCTTGCTCATTCCTTCATGTGACTACTGAAGTAGCTAATGCCTTGTGCGTGTAGCCTTGCTGTTAGTGCGGGTAGCCTTCCCTGATGGCTTGTATCCGCAGCTGCGGGAACAGGCGGGGTACTTCACCATTGGGAGGCTTTCCCTGCGGGTACAGCTGGCGTACTGCGCGTAAGGTTCTCTGAGCATGGTGGGTCCTGCTGGAGCAGTTGGTCGTTGCGCAGACGTCCCTGTTCAAGGTGAGTCTTGCGGGTTCAACTGGGCTCTGCTGGGACCTACCTCTTCAGTTCATAATAATGAATTTTGTGTAGTTTGTACACTTGGTATACGACAACAAAGTTCGAGTTACAATCATTGGGTTTTCCACTAATATTGTGTTAATAAAATAAAATTTTATAAAACTAGTACATCAATGTCCTTTGTTTTTTAGGAACAAGATCCTTTTTTCCTTTTCTTACTATTGCAAACTTTTTATCTTAATTTATTAATTATTACCCTTTGGGCGTCACGTGACACCGATAAATTATTTTTTTATGTATTATATATATGCATGGCATTACAGTAAGACTATATTTTCAGACAATGATATAGCATTAATCACTCGCTATCAGGAAAGTACAAGGGTTGTAGCGTAATTAGTTGAAAGTATGCTTAAGTTATACTTAAACAAGTATGTAAAGTCTAAAGGTTAGAGTGTCAATATGTCAAGTTTGTAACTGTTAAAACACGTGTTTGTATCTTATTATTCTTGAAAGGTTACAACCCAAATCATAATGCCTTTTGGTGATCTATAAATAAAGGCAACATCAGGACGTTTAATTCATTCAATCAAATTCAAGTTATCAACAAAAGACTATTGTTCATATCATACTGTTCATCTTATTCTCTTATCAATTCTTTATCAAATATCAAGTTTGGGGCAACAAATGACACTGTAAGCTAAAAAAAGAAGGAGACGGGTTTACGGTTCAGGGCATTTTTTAGTAGAGAATGGATGATGTGGATGAGCTAGAGTGATGGACATTCTTGTGAAAAAAAACAACACAAAAAAAGTGTTATGCGAGAGAGGAAGGAGACAGAGAGAATACGTTTTTATGACGTTTTTTTTAGCCTCCGTAAACGCTTTTAGTATGAGTTGAACTAAAACATTGTTTATTTCAATTCGTAGTATGAGTGACTCAAAACATTGTTTATTTGATTCCGTTAGTGTGTATTCATTATCATAAAGAATGCATTATTACTTGATTCTAGTGACCTTTTTATGAGTATATGTTATGGAAGCTATATATTGTTTTTGCTTAAATAGTCTGTAAGGGGTTTGCGCCTGGGGACGCATAAATATAAGCTTCTGATGACTGTTTTTTTGTTTTTGAAAAAAGATTTGAAAAATGTTTGTATGGTCTTAAAAAATAGGCTATTGTTCAACTTATTCACACTTTTTAACATCCTACCAACACCATCACCACCCACCACCCACCACCACCGTCCATCACCGCCACCGCCCACCGTCAGCCACAGCCACCGTCCATCACCGCCACCGCCCACCGTCCATCACCACCCATCGTCGGCCATAACCACCGTCCACTACCACCACCCACCACCACCGCCCACCACCACCACTACCCACCGTCCACCACCCACCACCACCCGTCCGTCACCACCGCCCGCCACCAACACCGTCCACCACCCACCGCTACCAACCGTCCGTCACCACCGCCCGCCACCAACACCGTCCACCACCCACCGCTACCAACCGTCCGTCACCACCGCCCGCCACCAACACCGTCCACCACCCACCGCTACCAACCGTCCGTCACCACCGCCCGCCACCAACACCGTCCACCACCCACCGCTACCAACCGTCCGTCACCACCGCCCGCCACCAACACCGTCCACCACCCACCGCTACCAACCATCCATCACCACCACCACCACCCACCGTCAGTCACTATCACCCACCATCCACCATCCCCCACCGTTCGCCACCACCACCGTCCATCACCACCACCCACTATCGGCCACCAACACCGTCCACTACCACCACTCGTCGCCCACAATCACCGCCACCAACACCGTCCACCACCCACCGCTACCAACCGTCCATCACGACCACCACCACCCACCGTCGGCCACAACCATCATCCACTACCACCACCCACCATCCACCATCTCCCACCGTTCGCTACCACCACCGTCCACCACCACCACCCACTATCGGCCACCAACACTGTCCACCACCACCCACTATCGGCCACCAACACCGTCCACTACCACCCACCACCACCAACCGTCCGTCACCACCGCCCGCCACCAACACCGTCCATCACCCACCGCTACCAATCGTCCATCACCACCACCACCACCCACCGTCGCCCACAACCATCATCCACTACCACCACCCACCACCCACCGTCAGTCACTACCACCCACCATCCACCATCCCCCACCGTTCGCCACCACCACCACCCACTATCGGCCACCAACACCGTCAACTACCACCACCCATCGTTCATCGCCAACCACAATTTTCTGCCACTAATCATCCACCACCACCCACCTCCACAGTTCGTACAACCATCAATTATTTTAGCAGTGTACACACGTTGAATTACTTCTATCTAATGTGATATGTATGATAGGCAACTAATTTTCAGATTATGCAGACATTATCCAGTTTGTAAAATAAGCAGTATTATATTTTCAGATTGCAGACATTCAAACCACATCTTCAGTTGCATACATGAAATTAAATGAAATCAGATTACATACCATTTTTATTTTAAAAACAAACAGCACCTAAGCTTCAAAAAATGTGTCCATGAAAATACATATCAATACAGTTTAATTTAAAAGAAACAACTAAAATTCTTTAAAAGCAACATATTTAAACTAATTCTTTTAACAACTTTTACCAAAACAAATATTAATACATATTTAAAAGCAACAACTTTTACCAAAATAGATTAAGCAACCTATTTAAAGTAATTCTTTTAACAACCCCGATAGATTAAATATCAAAGTACATTTAACAAAAATACTTAACGCACCTTCGTTGGTTAACATAATATTGATGGGTCTCATGAATTTACCGTCTTTACATAGTTAAAACAAAAGAGGGGCTTTTATTTGCTACTTTTTTTAGAACGAAGATTTTTTTGTGTTATTTACGCCACGTACTCTCCAAATTAGAGAGTCTCGTCGCCCCACGCTGGTCAGACCATTGTGTCTTCATTTGGCCCATGCTAACTATCAAAATTTGGTTTGGGCGTTCCCCCGAAAAACCATACCGTCGACTAGAGGTGGGCAAATAAACCGGTTAACCGTACCGACCCGAAAATCAAACCGAAACTGAACCGATTTGAAACTGATTATGTAGAAACCGGTTTGTAATTTTCTCCACCAAAACCGGTTTCAAACCGGTTAACCGAGCCGAAACCGGGCAAACACCGGTCAAAACCCAAACCGTTTACAATCAAAACCCGAACCGAAACCGATTGTAACATGGTAAGAAACCGTTTTCAACCCGAACCAAAACCGATTATAAACCGTTTTTGACTTTTACTGACCAAACCGAACCGGTTTTGAGTTTTAAACCGGTTTGTGCACCTCTACCGCTCGCTGCCACTTGACAGTTGTTGTGCCACCACAAGAGCAGAACTATTTGGCGTAACACACGGCGGGACGAAAACCCAGTTATTACCTACGTTAACAAAACTTCATGACATTAATTTTTTTTTTAAATTATGTTAAGTATAATAAAGAAAAAAAGTATATATCTAATTATTTAAACAACAAGTGTCTACCAGCATCTAATATTTTTATATTTATAGAAAGAAATTTGTATTTGTATTTGTGGTGGGATAACAAAAGAAATCTCAAACCTTATCACACACACACACACACACACACACACACACACACACACGGGATATTATCATTCCACTAGAGGCATAAAATCAGCCACACACACACACTCCCTTGCTTTCATCCAATTCTCTACAAACCACACACACACACACATACACACACACACACAGACTCTGCAAATTATATCCAATCAACCCACCAAGAACACACAAACCCCCAATTATTCAAAGGTAAAAACTTTATCTTTAATTAGTACCAAATTAATATTATTATTATTATTATTATCTTAGTTTTGAATTCTGGGTATTTCATTCTTTAGGTTGTTAATTAGTTAACCCATTTGTATGGTGAAGTGGGTGTGAAGAAACTGTTGTTAAAATTATTGCACACCAGGTGTTTGATGAAATGCCTCAGTGAGTGTAATTCATAAGTTATGGCTTCTTTTGCTTCTTTAGTAAGTTTGGGTCAGTCGGAAGGTACCCGGTTATCGATTAGACGGGTTTATATCCCGAGTAGTGGTTCGTGTGGTTTTCATAGTCTTTTGGTTGGGAAAAGATGGCGGTATGTTTCGGTTTGTAAATATTCGGTGGCGACTAATTTTATAGCGGATCAAGGGACTAGTAATAGTTCGGTGTCGCTTAATGCTGTTGGTAAAAGTGGTAATGAGGATGATTCTGATTTGTTGCTTAAGCCGTCGCCGGCTAGACGGCCTGTTTTGAAGCCACCGGAGAGTAAGGTGGAACCGTCGAAGGTGGGTGAGCAAGAAGAGAGGAAGAAGGTTATTGAGTCGTTGGATGACGTGTTGGAGAAAGCTGAGAAGTTGGAAGCGAAGAAGAATACGGTAATCCCAAATAAACAACCGTCGTCGTCGTCAACAAACACGAATAATGGTAGTCGGGCTAATTCAGCGGTTAGTGGGAAAGCTAAAACGCTTAAAAGCGTGTGGCGAAAAGGGAACCCGATTGCAACTGTGGAAAAGGTTGTGAAAGAAGGTGCAAAGATTGAGAATGTCCCAAATGAGAAGTCAAAGTTGGAGGTGACCGAGAATGTGGAAAGTAAACCGGTTGGTCAACTAAGGCCACCTCAGCCACCGCAAAGAGTTCAACCGCAACTACAATCGAAACCGTCTGCAACTCCACCTGTAAAGAGACCACCGATCTTGAAAGATTTGGGGGCTGCACCGAAGCCTGTGGTTACTGATGATACTGATTCTGGTACAAAACCAAAGGAGAAAACCGGGCCGATCTTGATTGACAAATTTGCATCCAAAAGACCAGCGGTTGACCCGTTGGTAGCTCAGGCGGTTTTAGCGCCACCTAAGCCAGGAAAGGCACCGGCTCCCGGGAAATTTAAGGATGATTTCAGAAAGAAAACTGGTGCGGCGGCTCGTAGGCCAAAAGTCAAAGATGATGATGAAATTCATGATGATGAGACATCAGAGTTAAATGTTGCGATCCCGGGTGCGAAAAAGGGTAGAAAGTGGAGTAAAGCGAGTAGGAAAGCGGTTAGAATGCGATTAGCCCGTGAGGCTGAGCCTGTTAAGGTTGAACTAATGGAAGTTGACGAAGAGGGTATGCTAATTGATGAGTTGGCATATAATTTGGCAACTAGTGAAGGTGAGATTCTTGGTCTTCTTTATGCAAAGGGTATTAAGCCTGATGGGGTGCAAAAGTTGGATAAAGAAATGGTGAAGATGGTTTGTAGGGAGTATGATGTGGAAGTTATTGATGTCGGTCCCGCTAAAATAGAGGAAATGGCGAAAAAGAAAGAAGTTTTAGATGAAGATGATCTTGATAATTTACAAGATCGTCCCCCTGTTCTTACTATTATGGGTCATGTTGATCATGGAAAAGTAAGCATTTTTATTGAAAAAATAGTGGTTAAAGTTTGTTAAAGATTAGTTTTGCTAATAATGTTTTTTGGTATTTGTATTTTACAGACAACACTTTTGGATTATATTAGGAAAAGCAAGGTAGGCATTCTTTATGATTAAAAGTTGTTTCTTGATGTAGTTTAAAGTTAGTTTTTTTTTTACTAGATAATGATAATGAAAAAAACATGACATTTGACAGGTAGCAGCTTCTGAAGCTGGTGGGATCACGCAAGGAATTGGGGCGTATAAGGTTGAAGTGCCGATTGATGGTACAATGCGACCGTGTGTTTTTCTTGACACTCCTGGACATGAGGTAATTCTATTAGATTCTTATGGATTTATGTCAAAGGCCAAAACATGAATTTTTTGATACGGGTCAGGTGGGCTGAACCATGGACTTTTTTGTGTCCAGTTTATTAATTGGTAAGATTAACAAACTGGACGTGTAGTGAACCGTTTGGCTGGGAGTTCGTTATGTAAAAGAATATGAACACAAGTTTTTTGTTCATTTAGGTAAATGAACAAACATGAGCACGTGTCCCGTTCGTCCATTCATGTTCCTGAACGTTCGTTCGCATTCGTTCATTTAAATTCGTCAACGTTCGTTTGTTTGCATTCATTTATGTTCATTACTTTATGGTTGTTTAAGTTTGTTCCTTAATATATTCATTTAATTTTTTTAGAGCCGTTACACTTTAGTACAGTTTTTATAACTTTTTAGGCCCAGTACATTGTTCTCCATGTTACTTAGCTGCTTTCGCTCGGTTATGTTTGCTCATCAATGCTCAGTTCTGCTCGTTCGTCCGTGTTCATGAATCGCTTGTTTATATTGTTAATGAACGAACATAAACGTATATGCTCAGTCTCTTAATGAACGACTACGAACAAGAAAACTTTGCTAGTCTAATTTTTTGTGTTCGATCGTTTGTTCGGTTAAACCACGAGCATGCTCTGTTAGTGCTTGTTCGATTCGTTTACAAGTCTACCAATTAGAGACTAAACAACAATATTTTGCAGGCTTTTGGTGCAATGAGAGCTCGTGGAGCTAGGGTTACAGATATTGCAATTATTGTAGTGGCTGCAGATGATGGGATATGTCCTCAAACGACTGAGGCCATAGCCCATGCCAGATCAGCTGGCGTGCCAATAATAGTTGCTATTAATAAGGTATAATAAATGTAATCAAATTCTCATTTCCAATTTTGGTTACATATTTTGCTAACTTTTACATATTATTGCTTTTTATATATTTGTAGATAGATAAAGAGGGAGCAGCAGATAGAGTAATGCAAGTTATGCAGGAGCTTTCTTCAAACGGTTGTCAACCGGAAGATTGGGGTGGTGATGTACCTATGGTTCAGGTATAGGACAAAATACCTTATTTTTCTTATAATATTAATATTCTTTACATCATTCATATCGGTGTCAAATAAACTTTTTGTTACAGATCAGTGCTCTTACTGGCTTGAATGTTGATGATTTGTTAGAAACCACCATGCTTGTTGCTGAGGTAAACTTATTTATCGTGCGTGTCTGCGTTGGGGAAGGGAGGGGTTGAGGTTGAAAATAGTAAACTTTAGTACATGTTGAAATGGGTCAAGTTGGGTGCATAGTTTGTCCAGAAATACATATTAAAGATTTAGTTGCTGTTGTTCAGTAAAGCGATCTAATCGTTTTGAATATATTATTGTATCAAGCATGAATGATTACAAAAATTAAGTTACTTATATGGTAATCTAGTGTTTTTTTTCCGAGTAAAATGATTAAGAAGGTTTTATGCATTAAAAATACACCTTGGGTTACTTTCAACCCATTTGGCCCGCTTCCTTCTAGCGGGCCGAATTTATATTCAAGGCAGATAATGAGATTTGACTCTTGAGCAATGTACAAACTTTAATTGCATTAGGTACAAATCAATAATGCAGTATGCTCAAGATTTAATAGCTGTTGTTTTAGTGAAGGGATTTAAATTTAACTTTATTTACTTCCATTTAAATATTACTTTGAGATTCTAATTTGGTGTTCTTTTTTTCTTATTAGCTGCAAGACTTGAAGGCTAATCCTGATAGAAACGCGAAGGGTACCGTAATTGAAGCGGGTCTTGATAAGGCAAAAGGACCCGTAGCTACTTTTATTGTGCAAAATGGCACACTTAAGAAAGGTGATGTGGTTGTCTGCGGTGAAGCCTTTGGAAAGGTTGGTAGATTAATACTTTTATGAATCTTGAATGTAAAACATTTGTACTTTAATTAGATTTGTCTAATTTGATGGTTTAAAAAGTTTCTTTTATTCGATATTTTCAGGTCCGAGCTTTATTTGATGATGCTGGAAAACGAGTTGATGAAGCTGGACCATCAATACCAGTGCAGGTATAACTCATCCAATATCTGTTTGACCCACTTCAACCTGAACACGTTTGACCTGTTGAAAAACGAACTGTTTTGATCCGAACCCCGCTCGATCTTTTAAAAGAACTGTTTTAGGTTGAATCCTTTTGACCCACTTGACATTGCAGGTGATCGGACTAAACAACATTCCAATTGCGGGTGATGAATTTGAGGTGGTTGACTCACTTGACATTGCACGAGAGAGAGCAGAGGAACGCGCGATATCATTACGAGATGAACGCATATTAGCCAAAGCTGGAGACGGTAGAATTACGCTCTCGTCCTTCGCGTCTGCTGTCACAACGGGCAAGAATTCTGGCTTAGATTTACACCAACTCAACATTATTATGAAAGTCGATCTTCAGGTAACACACAGTTGTCTTTTATACGTAATTATGCGTTAAACACCACATCTAAAACTATCTTAATCATGACTAGGGATCAATTGAAGCTGTGAAACAAGCCTTACAAAAGCTCCCACAAGATAATGTCACTTTGAAGTTTATTTTACAAGCAACTGGTGATGTCAGCACTAGTGATGTTGACTTGGCGGTTGCGAGTAAAGCTGTTATCTTTGGGTTTAATGTGAAAGCACCTGGTTCTGTTAAAACCTATGCTGATAATAAGGGCGTTGAAATACGGAGTTATAAAGTTATATATGATCTTCTAGATGATGTACGGGCTGCGATGGAGGGTCTACTAGACCCTGTTGAGGTTAGATTAATTTTGACCCTTTTGATTGTTTTGACTCGTTTAGATTAAAAGTTACCATTTTGACCAGTTTAGATTAAAATTTACCCTTTTGACCTGTTTACCCGTATAGGGTTATCATGGTTCTTTATATTATGGTGGGTTCATTTTGTAGTTTGAAATTAAAAAAATATCTGGACCCATCTCACATCAATAACCCGACCCCTGCCGCCTATAGGTAGTTTTAGACAAGTTTCTTTTGAAGTATATACCCGCATGCCAAGTATGGTTCGTAACAATCTATCTTCCGGGGCATATGATGATTCTTTCACCATTTGGGGCGTTAATTTACCTACTAAAATATCACCTGTTTCGACCCAAGATCCCAGCATTACAATTCCATTTTTGTCTAAATTTCGGAGTAAATGGACTTCTAAATGCGGTCAGGATCAAGTGCCAATCGGTTCTGCAGAAGTTCGGGCGGTGTTTAGTAGCGGAAGTGGGCGGATCGCTGGATGCATGGTGACTGAGGGAAAAGTAACAAAAGATTGTGGAGTTAGGGTTTTGAGGAAAGGAAAGCAGGTTTTTGTAGGCGTTCTTGATTCTTTGAGACGGATCAAGGAAGATGTGAAAGAGGTAAGCTAAGTTCAACATTTTCTTACATCCACGGGTCGGGTCACACGGGTTTGACCAGCGCGGACCGACCCACAAACATTTTATACTTGTCTTTTTGAGTTTTTTAAGTAAAACTTTACCTAACAGTAGCCAAGTTACCCAATTGTTTCACTGAAGTCAATATTTTTGTCCCTCTGAAGTCACTCAACTTTCATTAGGTGTCACAGTATTATTTAATTTTTATTATAAATGTAAACTTTTTTTTACAAACAAGTGTAGCAAATGAAACATATGTGAATCTCCATTACCAACTAGTGATAATTTCTTTTATTAAACTTGAAATAGAACACAATAGCGAATAAAAAAATCATTAAATAATAATTAAAGTCAAATTGAAAAAAAAAATAATCAACCAAGTTTCATATTAATTTTTTTCAACATTTAAAAAATAATAATAATAATTTACATGTCTTAAAAAAAGCAATTTGTGAGGTTTATAAGTGATTAATCTCTTTCTTTTGATGAACAGGTTAACGTGGGACTAGAATGTGGAATCGGTGTTGATGACTTTGATGAATGGGAGGAAGGTGATGCAATCGAAGCGTTTAATACTATCCAAAAAAGACGAACGCTTGAAGAAGCATCTAGTACAATGACAGCCGCGTTTAAAGAAGCTGGAATCGCGATATAATATTAAAAAGAAAACATAAAACACATATTCCACTGTTCATCCTATGATTATTTGTTGTGACAGAAGTCCCAATACAAGATTCTCAACAACCAAACATTAGTCATATGATCAACTTGTCTGCTATCATACTTGTATGCTACTACATTGTACATAGAAATAGAATCTGAGCTTGTAAAGAGGGACAAAACCGACATTTCACGTAGCCTAAAAGCTCGAGTTTGGAAGTTGTAACAGGGGAGAGGTTGTAGGGAACAAGATTTCTATATTTGTGGATCAAATGTTTTGATCTTCTTGTATTGTTCTTTTTTGTCACTTGGATGAATGTTAAAAACATTATTCTTTGCCGGTGAATACACATGTGGTTATCGTATATATTATTATGATCTGATTCGGTTTTACACTTCTTTGAGTATTACCATGTTGACCAACCGTGCCATCAGTCACATTACCACCAACAGCAGATTATTTTCATACCGCTTTTGTCAACTAGAACTCGTGTGCGATGGTTTTTTGTTATAAATAAACGGACGTTCACTCTAAGAAACGACCAACTATTATTTAGTATATGCGTAGTTAACAGGCTACTGATGTTTTAGTCTACATTCGCATATGGGTGATTTTTGTTGTGTTTTTATCGTAAAGACGTCAAAATGAAACATGAATCATGTGTATATAATTATCACATCGCGTATCACAAAAATGTACTCGTCTTTCTCATGTTAGAATGGAACACGAGTAAAAACTGATACGCAAACTTGCAGTCGTGTATCTCATGGCAATTTTCGTGTAATTGTTCTCATGTGATTGAGATACAACAAATTATGCTCAATTATAAGCCCAATTAGCTAAAAATAAACAAATAAATAAATTTAAAAAAAAATAAATAAATAACAAATTTGTGATTTTCTCTTAAATAATATTATTAAGATAATACAGCTTATCATAATCAACACATTAATTATTGATAAGAAAATTCTAAAGCAATGTATACATACATAGATTTGAGTTTTGACCAACTTCCCAACTTGTCTGACCGGATACTGATCATATCATTTGATTAGTTAGTTAATCTTCAACTCGGGTTCGTGTGCTAACTATAATTAGTTAGATTCTTACAGCTTCTTCCACCTGAAAACAACAGGTAAAATTTAATTTAATTTAATTTAATTTTTTCATCAGTTAAAAGCCAAAAAATGTTTATTATCAGCTAAGTGTACCAATGGGCTATTGATGATCCCCATTGACTGTAAACTGAACCGGTTTCTTTAGCCCGAATTCTCATATTAGTAACAAATATAAGAGATTCTGATAGCCGGTTTAGTAGATTAACTAGAGCAATCACTTCATGTCTTTGTAACTGCAGCTGTAATAAAATAAATGAATAAGCATAAAGATGTTTTGACTCAAATGGGCCGATTCAGGTTATGTTTTATAAAACTGCATAAATCATTGTATTCAAAAGATTATACTATTTTCGAAATATTATCATATTGGAATCATATTTCACAACATAATTATTAATAAAAAATGTAACTATTTTTATAAAAAGTGTTACGGGTTAATCTGGCCCATACCACCATAATCATATTAACCGGTAATGACACCACTGACATGTCATACGGGCTGTATGACAGGTGGAAATTGGTCATACGGGCCATGTGACATGAGAAAACTGGTCATAAGGGTGTACGTTTAGTAGCACATTATAATACTAACGTGTGGGTCCGGGTTTCCCTTGTCATCAACAGAGAAGAGAATTTGTAATGAAGTTCCAAGCCCAAGAACTTGAAGTTTTCCCCAAAGCCGACACTTTTCACACCCGACACAGTCCATAAGTGCACTGCCACATGCAAAAGTTTAAGTTTAAGTTAATAATAAGAAAAACCGCATCTTAAATATTAAGAAACATCAGCCCTAACCTGTACACACTTAACATTAAGAAACCCAAACACGACCCATTTATATAAATGTGCAAACGGGTTGGAGGGTAGTAAGTAGTAACCATGTTGTAAACGTGTTAATTGAGTTGGTGGTTATAGAAAAATGGGTTAAACGCGTTCATGGGCCTATTTAACTAAATGGGTCAACCTGAACACAACCTGTTTAATTAAACAGGTCAACCGAACACGGCCCGTTTTTTAAACTGGTTAAATATGCCAACCCAAAACCTGATTATTTTCGTGTCATGTTCAGGTCGTGTTGGAATTATCATCCCTAGGGCCCGTTCGTTTCACGGACTTTTTTTAAAGGATTTGGAATTGGAATTGGATTTGAATTGGAATGGAATGGAATGTTTGAGAATCCCTTTCATGTGTTTGGTTGGTTAATATGTATTGGAATTGGAATCTTCTTCATTCTCGGGTTTGTTTTTTTTTTTGAAGAACGAGGACAACGAAGGAAACGTTTTAGTTTTTTTTACATTTTTCGTTTTTGATTTATATTTTGAGTTATGATTTTTTCATTAATTTTTTTGAATTTTTTTTGGAGGGGTTTTTATTTTCCATAACAATCCTTTCAAATAGGTGGGATTTTGAAATCCCATGAAATGTGGGATTTGATGGGATTTAGTTTCCATTCCCATTCTTTCATTTAACGAAACGAACATATCAATTCATGGGATTTAAAATCCCATTCCTTAGAATTCCTTCCAAATCCTTGAAACGAACAGGACCCTAGTAGTACGGGTATTTTTTAGTACTTTCAAAACGGGCCGTACCTTTTCTAAAACTTTATAAACAATAACCAAAAAACTATATTATTACAATAATAAAGAGATTAAGAATGTTTTATCGACTAAAAGCATGATTTGGATGACTTTCGACCTGTTTAACGTGGTTATTATTTATCATTTGACCTGTTAGGGATAAAACATAAACCAAATAGACCCATTTATAACACATACAGTATTCAGAAATAAAAACCTGATGTTTCGAAACTGATTTTGAATTTGCTGCCTGAGCATGGGCCCACCTTGCCCTTGCCACAGTTCAGCCTCGTTAAACGGAAGAGCACATGCATCTTGCAGTTTAGAATCGTGAACGAGTTGTCGAATCAAGTATTGAGCTCTCAAATCCTCCACATGGTTACCTGAGTCATACTCAGCTTGATCCAAATAAGCAGCTGCCTGTAACATGTAACATGCATATTTCAAAAAAAAAAAAAAATACTTAAAACTTGTTCAAGTTATCATGTAAATAATTATCAAAGATCACTCACTTTTGTCACAGCTCTAAGAACAAATAAAAAAGCGAAGTAAAGATTTTCCACGCGATCAGAATGTTTCAAGACACGATTGCGCATCAATTCAAGATTTGTACCCCACTGTAGTTGCAGCCAATAAATGGTTAGTTATTATTACTTCATATAACATAATATTTTTCACAAATAGGATCATATAAGATAAACCTTATTGGTTGCCTCATCAAGAAGATAATCAGCAGCTATATGGCTTGAAATTGAAGTGTGTAAACCAGATATTAGTTTGTATAATACTTTCTTCTCGGGGCACGTTTCTCCATACGCATCTGCACAAAAAATAAATTCTTCATATACTTTTATGCAGTTTGCACTTTTATATCACCACAAAGTAAATATGCATGCATATATGATATATACATATATATGCTTACATCTTGGACAATATTCTGAGTATATAGCATCCCATATTCGTCTCGCTGATGGGCCTGTATACCCTGTATGACGTTCGGGATTCAGTTGCAGATTCACATATGTCATTTCACCTGCACATATTCAAAATGTCAATTAAAACAATGTCAATAGAACATGTACTGCACTATTACTATTACCATTATCAGTTTCATCTTCATGAGTCCATGGATTATCAACTTCAACCCAGCCTCTAAACGATTTGGCATCTAGTGTTCGGTCAACAGTAGCCTCAGGTTTTCCCTCTTGACAAACCGGGTCATCTTTTGGAAGAATATGCAGTGATGGCTTTTTAAACAGTTCTGGGAATTCATGCTCTGGACACTCGCATACACTGCAATCGCGCAGACGACACATGCTGTCATCGGGCCAGAATGGGCAATCACACCATAATTTCACCTGTCACATGCACAATTTGACACTTGAAATAATGATATTTAAGAAATGAACAAGATTTTAATCAATGTTTAGAGAAAATAAGACCTTGTAATATCTAAAGAAAGCGGTTTTAACGAGCTCTTGTAACAGCGGATGTAGAATTGCTGCATTGATATCATTAATGCTCTCGTAATCGCAACAGCATTCCTCAATTATGCCTGTATCACAAGTATCCTACTCAACAAAATAAAAAATAAAACAAGCCAAATTAGTAACGTTAACCGGATTAAATTATGTTGGGTTAGTCTCTATATATTCACATCTTGCACTTCTCATCTCTCATCGGTTATGTTCGGTTATGGAAGATTGCTTAACCATAACCATAACCATAACCATAACTAAAAGGTCAGTTAACCATAGGTTTTTCGGTTAATCGCCCAATTTTTTTTTTTATCATTTTTATCGTTTGTTCCGGCTATAAAACGATTCGGTTATGGTGTTCCAAGCTCAATTATGAAGTTTCGAAGCTAAAATTTTCCGGTTCCAAGCTTGGTTATGGCCTTCTAAGCTCGGTTATAGACAGTTTCAGCATGAATTTAAATGTTCGAATATAAAATCTGAGGTATAAAAGATGAAAATAGAGTCACAAAAGTTGGCAAAACACAAACATACAAGGTTTGGTTCTGTCGGGTATGGTCAGTTAATCATATTCACTTTACAAAGACACATTAACCAAATGGTCAGTTAATCATATTCACTTAACCATAACCGCTCAGTTTTGTCGGTTATTGTTAACCTTTTCGGTTTTCGGCCATGGATGGGTTTTTGCTCTCAGCCCTAGAGAGCATATATTATTATATACAAAAAAATAATAATAAAAAAAATTATTATAAAAAATAATAAACTCATGGCTGTTGCCCGTGGACGTAGGTCAGCTTAAACTGAACCTCTGCAATTTGATTATGCGTTTTGCTATAACCGAGATCCTAATATATTCTTCTTCTAATAATTTGTTTTGTAATCTAAACCCTAACTTCAAACAAATTGCAATGTGTTGTTACTACTTCTACATACCGAATCGAATCGAATCGTACCTTGGAACAAATGTAGGTATGATTAAGGAGTGAATAGTGGAAAGAGTGCCTCCATGGATTAAGATACACAGCAACTATAACTATCATCACAGATATCATTACAAATCCACACGGCTTCCGTTTATTATTATTATTATTATTATTATTATTATTATTGTTGTTGTTCTTCATTTTGAATAAACCTCCAGCATCAGCAATTACATAAACCTATAAAAATAATTAAAACCCTAACAACACAAAATCTGTGGAAAAAACCTAATAATTTCGACAACGATTAGCAAATGTATGTGTATGTGAAGAAATCATCCATGCAAATTGATCGTCCGTACGTACGTACGTGTGGATTGAATTACACTTTTGTATATTATATTCTTTGAAGGTTGATCGTCCGTACGTGTGGTCCGTTACAACGGATATTTTCGGTTACACGCTGGCTGCAATAATAATAATAATAATAATAATAATAATAATAATAATAATAATAATATGCAAATCGGTTTGGGTTAAAACCGGTTCGGTTTGGTCAACAAAAGTCAAAACCGGTTTATGATCGGTTTCGGTTCGAGTTGAAACCGGTTTCTTACTATGGTACGATCGGTTTCGGTTCGGATTTTGATCGGTTTCGGTTCGGGTTTTGACCGGTTTTTGCCGGTTTCGGTTTAATTACGAAAATTACAAATTGGTTCCGAACCTACAGTTTCAATCGGTTCCAAACCGGTTTCTACATAAATGGTTTCAAACCGGTTCGATTTCGGTTTAATTTTCGGGTCGGGTCGGTTAACTGGTTTATTTGCCCACCTCTACCTACGGGTGCAAACAAGCCAAGCTACTCCAGGAGTCGAGCTGGGATCGATAAAAAGCTCGAAACGAGCTGAGCCCAAGCCAATAAAGCCGGTTTAGTTATTGAGCCCGAACTCGAGCCTTGTATTGGAAGCTCGTTTGGGTTTGTCAAGCCTTAACTATGGATTTTTAATTTTTGTCTATTTTGGACTTCTGTGTATTAAGTTAATATTGGACAGTTGAGGTTTGATTATTAAGGTAGTAAATGAGTTTGAGCAAAGGTTAGGCTCGTTCAAGGTTTTTCTTGAGATATAAAAAGTAATTAAAAAATGTGTATAGATTAATTAATAAATTATGAACGAACCGATCTTGAGCTTAATAAACAAATCACGTGCCGAGCACGAGCTTAGTTGAGCTTGAGCTCGGCTCGTTACTAAGCTCGAGCTCGACTCGTTTACAACCTTACATTTTTTAACAAGCTAACAAGTAGGTATACCAGTAATTATTCAACAATCAACATTTGTTTAGTCAGATACAGGACACGAATTTAGAACATGATAAAAGAAATGAAAATAAATAAAAATAAAAAAGGACAACTTGTCCAGTTTCATTTCTATTAAATTTTAAATAATGGGTTTCTTCACAATCTACATACTATGACTAGGAATATGGTACAAGGAATTACTGACATCTCGTAGAAGAAAAAAGATCATTCTTGATCAATCCCCTTACCCCTCATTCTTCAAGAATCAAAAAGATCCTTTTAAAGTTTGAATTTGTTCATTTGTTTCTTATTTTGTGCCTAAGCTATTCTAAATCACAAGCGAAAACAGATAGTTGGAGTTATCAATACTCATCGTAAACCGGCTACATTGGTCTAAATATTAGGCAGTCGAGTCAGGTTACCACGGATTGCTGGGTTTATATATATTAGATGACTTCAATGATGCCTCATGCTAACCTCATAATTATATATATTCTTTAGATTTTAGGTTTATTTCATAATTCAAAATGTACTGTTGCAACGTAGTTATAACCAACGCACTTATCTTTATCCACACTTTATGACCAATCCGTCGCTACGCGAGCCTCGCTTGCGCTCCCCAGTTTTTCCTATATTTATTTACTTTTTATCATTTTTGTCTTCGCCATGCCGCATTAACGTTATTTTTTACATTACGTATGCATTTCCATTTAAATTTATGTTGATAGACTTCATGGATTAGTGGCTAAGGCCTAAGGGTAGCGGTGTGCAAAAAAACCGAATCAAACCGACCTGGACCAGGTCGACCTCTCTTGCTTCTAAGCCGGTTTATCAACCGACCTATTTTGGGTCAAACCGATTTTGACCAGGCTTTGACCAAACCGGTTCGGTTTGGGAAAAAAACCAGTTTTGTCACCTCTACGGCTCTACCTAAGGGTATACGAACGTAGATAAATAGAAGGCCGTTTAGTTTATTTGTCACGTTAGCCAAGCAATTTTTTATGGGCCTAAAATCTGGGCTTCAAAGTTTTCTATGGAAAATTAGTTTTAGGATTCGTATAAACTTTTGATTTAAATGCCATAAAGCCATAAACATAACTAATATCTAAATTAGAGTCTTTTAGGAAAATTAGTTTAGTAATCAAGACATAAACATTACAAACTTAATTGAATTGCTTTAAAATTTTCGAAACTATATGTCGTAAAGTTGTACACATAATAGATTACATCATCCGATTATATCATAAAAGTTTATCACCTGATTCAACAGAATTGTCGCCCTTGACATCAACTACCACCCCCACCTCTTTGTTTGGACTATACCATTACTCGTTTAACATGATCATACGCATTCATTTTTATTTATCATATTTAAAAAGGCCTGTCTCTATTAAAGCTTCAACTCGTAACTGTTATCCATTCGACATCGTCATTATTAGTTGTCATAGATATTTGAATTTTGTTTTGCTTTATGATTGACAAGAACTAAATACTTAAAAATAGAAAATAAATTTGCCCTATACTAGATAAATACGCTGCACCAGAAAAAAAGGAAAATAATTGGTGGCTCCCCATGTCTAATTATACACATTTATCAATTTGATTAGACATATACTAATCAAAGTTATAATCACCAACAAATACTATACCAAATCTTCTTGAGCCATTCCCACCTTCCAGTCAAAAGAGATTTGTATAACATATATATTATGTTTACTTAAGCAATAATAATCTAAAGAAACTATTTATCATATAACTACATAAAAATGTTATATTGTGACACATCTTTTAGTAAGCATATGTGACACACGCGTGTTTGTACATGTCGTTTATCACATAAGTGAGTGCAAGCGAGAAGCATAAACTTTAAGATTCATAAGAATTTAGATCACCTCTTATAGGAAAAAAAAAAAAAAAAAAAAGCTTGTGATCGGGTTTTATAATCTAAGAAGCATTTTTGATTACCTTAAACTTTCACGTTCTTCATTCACGAACACTACAAGTATAAAGAGGGTGTTTGAATTCTAATTCTTGTAAATTTCTAATTTCCAACAATCTTACAATTATTTGATGTCGTAAATATAAAATTTTTATCGTTATTTTTACCTACAAATGAATAGTAATTTCTTTTACATTGTTTTTACAAATGTTTTCTTTTTTCTATTTTTATGGTAGTGTTGCTTATCTAAATATTTTTCTTCTGTTATTCTTATTAATTTTTTTTAAATTAGAATTTGTTATTTATATGAAAGGTTTGCTGGATTTTATAAACAATGACCTTGCAAATGTACTTGTAATAAAAAAGTTGATGTGCACTAGTGCTTGGGTGTTCATCTTTATTTGGACTCTCTTATTGAAAACGTTTTTCACATCAACTTGTATAATTGGTTGAGTCTTCTAGATAAAGCATCAACTAAAATAGAAAGGAAATCTTTACATTCTAACCCATAACCATCATTAGCTAAAAGTTGCCTATTCATTATATTTATTCATGCTAATCATTTACAATACTCATACTCAATTTTTTCATCAAGCAGTATATACTACATGATTGATATTGAGTTTGAAAAGTGCTTATTGGCTTATTGGTTTTTTTAAAAAGTCATTTTGAAAAACCAGAATTTGAGGTTTTTGGAAAATTGCTTTTTAACCCCTTTTGAAAAGCTAAAATAAGAAAGATTTTTGTGATTGACAAACACATTTTAATTTATTGGCTTTTTGAAAACACCAATAAGCCAATAAGCATTTTTCAAACTCAATCCCAAACATGCTCTAGGAAAACAGTTTTTTATAAAAAAAACAGGCCAAAACTTCAGGTTAAGAACAATGACGCTTAGAGCATTCTCATCCAACCCCTCATTTTATGTGAGGGGTGTTTTTATAATTTAGAGAGTGATTTTGGGTGTTGTGAGTGAAGAGTTTTTATATTTTAGAAAAAGTAGTGATTATTCTGTATATTTGAAAAGATATTGTTCACCTTCTATAATTTTTTAATATTTTTTTGAAAATGGTTGTGAGTGAAAGAAAGAGAAAAATTAATAATAAAGGTATAAAAAGTATTATTTAATTAAAATGGAGAGAGAAAATATAGTAAATTTTAGTGTAATTTTTGGTTTAGAGATAGGGGGTTGGATGAGAATGCTCTTACATCTATTATGTCAAATTGGTTTTAAAAATCCAAAATTATGATCCAGTGCTTGATAATATCCATATTTACAATCAATAACACTCTTAACTTTTATTTTCGTTGTCGAAAGCAATCCTCATATAATAGTCATTATAGATTTATACTTGATTTCCAATTGACTACCATCACAATAATGATCATGAGCGAAATGCATAAACGTACGTATGTGCGAAATAATGTGTGAATAGAACACAAATCTAAGATAATTATGTTAGTGTGATTGCCCTTAACTTTGAAAGTAAAAAAGTTAATTAAAAGAACTAAGGGTCCTAATTCCTAGTATGTATTATTATCGGTCAGTTAGCCAAAATTAGGATTTTTAAAATCCGATTTTATTTAATTATTTTATTACTTGGGTCATAAAAAAATATTCACTCGAATTTTCTTTAAAAACCACAAAGATTTTTATAAATATCAAAACTTTTATACAATAAAGTGTGATTTAAGGAAAAAAAATATTAAGAGAGATTCTTCTTTAAAATAACATGTACCAAGTCAAACCTAGAAGAAAAAATTAAGAAAAAATGTGTTGAGATCTGGAAAAGAATAAAATGATGATTTGACTTGTTGGTGTTTAATGTTTATCATTCCTTTGCAATGCAACACAAAATGTTATATTCTTTTACTAGTTTTAAATTTTAAAATTTAAAACTTAAATTAGATATAAATATGGTGATAATTATTGTTTTGGGTAAATTTAAATTGAAAAGGAGTAGCGGCGCAGCTTGTTGCCCGCTTGCCTTCTGTTTCGATCTAATCCAATAAACAATCATATATTATAGTAATGTTATTATTGAAAAATTACTTTTCAATTTAAAATGGAATTTATATATTATTTATTTATTTATATGGACAATCATCGTGTAATGTCGTTCAACTCGATCAAATATTCAAATCTTTGAATTACTCATGACATATTCCAACTAGGCCCATTTGAAAGATACAAAATATATTCATAAGCAAATATGTATAAGATATACTTTGAATAAGATAAAACAAAAAGATTTAAGGGCCATCTTTGATGCCTAGATTTTGCAATTATTGTATTGGGTAAATATATAATTATTGGACCAAGTTTTTAATAATCGTAATTGTAGATTAGAACATGCTAGGGTGACAAAACAAAAACTTTTAAATTAAGATGTTATCGTAAAGTTATATTCTACAAATACAACGTGGTCTGACTCATCTATGAAAACGAATATTTTAAATCTAAAAAGCGAAAAGTTTTAGTGACAAATTAATGAACCCCTTAAATCCTTAGGCTTCACCCATGAAATAAGGTAAATTAATTATTATTATTATTATTATTATTATTATTATTATTATTATTATTATTATTATTATTATTATTATAACAACTATTATTTATTTATCATTGTGACTTGTGAGATAGTTAACTACTAAATAGTTTCTTGCTATCTTCTTCTTTGTGGTTTTTTGTTTCTCTGGTTGTTCGGGTTTCTTGAGCTTGCAAGTTGCCCCCTTCTTCTTCTTTTTATTTTTTTATTTTTGATAATATTGGCCTTTCATAAAATATAATAAAATAAACAAAAGTAACTAACAACCTATTCGAATTCATATAGATTATCATATATTAAAATTTATAAAATTATAACATCTTTAATGAATGTATTAAAAAGGAATTAAAAAACAAAAGTGGCATATTTTCATTCTGTACTCTTAATGTCTAATCTGAATAGGAAGCACAACTCATATTCATCTCTCATGTATAACTCGTGGTCTAGTGATTTGGCTTGAACAATTATGATTAAGCATGTTTTTTTTATTATGCAAACTTCATATTATAAATTAACAAAACTATAAATAGGTTGGGATCCGATATAAATAAAATTAACATATTAAACATACAAATAATTAGAGTAATTACAGTTTTAAACTAAAGTAATTATGCTATAAATATTAGGGGATAGTGAATATGGGGCTGTTATACACCCAAGTTAGATACAAAACTTATCAAAAAAGTACGTAATTTTGATTAAATCTAATTAAATCCCTTATTTCCCTTATTCCCTTATATCATTCTAACCCTAACTACCATCGATGTTTCTTTTACACAGTTGCCATCGATGTTTCTCAAACGTGAGAGCATGAAGTACATAACATTCATGAATGGTACAAATGGGAGAAGATTCTTGATGCAGTTTCGGAAGCGATCAATGGCTCGAGAGACTCATGATTAATCAAAAGACGATAAATTGAACCAAAGTTCCAAGAACAATGTTCTTTTATATAAAACTTAATCAAAAACTCATTAAACAATAAACCCTGACATCCAATTTATACTAAACAAAGAAAATAGATAAACATAAAACAAGAAAGATAAACTATTAAATAAAAGATTCCAACTCAATTTAATGCCCCTGCATCATACTCCCCATCTTCGAGAAAACTCGTCCTCGAGTTTTGCTTCAAAGCCACCCGGATCGAAAGGAATATCAACCCGATTTTGAATTATTATTATCACCACCTGAACTTCGTGTGTTGTGTCGCTCGACTTTGGACCAGTACCACCTGGATCAAACGGAACCTCAAAAAACCTAACCTGAATTTCATGTGTTGTCTCACCCGGCTCTAGAATCGAACCACCCCTATGTCTGTTAGGTTGTCGGGTCTCTCCACCTCCTTCTCCCCGTCTTCGAAAAAGACTCGTCCTCGAGTCTTGAGAACGTTGAAAAAAATCCTCTTCTCTTTTTACACGTTGTAGAAACTTAAAAAATAACTTTTTATTCCACATGTTTGCTCCATATGCATAATGCAAATCACTAGATGTTTCATTGGGTGGGTTTTTATGAACAAAAGTGGTAGAAATAATCCCCTCGTGTACTCCACAAAAATTCTCATCAATGCCACCATTTAACGCATCATACTTTTATAGCATACTTGTGATAGGTTCATGCATGGGGGGCATACATACATACATACATACATCGATATCTCTTCACCAGTATTTATTCCATTTTGAAAACCCTCTAAAATAGGAGATTTAACATTTAAATATTTAATCAAATCTATTTCCTTTTGAAACCTCGTTTCTTCTGGAATAAAATAAAGAATTACCATGGGTTGTCATTCAGTCCCACCGCTAGCCAACGGACCGCCTATCACAACAGTAATGCTACCGCCATCATCTTCATTATTATAAATCTTGGAACTTGATTCACCACCAGTTATCCAAGAGTACCATTCTTCATCCTCGTATACATCATATAAGGGTAGAGAATCATAGTTAAAATCGTCTTCATAGACCTTAGGCTCACCTTGCGACTCGCCTTCGGGATAAGTCGGTTCATAGAACCGGGAGTGGAAATAGCACGAAAGATGCTCCTCTTCCTCGTTTGCACCGTCCCCGACGATGGTTACCGATTCGGTTTCTTTCTTGCTCATCTCCCTTTGTAATTCGAGATCGCGAACTCGTTTTCGGAGCCGGTGGATCTCTTCAAGATCGCGGACTTGTTGTCGGATTTGTTTGATCTTCTTAAGATCCCGTGGGTTGGAACATACTCCACCGCTGCCTCGGCCGGCGACTCTGCGAGTAGGACGTCAGTCTTCTCCACGGGCACGTGAATAGAAAATACTTTTGTCGTTGCTTCTATCGGCGATTCTACGATCAAACAAGTATTCACCTCCACGTCGAGCCATTTGAGAACCAAAAGCTTTGATACTAACTGATGCAGTTTCGGAAGCGATCAATAGCTCGAGAGACTCATGATTAATCAAAAGACGATAAATTGAACCGAAGTTCCAAGAACAATGTTCTTTTATATAAAACTTAATCAAAAACTCATTAAACAATAAACCCTAACATCCAATTTATACTAAACAAAGAAAATAGATAAACATGGTGTGACATTTGAGCCAAAACAAGGTACACCTCAGTACGTATTTACCCATTAAGCAAATAAACGCCTTTTGTGTAACAAACGAACGATTAATCGAACGGGTCGGGTTATGATCCAGATATCTCGGGGGGCCATCTATAAGTGATATACGATCTATACAAGCTAAAATATTAGAAATATGGTTTTAGTTTGATAGCAAACAAGTTAAACGAAAACATGCTCGTTTAACTACTCGCTATAGATTTAAACGCGAAAGATAGTTACAAACCAAGCATTGTATCATCCGTTAAGCCGAAAAAGACTTACTAAACACTTATTTAAAATGTTTTAAGTGATCCGTGAAAATATTTTGATTTTTACAAACATATAGTATGTTTTTATAATTTTACACAAAACTAGCCGAAAAACACACGTTTTCGCGCTGTTTAACGTACTCGATAAGTTTTTCGCGCCAAAAACTGACCCGAACTAAATTTGGACTGGGCTTTTCGTATTTGGGCTTGAGAAATCAGAAACTTAGGCCAAAATGGGCCCATGGAGTTCCGGCCACAGCCGCCACCCCACCCCCCTTTATTTTCTTTTCACATATAAACTAGATTTGAGATATTTTTACACATATTTTCAAACATAACTTCTGGAACTCTTCTTCTACAGCCAAAACCAGCAAGAAACTAGGTAAAAACCTTATGATTAATCGATTTCTGATTCGTTTAAACTCGTTTAACAACATATAAACATGTCTTGATTGTTAAAAATCATAGTTAACCATGTAAAACTCTCAAAAATCATTCAAAAACATACTTTGATGTTAAACCTAGTTTCAAATCAGAAACATGATCTTTTTTGGCTATAAACACGGATTAAAGGGTTGAAACGGCGTTTTTACGGTTCAAAAGTTCGTTTTCGTGCACTAGCCGAAACCCTAAGTTAAAAGGCTGTTCTATTGATGAAACCTGCTTGGTTTGAGATATAGGACTTGTATCTAGCTTGCATAGAAGCACAAGAACCTAAAAACTTGATTAGAAAGTCGGAAACGAGCCAAACCCGCTAAGGTAATGCCGAAACACTCGCTTACGGGCTATTTAGGTTAAGGTTGTGATGTGCATATTATTAGGCCTTGAAATTATTCAGGGACATCAGGGACCATGTCAATGAGTCCCTTTTCAAATTTGGTAATTTTTTGACCATCCGAGAATATTTGGCGAATTTATTACCAAATTGGGACGTTTATTTGGGAAAAATAGCTAAAATACTTCAAAAATTATGAAATTTTTCTGGGAACTCAGATTTGATGTATTTTGATCACATATAAATTTTGGGATCATTTTGAAAAGTTTAAAGGTGTTTTGTTTATATGCGTTCGTGTGAATTTTTATAGCCGAATTTGGGCCGAAAAGAATATCGCACGAGCTTTTTACATTCTGTAATTGATACAGGTTGATTTTGGACATGATTTGAGCATTCAGGAATTTTTGTGGAATTTTTGGAAATTGTTTGGGGTAAACGGACGATTTTCAAGCTAAATATAGCTAATAAAATGAATTTTTATAAATTAATAAATCAGTAAATAAATTCCAGAAATATTTTTATAAAAATCTAAATATTTTAATTGATAAGTGGTTAAATTTTCATAATTTAATGATTAACGGTTAATTAATTATGCTAATTTGAATATTAAACAAATTCAGTTTTTATAAAAACCGGCAAGTTTGCGACTAGCGAATCTGCGGGAATATCAAAACACCAAGAGTGATCAAAAATCATATTTTTGGACTAATTAAGTAAAAACGAACTTTTCTATGAAAAACCTGGACAATCTGGATGGATTGTGCGCGTTTCTTCTCAAATCAAACTGAATAAACGAAAACGGGCCCCGTGGCTAATTCGGGACCCCAGTATGTGATCCTTCTTTATAACTTAATCATTTTATTAACCAATACATTTATCCAAGCTTATTTTCCCATAACTGTTTTCTGAACGCGTAAACGAACAACTTGGCCCAGCTGGGAAAAAACGGGAATCCGAGCCAAGTTCGGTTTTAAGTATTAGACATTGAACAACATCACAACCTAAGCCTATTACCACTTTCTGGGCATTTTAGCTATACCCAGATTAGTTATACAGCCCAGTTTAGTATTGAGATTATAATAATATTAAAATATTAATATTATTATAATATTGATTTTAGGAACTACCTGATAGCGGACCGAACAAACCACGAGCTGATACAGTACCGATTATCTACTAAACCGTGAGTTTCATGACCCCACTCTTTAAACAGTTTTACGAACTTTTGGGGTGAAAAGCATGTTTGATTACATATACATACCTGAAACATGTATTGATGTGAATTATCTAAGTGCTAACACACGAAAGTCCCCACGATCACAGTGATTAACTTCGAGCCGGTGGCTTGTAAATAGTACTATTGGTTTGACAAACCCAAGCGGAATCGGCCTGGTTGCCGTGTCACATAGCGCCGTTTGCACATGACCATATTTATACAAACATGCTATGTAGTGTTAGACATAGCTACCGGGGCATGTTGTGGGCGGAAAGGGGCTAGAATGGTTGATTGAGCGTGGGAAATGGATGCACGCAGCACATACAGTCAAGGCTTCACTGTAGCTTAGCATAATTACATACATACATACATACATACATACTTATTTCATGATTACAAGTGTTAACTTGTGAATACTCATTACTGTTTTCTTGAAACTCGTGAAACTCACCAACTCTAGTAGTTGACCCGTTTTAAACTGCTTTTCATGTGTACCTAAATCGGAATGATTTGGTGATCTATTACTTGCCCAAGGTGTGTGGTTGATCCTATGTGAATAGAGACAAGGGTGTTAGTAGTAAGAACGTATAGTTAACGAACTAGTTTTGTTTGTATCACTTAGACTGTAAAACAATTATAGAACAAAGAAATGTAATATATTGTAAATTATTTTGTAATGTTTCTTTATAAATAATGTGTTGATACCAGAGGTGTCTGTTACATTCACGTTTTACGCTTCTGCATGATGCTAGTCGGGGTGTGACACATGAAAACGAGATAAACATAAAACAAGAAAAGATAAACTATTAAAATAAAAGATTCCAACTCAATTTAATGCCCCTGCATCAATTCTATTTAAAGTTTGAATTAATATACAAACTAATAACCAATCAACCTTATGAGAAATATCCCCTATGACAGTTTTAAGCTTGATGAAGGAATTCGGTACTGTATACAAAAACACCCACTTTCAAATTAAAGCCGATTCAAGTGCGAAACTGAAAAGGATAAAAGTAAAATGTGCGGGTCAAGAACCACCATAGTGGTTGTTAAGAACTAAATACTTTACAGACTGTACTTGATGGATTTAACAACTAAATGTTGCATAATTTTTTCCAACCAAAATGCTCTTCATTAGGAAGCACTCCCATGAGTTCATGTATTGAAATTTGTGGATGAGCATCATTTGATTGAAAGGCTACCTGCATGCAACCCTGGAGGTTAAAACAAATTAATATAGTAACGCAAAGTATTGATGCTATAACTTATCTCGGAAGTCATCAAAGTTTTCATGCACATCTTCACATTTTTTTGTAACACCAAGATTCAAGAATTAGTAAAGAAACAAAAACTAAAGTTCAAACCTCAAATACTGGAAAATTAGGATATTTGCTTACTAAAACTTCAATTTGAGTATTGTGCAAAAGATCATGGATGGATGACAAAGCAAGGCTATGAAAGCATCACTAAAACTACAAACGAATCAATTCAAAGCAAGTCAACTGCACTACATATTTCCTTTGTTTGTACCAAGGAAAACAAATTAGGGCAAAATCAGGACTAACCTTAAAGTTTTTTGGCTTCATGCGTACCAGCAGCACCACCATCTTCGCGTCGCTAACCTATTCTCAAATTATACCATAAAATTAGGTTTAATGTAATAAAATTTGGGAAAGGAGTTACCTTGGGTGATTCGAAGAAAGCAATTGTTCCATTAAGTTATGAACACAACTGTTATTCCATAAGTGAAGAAAAACTATGTTTACCAGAGAAGAAGATGGCAACCGTGTAAAAGAAACATGGATGGTAGTTAGGGTTAGAATGATATAAGGGAAATAAGGATTTTAATTAGATTTAATCAAAACTATGTAGTTTTGATAAGTTTTGTATCTAACTTGGGTGTATAACAGCCCCATATTCACTATCCCCTAAATATTAATGTAGTGTAACAATAATTACTCTAGTTTAAAAATTATAGTGTAATAATAGTTACTCAAATTATTTATACAATTCTTATAATAAAAATCAGTTGTATTTGATCCAAACTGGATATAAATTATGCAAGTTACCTGTAACATGATACTACAATTATACAAATTAAAGATGATACACGCCAAAAAGCAAATTCCATTATATATACATATTTGTTTAAAAATTTTATATGAATCAAATCAAAACTAAATTTAATCTAGTTTTTTGTGAAGCTAATTCCAAGAAAGTTTTTGAGCCACGGATTGTTTATGATTAGATTACTTGAATATGGATACTACCCCACTTAATACTCAAGTTTATTGTTAATAAATAATAACTCCAAAATACAATTCAACCCGATTTGATTTTAGGTGGGCCCCATATAAACTTAATAATATTTGTTGCTAGTATATGGACATTCATCAACTTCAAAACTAAAATCAATAAAATGAAATGGATTCTTTTATGTATTAGACTGACAATTTATTAAAGATTGATATCAAGGCACGTAAACCATATGAGACTTGAAACTTCTAAGTCATAAGATCATCTAGTTGGGCATGTTACTACTTCGGTTGTTCCGGATGAGAGAAATTAGTCGAGAGTTGTTTATTTGTACCTTAAACCTTGAAGGTAATCGATCAAATCCTTTTTCAGTTGTTCACTACTACACGTCGTAAAATAGTAGTACTGACTATTGTGTGTTTTAAAAAAAGTTTCTTATATATATGGAATGAAGATTTTTAAAAGTTGATGATATGGCAACACCACCGTCATAGAATCGCCACAAGACTTGGTGGATTGTCTTCAAGTCATAGGATCGTTTAGTTGAGCAAGTTACTTCGCTTGTTTAGAATAAGAAAACATAGATTACAGACTTACAGTTGTTTACGTCCTAATTTGAAATCTTGAAGGTAATCGATCAGATCCTTAATTAGTTATGTGTTTGAAAAAAAATATACCCTGTTCATGAAAACTCACATCAACTCTATACCTCTATTATGGGTGATTGTATGCCTTTTAACATTTGGAGTACGATTGTCATCATATTCTCACGTGATAAGATCATAAACAAATATATATACAAAAAGAGAACTAAATTTAGAATACGCTTTAGGCATCCAAAAAAGTTAGGCTGGCCCTTCTCTCTTCCAATTACATTATATCCATCAAAAGATACGCACACATGTATTATACGGTTAATACGAACTAAAACTGATTATTTAAGAAAACTTTCTTAATATAAATATGTAACCAATAATTAGTAAATAAAAAGCACATGAAAAGGAACTCATTCATAGTCCTACAAACATGTTGATCATGTGCCAATGGCCGGTTGGGAAAGTTATTATAGTTTTTGTTTCAATTATTAAGCATTAACCATAATGGTAAAGCATTATTTGAGTGAATTATATAAGAGTAAAATATTTATTTTATTTAATCTGGATTTTTTTATTAGTGGAAATAAGATAACCGACATTGTGGGATCATGTGTTGCCCACGAAGCAGACCACACCATCAACGCTCCATGGAAAGCTAATGTTATTTGAGTTCAAATACACTTACGAAAGATTTATATTTTTGTATTTTAACTTTATCCTTATATTTTATAATAATATGTATATTAGTTTTTATTAATCCTAACTATTGTCTTTTGGTCATTACCGGTCCCAACTAACGAATTGGCTGCTAACGGCCCCAACTTTTAACGTATTTGTTCCTTACGGTCTGCGACTAACAAATCCTAACGTCGTTAGTTTCAGATCGTCGAAAAAATGTTTTTGGCAGGAAAACTCAATTTTTTCCCGAAAACTCAAAATTTTCATCCCAAACATCTTGGTAACGATGTATCAGATATTTAGGAACCTTTTTCTAGCAAAAGGCCAATTATTGAGGTCATCGGAAACCCTAGAACCATCGTCGGAATCAGTTGATGGTGCTCAAGTGGTGGTAGTTGGTTTGCGGTGAGTCAATTGGTGGTGGTTGCGGTGTTCAGGTGGTGTTTTCCGGCAACAAATTTGACTTTCCGGCCAAAAACGTTTTTCCAACGGCCTAAAACTAACGACGTTAAGATTCTATTAGTCGCGGACCATTAGGAACAAATACGTTAAAAGTTGGGACTGTTATTAGCCAATTAATTAGTTAAGAGTGACAATGACCAAAATGTTATAGTTGGGATTAATAAAAATAAATATACCTTTATAATAAGATATTTAGTATTATGTTATACGATCAAAATCTATGTTGACTTTAAGAAGAGATGGAAATGGCTTGATATCGGGCCGGGTATTATAATTCTATGTTCATATCCATTTGTAAAACCGTGTTACATAGTCGGCTCATTATTCGGTTGGTATCAATCGTGCGCGCAAGTATCGGGTATACTCGTTAGTTTATTAAAAGTTATACCTATTGGGATTCTCATATACAATTTTTATCATTATAATTCGTTTATATCTTTTATTCGCATAACTTTTATAAATTAAAATATCATTATAATTTATATATATATATGTAGGGGTGGATCTAGAGAGAACTAGAGAACTAATAAAAATTAATTTCTTTTTTTAAAAAATATTTTACGATTTTTTTTCTTTCCTCATTCTAATAAGATGATATTGTTCCTAAAAAAAAACCGTCGATGTAATGCATATGTGCACTAATGTGTATTACATATATATAATAGTGTTTTATTGCATGTAATACAACACAATTGCATTATACAATACACACTATTGAATATATGCAAATACAACACTAATAATTGTACTCAAAACACACTATCGCATATACATAATACAAGACTAATGCACATATGCACTATATTGATTTTTTTGTATTTTTGGATATAATATAACACTATTGCACTAATACAATACAAAAAATTACATATATGCTATTCAACACTATTGCACATATCAAAATATACACTAGTGCACATATGCAATAAAAAAAGTCGATGTATTGCATATGTGCACTACAACGAGTTTTTTTATTATTATTTTTTATTTTTTTCGAGCGAATGGTATCTAAATATAAGAATAATGACAAAAACGAAAATTTAAAAATATTTTTTTAAATTAAATTAAAAATATTTCTTTATTAATTCTCTCTTTAAGAAGGAGTTTTTTCTTAATCCCTTCTTAATCCTCGCCCTATATATATATACACACAAATACTTCACAAACTATAATATACAAAGAATATCAATTGCGACCTATCCTATCAGATAATTTTTTTTATCTATAAACCTATTAAAATGAAGCATTAATAGATGATGGATAAGGGGAAATAAAAATTTAAATTAAAAGTAGAATCATTTCCATTAGAAGTGGCTCTGGGCCTTTTCTTTACAAGTTTGGAATTGATCTACATGCAGCCTGTGTAATTGAGCTCCCTTCCATGTTCTTGGGATGGGAGTGTCATCAAGCCTTTCGAGCCGATATGCACTTGGTTCGGAATCTCGTTGTTTACGCAGTATGTAGTCTCCAACATTGAAGCTGCAGTTTCATTCGTGTTTTCCCCAACTGGGGTTTTACACGCATTAGCCTGCTCAGCGTTCATTGCGCCACGAGGTGCGTGAGTTTCCCATATCTGACAAATGCTTCGACGACGTCCTTCAAGTCTAAGCATTCATCGGTTGTGTGGCCTTTTGTCCTGTGGAAGTCACAAGATTTGCTTTGGTCAGCGTTTGGACGCTGTCGGATAATTGGAGCCTTCGGCCATGGGAGCCTCTCGGTGGCGAATATCTCGGTGACGCTTTTGGTGAGTGGCGTCCATCTGGAGTTCCGGTTCGACGACTGCATGTTATCCCTTCCGCCTAACCGAGGGTGCGAGCCGGATGAGGTGTCAAAGTTTACCCTTGACTGCCAAATGCCTAGCTTCCTCTTTTTGTTTAGTCGGGCGGTAAGGACGTTGTTTTCTCTTGTTTTCTGAGTGTAAAGGTTTGTGCTCTGGGGAAGATCTCTACCCAGTTGCTTTTCCGTTTCCGCAAAGCGTTTAGCTGCTGTCATGATGCCATCCCACGTGGATGGCATGCCATCTTTACCCGTTAAGGTGCGGATGAGCTCTGGATATTCGGCGCCCTGGATGAAAGCAGCGCGAACAAGATCTTCGCTAATATTGCCCAGACTTAGCTTCTTTGAATTGAAGCGCGTGATGAAGTCTAGTAAAGACTCATCTTCCTCTCGGATGCAGTTGAGGATCGTCCATTGCTCTTCAGTATATTTTCTCTGTTGACTGAAGTGTTGGCTGAACTTGTGTTGGAAGTCCGCCCAATCGTAGATGTGGTGGACCGATAGACGGTCAAACCACGCTCTAGCCGCTCCAACCAGTGTCATCTGGAACATATAACACCACGTGGGTTCCGTCCAGTTGCTGACGGTTGCCCCCGCTATGAATCTGTTCAAATGGTCATCTGGGTCGGAGATACCATCATAAGTGCCGATGTTGGGCATCTGCTTGGCACTCTTCGGGGCGATTGCTTCCGCAATGTCCCTTGCAAACTTGGACGTTCCCGCATTTGCAACAGTTGGTCTAAAGGTTTTGGAGAAGTCACGCGGGTTTCCCCCCGCGTTCCTTGGTTTGAAGGTTTCTCCGAAATTCCTTCTCGGTTGGAAGTCCGTTACCTTACGCTTCCCTTTCGCCCTATGGCGAGGGTTTGCGTCGGTGTCGGATTCCTTCCGATCATCGTCCGAGTACTCGCACTCACTGCTCATGTTGAGCTGTTGTCGAGTGCTTCCGAATTCGTCAACCTGTTGGAGTGAACGCAAGCGTTCATCCAACTCAGCTTGGAATTCCTTCTGACGTGCTTCCGCCCACGCTTTAACTTGATCAAGTGTCTGGCGGGGGAGCCTCGTCTGTTGTCTTTCCGCCTGGGTATCAATGAATCCCAGGGGATGATTGTTTACTGCACTTGCCCCGGCTCGGGTAACCGGGGGTAGTGTTCGTAAAATTTACTGCACTTGCCCCGGCTTGGGTAACCGGGGTAGTGTTCGTAAAATGTGTGTACTCGCCGGTGTTCCCCCCAGTAGCTGGGGTTGTGGTTACTGGAGTTTCTTGGTCACTCGCTGGCCTTGGGACCGGAGTAACGTTAACCATCTTTCCAGAAGTTTTGAAAAAACTGAAAAAGAATTAGTTCTAGCTTTTATGCACGGATGGCGCCAATGAAGAAACACTAAGTGACCCCGGGCAGATTACGGATAATCTGGGGGTTAAATAGATGTTTCCCACGAGGGTTAGGTCCGGCAAAGATGGTTGTTCTTCTGATGACCTGCAAAACAGACACCGTGAGCTCGTCACTGAGAAGGGGGGGGACCTCCTTGTGACCACCCTCCGGCGTGAGAATCAGACTAGATTGCTCTTGAATTTGAGAGTTAGTGTATTGTGCGTGTAGCCTTGCTGTGCGGGTAGCCTTCCCTGATGGCTAGTATCCGTAGCTGCTGGAACAGACGGAGTACGTCCCATTGGGAGGCTTTTCCTGCGGGAACAGCTTGCGTACTGCGCGTAAGGACGTCATCTCTCTGAGCATGGCGGGTCCTGCGGATCCAGTTGGTCTTTGCGCAGACGTCCCTCTTTAAGGTGAGTCTTGCGAGTTCAACTGCGCAGACGTCTCTTTTGGAGTTGAGTCTTGTGGGTCCAACTGGGCTCTGCTGGGACCTACCTCTTCAATATCTAAATGCATAGTCGGTTAAATTCCTGTAGAATATTTGTTCAAAAAAAGATCAAGAAAATATACTGTTTAATACATATAAAAATCAATTTTAAATAGAGAATAATAATCATGTTGTATAAATCTTTTAAATTCTTTTTAAATTTCATTACCTTGTGTTATAACAAACCTAACATGATGTCAAAAGTTGAAAGTTGGTTATGTTAAATAATGAAATTACTAAGATCCTAGGGTATACTTTAACGTCCGGGGCGCTAAAGCTGATTTTGCAAAGGCTATCGACTGTGACATCACTTCCTTCGATCTTCATTGGTTAAGGGGCGTTAAAGGCAAGCCGGGTTAAATTGTTAACGGACTTTAAAATCCACAATGAAGTAATATATTTTGTCTAGGAATTCTGTTACGTAGGATTGTAATATTTTACATTGTCAAACTCTGCCACTAATTATGCATAACGTCATAGAATGCACCGCTTCTATGTCTCTTATATCTTAAAACCAAAAGAAACTCGCTAAAGAACTAAAATGGAACACGTGTGAATGTGTGATGCTCAACTCAGTCATGAGCAAAACTGCAAAAGTAAAATATACACGTAAGTAGAAAGTATTTATAGTCTTTTGAACAATAACCCTTCGTTAAATACGCATCACCCAACTTTTAAACCACAATGACTCTTGACACCCACATCATAAAAAGGATAGAAAACGTGTAGCTAAGGACCACTATGTGGTCTCATGTGACATTAAGATGTTTTGATAAGAACCAGCTGGGCTAGCCTAGTTGGCCAGGCAAAGGATGGGAAGACATAGGGAGACCCGGGTTCGATCCCTGATGCCGATCGTATTTTCCCTGATGCATAAAGCCTGTCGTGTCTTCGGGCGGGGTGAGCAGGGGTTTTACCGGGAATGCCAAATGATCCTTAGGTTCCAGCGTGGGTCCCGATAATGTCAACATAGTCTAGACCGAGAGTGATGGGACCGTGAATGCGGTCGCGTTATCATTTAACTGAGAAAGTCGCCGTTAAAAAAAAAAGAAGATGTTTTGCTAAGTATAACACCAAAAGTGTAAACTTATATTTAAAACTTGGTAGTGTGCAATAGAAACTTAACAAGTGTTGTTTTAGTACTAAAGGGTTTTCTATAATAATAATAATAAATCTTTTTTTTTCTAATATAAACATGATTTAATCTCATTAATGCGAAGGAGGGTGGTCGGTTCCAATTGGGCTAAATTGAAGGCCACTTTAGGTATCTTCACCAATAACAACAATTATAATATTATATTATTATAATAATAAAATAAAATAATGTTATAGATAAACACAGCTGAAATATCAAGTTCCAACGTAACGCGTTCCATAAAGTCAACCAAACACCAGCTGCATCTACAGTGAAAGTCAACCACATGTATGTAGTTTCTTTTTTTTAATTATTAGCGAAATTTTCAACCAATAAGATTCTGTCATGTATTATAAAACTGTTGAATTTTACAAGTGTATGATATGACGTAGATAAGATGTACATGCTTTATTAATATTTGCAAGTTTTTTTTTCAAAATTGTTGGAAAAGTCCTATGATAGCCATTCTAACTCGACCCAAATAATCATGCTGTAATTCAACACATTGTTGGATCATAAATTTTTTTTTCTTTTACTAAATTAAAATGAACCTTGTTTTATTATTTTTTTTAGACAACTTGAAAAAAAACAGCCCTCTCCCGAATAGAAATTTCTAACCCTGAGGAAAAAACCAAGATTACGCACTAAGTAATAGGGTTTTTAACCATGCTACCAAATTCAATTTAAATTAAAATCATTCAAGAATAAAACCATAAATAAGAAACCAGAACAATGGAATCGAAAAGAAATCGTTTTTTATCAATAATAGGGGCAAAAATACCTCATTACGAGTGTTCCAAATAAACCACCAAACAATAAAAATAATCACCCGGGCTATATCCTTTTTCCACTTCACTCATCCAACCAAATCCAACAACTTCATAAGGTTTTGTTCCTCACATTAACAGGAAAACCCACCTCCACCTATATTATTACCATGATCATTTTATAGTTCATATATAATCAATCAAATGTGTCAAAGGTGAGCGAATTCTGTTTTGATGATGTTTCTTTCAATGATAATTTTATTGTTTTCATATTTTGCTATGTTTTAAAAATCTTATTCATGTTTATGCATATAAGGTTTTGTTAAGATAATTTTATCCCTTCTATTGTTTGTTATTATAGCGTAATCGATTTCCTTTGACATTCTTTCTTTCCAGCATGTATGATAATTTTTCCGTTTCTAATTTCTGACAATGAATTTAAATATCAAACCGCATCCTATATGAGCATATAAGGTTCTTGAGCGTAATTTGTAACATGAATAAATGAAGTTATTAACTAATAATTGAGAAAAGAGAAAATAATAGAGCTCACCAAAACTTGTTCATGAATCACAACACAATAGATATATGGTGATGATAAATAGTTTCCAACTTTATTTTTTGTGTGTGAATTAGTTTTCATAAGAGCATCTGTAATCACCAAATCTGATAGAGATTTCAACTTTGAATCTAGTTTTGATGGGTTTTTTTTTGTGTAAAGTAACCGTAAGACGAGTGCGGGTACAGTGTCAAGGCAAAACCCTTCACATACCTAGCGCTCCGCAGGGAATTGAAACCAAGAAGGATCTTCTGGGCAATGCTTGCGGAAACGGGAATAACATCCCCGCATAGCGGGAACGTCGAGAACTACATTGTTTGAAGCTCCAAGATGGAATTGGTTGTTTTAACATAATTGATCACTATGTTCAAAACTACCAAAACCTCATGGAGAATCTACACAAGTGGGACTCAACGCTCCTGACTTGCGAGGAGGTTACAGACCTACCCGCATCATACCCAAAGATCAAGCAGGAAAGTCGGGAATTTCTGCAAGTGACATTAGGACTTCCGCGGGAAGAATCCCCATGGAAAACCTTAAAACTAAACCCTTTTCAAAACCCTTTGCTTAAGTCCAAAAGTTCACCTCACTTATTAGACATTCATGGGAAGAACATTGGACTGGGGGGACTTGAAGAGGTAGGTCCCAGCAGAGCCCAGTTGGACCCGCAGGACTCACCTTGAAGAGAGACGTCTGCGCGGAAACCAACTGGATCCGCAGGACCCTCTATGCTCAGAGACGTGACGTCCTTACGCGCAGTACGCAAGCTGTTCCCGCAGGAAATGCCTCCCAATGGTGAAGTACTCCGCCTGTTCCCGTAGCTGCGGATACAAGCCATCAGGGAAGACCACCCGCGCAGCAAGGCTACACACACAAGGCACTTAGCTCTCAAAATAATTCAGTAGTCACCTGAAGGAATGAGCAAAGCCGGGAACAATCCCGCACAAAGGCGGGAGGGGGAATACTCCCGCCCAAATGAGCCAGTCCGTACGATACTGGAAGATCTTTTGTACTGTACCTGACGAGGTATGGGCGAAAGATCTGACCAGTGATACGACAGCTCATTGACAACAGTATGGCGAGCAGCATGCTCTTGTACTGTATGTCACTATTAGCCGCTGCCTACTCACCAACTCCTGTCATACCACGTGCATAGCCTGCAGTTGGTGGAAAATGAATAGTACACAGCAGGCCTGGTCACTGTCAGCCGCTGCCTACCCACCAACTACCAGCATGGCACGTGCGTAGGCCACAGTTGGTAGAACAGGAATACTATTCAGCCGGCTACACCTTCTTGGAAACCTACCTTCGGCTATAAATACCCCAAATGGTATGATCATCTCATCTTATCTTGTATCTTATATCTTATACCTGATATCTGCTCTAGCAATCTCTTAATATACACTTATATTCAAGAGCAATCTAGTCTGATTCTCACGCCGGAGGGTGGTCACAAGGAGGAACCCCGCCCCCCTTCTCAGTGACGAGCTCACGGTGTCTGTTTTGCAGGTTATCAGAAGAACCATCTTTGCCGGGTCTAACCCCTCGTGGGAAACATTTATTTCACCCCCAGATTATCCGTAATCTGCCCGGGGTCCATTAGTGTTTCTTCAATACCCTTTTATTTAGTAGTGTGAAAATAACTTGACTTATATGATTCGTCGAGAACAAGTTGCTTTATTTCACACGTGCTAGGCATCTAAATTCAATCAAAGCATGTCATCACAATCAAGTGGTTTTCTTCCACTTTCTATGTCTGGCCAACAATTATCTCTTTCTTGAGTTCTCGTCTTTCGTGGCTTCTTGTGTACCTCTTTGGACCTTTCAAACAGTTGAGAGGACACAATATCCTCATATCACACAATTGACATAGTGTTTCATCTCTCTTGACTTATAAGAAGCCACAACTATAATTATCGACCAAATCCAGCCATCACCGATTCCTTGATATCTTGCATTAGATTGTATTCAAAGAATTACTCTAAGATTTTATGGCCAAAATATTTTCCCAATCGACAACTTACGATCATAAGTTAGATACGTGATCAATGGATACATGTAACAAAGTAAATGTTTGAATATATCATAGATATTAACTGCAAAGCATCACATAGTTGATTTTACAATAGTTGTACATCGCATCACCTATTTTTTTATACTATGTTCGTTGCACATATGTTACATGAATATATATATAAACTTATTCATCATTATGTAAGTAACATGTGTGTATGATATAATAAAACTTATAATAACAAAAGATGAATGGTATGAACATTTTTGAAGAATCTCATTTGATGTTACAAAACATTAAAGATGATTGACTGGAATCCTATAAAAAAAAGCAAACATATATTGTATATTACTCCTTTAGGAATATAAAGCAAGATGTCTGTAAATGAAACAGCAAATCAGAGACAAGTATGGAGTGGAACAAAAGAATGAAGTAAAGATATTCATATTAGATTAAAGTTCATATAAATAAATAACAAACAAAAATAATTTGACTGGCAAAAGTGAAAAAAGGCTGCTACTAGTAAATCACTAAATCTAAAGCTTAAGAAAATAAAATAAAAATAAATTAAAAAAAAAAGCAAGATCTAATCTTAACACATTCGTCTCTCCGACGTAAAGAATTTTAAACAAGAAAGAGTGGACCCCACATTCGCCACGTCATATTTAATTTAATTTTTGTACTTTTTTTTGTTCTGTTTTAATTTAACAAGTAAAGTCATGAACAAGCCCTGGTCTGTCAGTGACGTTGAGCCGCCACGACATAAACGTCGAATCTCTGTCGTCCACGTCATCCATGAACCTATACTCACTTGTTTTATTATAGCTTGATTGTGAGTAGTGATCATTAGCCCATTGGTTACCACCGTTCATCATGTATTGGTGGTTATATCCCTCCGATGAATCGCTACCACCGTTTGTAACTGCGGCGGCCGCGGCTGCGTTTGCGCGTCTCTCCTCTTTCTTGTATCTTATCCCGCACGCATTGCATAATGACTACATAAATGAATAATAGTTAAACATTATTGATTGGTTGGATTCATCTAGATAGCTTAAATGAAAAAAAATGACACGAGAATTGAAATTAGGCTATTTTTGGTTCACAATGTGATTCCAAAAATTACATTTTGAATTCGAATGTCTCGGTGCCTTGTTTACAATTCTCATCTCGTAATTGTAATAGCCCTGCTTGCGGTGCGCACATATGATGTATATATGTGTGAACCCTCGGGTGGGCAAAAGTGAAATTGCACTAATTTTGACGTTATTTTACTAATCTCGTGAAAATAACGTTAAAAGTGACGGACGGTTAATCAGGCATCATGTAGTGGCGTTGATAGCTGAAAGATAAGGGTACATGCACCGATCAGCCGGTGTCCCGATGATTGAGTGCTATGTGCCTTATGTCCAAGGCTTGATGCAAAACTACTATCGAGCCGGGGGTCTCACCGGAAGCAGCCTCTCTGTCCCTATGGGGTAGAGGTAAGGCTGCCTACATCTTACCCTCCTCAGACCCTACCATAGCTTTGCTATTGGTGGGATATACTGAGTACGATGATGATGATGATCTCGTAATTGTAAAGTTCAATTAAATTAATTTTTTATTGTTTTTTTTCTTCCGGTTAGGATTTTCTAATTGGGAAAGGTGTTTTTAATTAAGTTGGATTTATTATAAAAATTATTTGTAGATTGAATAATTAAAGTAGCATAAACATACCTTAGGGCCACGAGGTCCATTCCTCCAAAGCGGAGTAGAAGTGGTGTCACAATTCGAGCATCGTCTAGAAAATAGACTATCAGCAGTAGTGGCAGAACCATAACAATTACCACCACTTGCACCACGATTGGCTTTATGAGCCGAAGGTGTAGGCGAGTGGTTAGATGATTGCAAAATGTTCCACCAACTAGACCCACGACGTTTTTCATGGTGCGTTTTTTCATAGTCATTAGTCGAGCGGGTTGAGGGCGTGCCCAACGACAAAGTGCAATCGACCGAAGAAGGTGATGATGAACCATAAGGGCACATGTCTTCGTATGACATTGGATGTATGGTGGAGAATGATTTAGGTTGATAATGGTAGTGGCCACATGAACATGGACCCATCATGGTTGAGCCAGTGCACCTGTTCATGGTTAATGTGTCAATGAGTGTTAACTTGGGTTTGGTGTTGGTTGCTAGATATGATGCAATGAGAGGATGAGGGGGGCTAGGGGTGTTTATATAGGTATACATGAGTGGGTCCAGTGGAAGTGAATATTCCACATATGTTTTATTTGTCGTTTTCTTTTGTTCCAAGCTAGGTTGATTTATAAATATTTTCACTTTTTTGTTTGTTTTATACATATATTACATTGTTATTGTAAAAGGTAAAAACAAATGCATTAATAATTAATAATCAAGTTCTAAAGACAAATATACTAATCATCAAGGTTTACTTTGGTTAGATTGATCAATTTTATGTGTTAAATAAAAAGTATAATTAACTAAGACATTTATTAATATATTTTTTTAAATAATAGAGGGTATACATTAATTTTTTTTCTTTTCCGGAATGACCAACAAAATCCAGTCATCTGAGTACACTCATTGGTAAAAGATGGCGCACGACCACGACAATAGACATCACTTGTGATATATGATGGAGAGGCCCACCACCAGTTCAAAAGGAAACTAGTCACCCGAATACCTGTTATGATGAAAGCTTGTGATTCATACATGAAATTTAGTCATGAACTAGACTTAAACTCACGATCTTCTCTAAAGAAAGTTACCAGGATACCACTTGAACACTAATCCTCTGATCTTTTTTTTTTTGGAACAAACTCCTTTGATCATTTTAAGTTGTTTTAAAATACACTAACGTGTTATCTTTAATTAGTTAGTTTGCTTGACAATGCACATATTGGAAATTAAATTATATCTCAAAAAAATAATTAAAGGGGGGTAACAAGAATAAAGGATGCGTGGGATGCAATGATGAATATGATAGATTGCTTTTTAGCTTTGCGTCTTCTCTGTTTGTTTAACTTAATAAATCTTAAGTCTTAGTTTCATCAACCAATTATCTATATTAGTACTACTATAACTTTTTAAAATTATTTATTGTAAATAGCCTTGGTAAGTTGGTATGTATCTATACATTTTAAAAGAGATCACTTATGTCAAGCCTTGTTTACAGTCTTTTTTTAACATGAAAATTTATAACCGGAAAACTTATGGACTACACCAATACCTTGTCAACATATAAAATAAGCTAAAATTGCACTCTTTGTTTGGTAGGTAGCCTTCAAGAGTTTAAAGATATAAAACCTCTGAAAACTGACCGAATTAGAATCTTAGACATATGGAAGAGGAACTCAAGTATTTACCACTACATTAGTACATTACATGTTTCTTAAACTTCTTATATTTGAAGTTAAAACATCAAGGTCTTGTGATGAATTTGGTTTATTGTTCTAGTATCATAGTGGCATTCGGATGGTGGGTCTTTTTTGGAATTGGTGGTGGGTCAGAACACCAGCATTATCTACAATTACGGGTGTGAGTGGCCTTTTGTTAGTGGGTCTAACAAGATGTCGTGCTTTGTTATTATTATTTTTTTAAAGAAAATGAATAATAATAATAATATAAAAAGGATAAGATTTAAAATGTGATGATTGAGAAGAGTGTTTTGAGGGGGGTGGGTTGGGTTGTTCTTTTGGTGAATGGTCAAAAGAAGCCACGTGACCAACAGGAACAGTCTTCCATAGATACATACACATACACTTCTCCGATCACGAGGACCAACTTCAATTACGTTTATACCCTCACCTTAATCCTCAACTTATTTTTATTTTCCTTAAACTAAAGAAACAATATTCTTAAGTTGTTCACATGAACATGAAGTTCTTAAGTTCAACAACTTTTGTCGTGTTGTTGCAAAAAACAAATAAAATAAATTCTAAGCTTATTTTAGTTGAAAAAATTGCACGTAATGATAAAGTTTTCAATGATATAAAGTCTTGAATGATACTAGTTCAAGCTCCTTCAAAATTATGGAAGAAATAAAAATTTAAAGCTTTATTCGAGTAGACTTTAGATCAAACACACTCGGTGTTAATTAGGATAATTTGTGTAATTTAGACATAATAAACGTGTAAGTTATTTTCTTTTGTCCTAAATGGTGTCCTCCGTTTTGCTGGTCCCTTCTGTTTCAATATACCACCTTACCCAAAAGAAAAAAAGAGTTTAAAACCAAGTAGATTTTAAAATAGATCAAGTATTTTTTGGTCTTGTATACGACTTTAGCAGATAATTGTATCAGTAATTTTGATGGAAAATATTTACGCATTTCGACTACCCAACGACAATGAGGACTAGGTATTTAACTCTTTTTTTTTGTATTTATGATTGCGTTTCTTTTCTTTTTTCTTTTCACAAAGCAACTCGGGTTGTGGTTATTTATGCTATTTTGGGTAGTTTTTTAAAATCTATGTTTTTAATTAGTATTATGTTTCATTTATAAATTAACATCATGTAATGTTTTTACTTTTAGATTGCAAATTGTTTTTAAATATTATTATATAAACAAAATAATAACATTTTATGTTAATATGATAATAATGTGACGGTTTCAACCCGCTTGGAAATGAAATCATGCCCTCATATGCGGTTTTGTGTAAAAAGTTGTGTGAAATGAGGTGACACTTATATGAGAGTACACGCATGAATATAGAACCACACCGGCCCCATCGTTTATATGTAATATGACAACCTGGTTATTTTTTTATTTTTATTTCCTCAGTTATCTATTGTTTAGATAACTAAATGAACTGAACCAAACTAAACTAAACCATCTTCAGAAGCCGTAGCCAAGGCATGAGCAGTGGGAGGCGGACGTGGCTAGTGGACCGGTTCGATGGGTCATGTGATGGTGAACAATGTGACTAGGATTGGTTTGGGTATGGTGTGGTGTGGGGGTCCAGGCCAGGGTGGTGACTGGGTCACACTCAGAGTCTTGATAAAGATAAAAGAGGGAATCCACAGATTTTGTTACGATTATAAAAGAGAGAAAGGGGTTGATAGAAATGGTTGATACAACTGCAACCTATTTTCCTCTGGGTTTTGGACTAAATCTTTGACCCAAATTATTATTATAAAAAACATGGAAAAAGCATCATAATTATGCATTCTTGGTCTAAAAAACATACACATTTTGTCCTACAATCATTCTCCTAAAAGAATATAATCTCTAGAAGGCTTCAAAAATTTAAAGTATCTCAACTTAAATTTTACAAAAAAATTTATCCAATTATATTTGTACAATATAAAACTACATGGCGTTATTCGAGTTTATTATCCATTAGAGTTATTATTATTTGATATATCATTTATTTTTCTTAATTTCACCCTACAACGTTACGCATGTTAATTTTCTTCTAACTTATAAATTTATTACGTGTTTATTTTCTTCACACATAAATCTACGCATACGACATGATGTAAAAAATACCGAGTAAATAAAAAACTTGGCATATGTAATCACAAATCAAATACGTTCGAATAAAAACCCGTTCACGCTTAAATATATATAAATTAGTTACAAGTTATATAAAAAGTGAAACTTCTAGACCCTCTCAAACGACGAGATTGAAACGTCGTTTTAGAAACGTAATTTTAGAAAAATGAAATGTTTTGTGGAAAAACTTAGTTTGATGCACATTTTATTTGAATAATAAATTTACAAATATATGGGAGAAATGTGAGTCAAACATAGATATATTGGTCAAAAAGAAGATGTTGTGTTACTTGGGTTGTAATCTAGGGACAAATATAGGACAGGAACATCTTAGAAAACAAACAAACAAAAGTAAAATGGGCCCACATTGATAGCCAACTCATAGTTCTCATCCCCAAGGAACAAACACAACTCCTTTCGAATATGAATCCAATCGACAAAAAGATTCAAACAAAACATCAAAACACTTGGAGAACGAGAGAATCAGATCGTCTAGAGATCCGTGTACAATCTAACTAAAGATGTGCTTATTAAATATTAAAAAAACACAAATAAAACAAAGAGAGGTTTAATCAAATGCGAACCCAGTTCAAACCCGATAGGTGGTGAGGGTTTATGAATTTCATTCGGTTCCACGTATCAGAGGGTACAATCTTATGGCGGTCGAGAAATCAACCTTGAACACATGTGATTCTCTACCGATTAAAAAAAATCGACAGCGAAGTAATCTTGAACATATAATATTAATGATATAAACTAGTAAAGTAATATGAAAATATTACTACATAAGAACAAGGAAAAAAAGAAGAAAACTAAAACTAACTTTGATTACTCGTTGGATTTTTGGTTGGATTCAGAATTGGCAACTTAAGTGGGATTCAGTTTTGGGTGGATTTATAATCAAATGCCGAACTGACAAACAACTGATTTTCATTCGCTGTCACTCATTTGCTCGGTCCTTTACACTAACTTTCATCTAAATACTAAGTTAAGTTTTGGCATATGCCAACCATTTTCACTTAGTAGTGGCACTTGCATCTACGGAAAAAATATAACAGGGTCACACGTGAACAAGTAATATTTGTTATCAAGAAAAATAAATCTATAACCAACAAACATCATACGTTGGGGGTGTTTGGGATTTCTTATTTTGCCTCATTTTAACTTTTTATTAAGTTAATAAGTTACAAAAGCGTAACTTCTGGAACTTTTTCTCTCACAATATAAGCAATCCCAAACACATTATTACTTTTCAAAAAGTTTATAAGTTATAAGTTAGAGAAAATAAGCAATCTCAAACACCCCCGTAATTTACTAATCTTAGCTACTAAGAAACATGAAATTACGAATTATAAAAAAAAAAGAGGAAAGATCCGGTCTAAGTTGGAATTAATTAAAGTCATGCATGCAAAACTTGAACCAATGTTATGGAGCACGTGGATTCACATTGATGGTAGTCTTAGGCTGAGGGGTGTGGGGCGCTAACCTGGGCGCGAGAGCCCCTCCGCTCGCGCCCCCAGGCGCTAACCCCACACCACCGGGGCGCGAACCGGGCAGGCGTGAGTGTGGTCGCGGGAGAAGAGAGAGAAAAAGGTGTGGGGTATACCAAAAAGAGCCGTTGAGCTCGGATAAAATAAAAAAAAACATTAAAAACCCCTATATAATACCCCAAAATCAACCCATTTCAACCATATCAAAACACAACTTCAAACTCCAAACTCCTATATAATACCCCAAACTCCTATATAATACCCCAAAATGTCTGGAAATTGGTACCCAAACCTAGATTCAGATTATATTGACGACGATTTATGGTCGTCACCAGACCAACCGATGTTTTATTCGGGGCCGCAAGAAACATCCGGCTTTCAACCATCCAACATACAACCGTCTCCTAACTTTGTTGTTCCAGAGACACAAGAATCACACGGTGATGCAACGGGAGCAAGAAGACGCGTCCACCGGAAAAAACAACTTGCAACGGACGGGCCGGGACCGGCTTCGACTCCGAGGACGAAACGGAAAACCACTCCGTGGTCATCGGATGAGAAGGAAGCCTTGTGTCGGGCTTGGATAGTCATTTCTGAGGATCGGCGTTGCGGTAATTGATTTAACGTTTTTAAAAATGATTTTTAATAAAAAAGTTAAATAAAAAAGTTAACTGGAAATCTAATTTAATTATTCATTTTGCAGCCGACTACCAAAAAAGCAAGATTTTTTGGACAAAGGTTAGGGAGACGCTCTATACGCTCGTTGGGAGTACAGAGTGAAACGCCGACATGATTTCGGGTCGGTGGTCCGAAATCAGAAAATTTGTCGGCTTGTTTACTAATCTTTTCAACAGGAACGCCGGTCGTATGAGACCAAGTGGCAGTGATGATTTGGCGGTTTACAATTTCACGGTCGAAGAGTGGAGGCAGGAGTGTTTGCGGAGGTATGGGATGGTGAAGACGTGGGACGATTTAAAGTTGTGGGAGAGGTTGAAAAGGTGTTCCAAGTGGGTTGAGCTGGTGGCGCCGGACCTTGATGCGGAAGTAGGGCCGAAACGGACTAAAACTAGTTCGTCTGGAGCGTATAGCACTTCCGCCGGGTCGGATTGCCGCGTTGGATTCGACCTAAACATTGCGGGGGAGGAAACGTCTTCACCGCCGAGGAGGCGGCCATTGGGAAGGGACGCCAAGGGGAAAAAACCGGCTGAGGGGGGAGCCGTAAACATCGCCAATCTTGTTGAATCCCTCAATAAATTCAACAAAACCATGGAGGTGGTCTCTAATGACAAAAAGGAAAAAAGTCGAATGAGAGATTTGGACTTCCTTACTAGAGACTTCAGTAACCTAAATCCGGTCGATCAAATGCTAATGGAAAAGCAAAAGGAACGTATCCGAAAGAGGTTGATCGAAGAAGACCAAGCCGAAGAATAAGAATAATGTTTTTTTTATTACTTTTATTTTTATTTTATTTTTAGATATTAATGTGTTTTTTCATTAATGTGTGTTTTTTTTAATAATTTATGAGTTTTTTTAATAATACATTTTTGAATATATTTATAAAAAAATAAAAAAAAAAATCCGCTGGAGCCCCTGCTGAAGCCCCTCCACACCAGGGCCAGGGACTCCAACGGGGGCTCCAACACCCCCCTTATCCAGTTTCTCTCTCTGCCACACGTCATAATATTATTGGCTGGAGCCCCCACTGGAGCCCCCACTGGAGCCCCCCACACCCCTTAGCCTTAGCGAAATTTTCAACCAATAAGATTCTGTCATGTATTATAAAACTGTTGAATTTTACAAGTGTATGATGTGACGTAGATAAGATGTACATGCTTTATTAATATTTGCAAGTTTTTTTTTTCAAAATTGTTGGAAAAGTCCTATGATAGCCATTCTAACTCGACCCAAATAATCATGCTGTAATTCAACACATTGTTGGATCATATATTTTTTTTCTTTTACTAAATTAAAATGAACCTTGTTTTATTATTTTTTTTAGACAACTTGAAAAAAAACAGCCCTCTCCCGAATAGAAATTTCTAACCCTGAGGAAAAAACCAAGATTACGCACTAAGTAATAGGGTTTTTAACCATGCTACCAAATTCAATTTAAATTAAAATCATTCAAGAATAAAACCATAAATAAGAAACCAGAACAATGGAATCGAAAAGAAATCGTTTTTTATCAATAATAGGGGCAAAAATACCTCATTACGAGTGTTCCAAATAAACCACCAAACAATAAAAATAATCACCCGGGCTATATCCTTTTTCCACTTCACTCATCCAACCAAATCCAACAACTTCATAAGGTTTTGTTCCTCACATTAACAGGAAAACCCACCTCCACCTATATTATTACCATGATCATTTTATAGTTCATATATAATCAATCAAATGTGTCAAAGGTGAGCGAATTCTGTTTTGATGATGTTTCTTTCAATGATAATTTTATTGTTTTCATATTTTGCTATGTTTTAAAAATCTTATTCATGTTTATGCATATAAGGTTTTGTTAAGATAATTTTATCCCTTCTATTGTTTGTTATTATAGCGTAATCGATTTCCTTTGACATTCTTTCTTTCCAGCATGTATGATAATTTTTCCGTTTCTAATTTCTGACAATGAATTTAAATATCAAACCGCATCCTATATGAGCATATAAGGTTCTTGAGCGTAATTTGTAACATGAATAAATGAAGTTATTAACTAATAATTGAGAAAAGAGAAAATAATAGAGCTCACCAAAACTTGTTCATGAATCACAACACAATAGATATATGGTGATGATAAATAGTTTCCAACTTTATTTTTTGTGTGTGAATTAGTTTTCATAAGAGCATCTGTAATCACCAAATCTGATAGAGATTTCAACTTTGAATCTAGTTTTGATGGGTTTTTTTTTACAATAATCGCTTTAAGCCTACCTGTTAAGCAGAAACTGTTATTTACCTGATATCATTGATTAGTATGAGCATTAATGAGTCCCGTAAGTTTACTGATAACGAGCTCTCAACGTTAAAAAACGATACATAAAACACCTTCATAGCCACATCTCTTTCTCTTTCATACTAGATGATTATCGTAAACGCTCTATACTTAAAACTGATTTTTTTTTATTATTCTAAGGTTGGTCGTTCTGATATAACGTCGTCACGCTATACCCTCTCCACATCAGCCACCCTCCTTAACGTTGCCCCATCAAGCTCTTACACCGTTAACCCAATATCGTCAACCATAAATCTACTCCAATACAAAATCTAGAAACACCATGCCAGTAGAGGTGGACAAATAAACCGGTTAACCGAACCAACCCGAAAACTGAACCGAAGCCAATTATGTAGAAACCAGTTTGGAACCAATTGAAACCGCAGGTTTGGAACCGATTTGTAATATTCTCCACCAAAACCGGTTAGCCGAGCTGAAACCGTTCAAACCCCGAACCAAAACTGATTGTATCATGGTAAGAAACTGTTTTCAACCAGAACCGAAACCGATCATAAACTGGCTTTGACTTTTGTTAACCAAACCGAATCAGTTTTAACCTAAACCGGTTTTGAGTTTTAAACCGATGTACCTCTAATACCAGCGTGGTGTTTGGGCGTTATAAAGCCACCACAACAAATAGCCTTGCACTTAAAGCTTGTAATGTTATTAAACTATACATGATTTATTTAAATGATAAAAAAGACAAGGCTACAATAATAAAGTTAGTTTCATCTTCATGTATGTCTCTATACCTTTTAATATTAAGCACGTTAAATAAATATATATAATAAAAGTATATAAAGAAAAGAAAAGAATATACTTGATAAACCAAAATTGTTGTGACCTACCTGCCTCCAAAAGCATAATAATCCAGTACTTACAACTATCTTTTCTTCACCATCCACCACTATTTAAACCACACTTTCTTTCCCAATTCAACACACACTCACTCTCACATACAAAACCCTAACTCCTCTGTTCTTCAAAATCCTCACAATCCAATCAATACCCACTTCAATTCACCCCATTACGATCATATCTCTTCTTCCAATTGCCCAATTTCACCCCCAATTTGGTCCAATCCCAAACCCCAGTTCCCTGTTTCATCCCGTACGAAACCCAGATCAAATTCGTTCAATTGCTCGAATTCGGTAGTCTCCGGCGGTAATTGAAGCTCCGGCGAGTTCACGTGTACAGAAAAATTGGAGCTTTTTCCAGAGGCTTGCAGAAATGGCATTGGATTCAATCGAAGACGGGTTGAAAGCGCGGGAAAAGTTGCATAATTTGCCGAGAACGGCGGATCCTAACGTGCAGATCGCCGGAAACTTCTCGCCGGTGCCGGAGCAGCCGGTTCGGAAAGACTTGCCGGTGACCGGAACATTGCCGGAGTATATTAACGGTGTTTATTTACGAAACGGAGCGAACCCGTTATTCGAACCGACATCCGGGCATCATTTGTTTGACGGAGACGGAATGATTTATTCCGTTAAGTTCCATTACGCGTGTCGGTTTACGGAGACCCAACGGCTCGTTCAGGAACGAGCCATTGGGAAGCCCGTGTTCCCGAAGGCGATTGGGGAGTTACACGGGCATTCCGGGATTGCGAAATTATTATTATTTTACGCGCGCGGGTTGTTCGGGTTGATCGATCATACCCAAGGGATCGGTGTGGCGAACGCGGGTTTGGTTTATTTTAATAACCGGTTGTTGGCGATGTTCGAGGACGATTTACCGTACCACGTGCGGGTCACGGGAACGGGCGATTTAAAAACCGCGGGAAGGTTTGATTTCAACGGGCAGTTGAAATCTACCATGATTGCGCACCCGAAACTGGACCCAGTTTCGGGTGAGCTGTTTGCTTTAAGTTATGACGTCATTAAAAATCCTTATTTAAAATATTTTCGGTTTTCGCCCGACGGGGCGAAATCGAAAGACATCGCGATCGATTTAAAATATTTTCGGTGCTCGCACCCTAGGTTGGCTAGGGAGACTGCACGGAACGCAACCGAAAGGGCCACCAAGGCTGAAGCTGTTGCTGAGCCTCTGCGCGCCGAGAATGAGGAGCTTAAAGCCAAACTGGAGAGGCTACAGCAGGCTCATGATGCCTTGGCCATGGAAGACGCCAAGAAGCTTCAAGAGATCTTGGACCCGAGGGGTGTGCTTGACCATACTGAGCGTAAGCTGAAGGGCGTTGAAGAGGCTGCTGCTAAGGAAGTGTTGCTTGCCAACCTTAACAAAAATGAAGCCGAACGCGCCCGCAACCAAGCTCAAGTGCGGGGGTTGACGGTGAAGAGGAGTAGCAAGGCGAATGTTAGTCACTCCGGAGGTTGGTCGCAGAAGAAAAAGCTGTCATTGTGGAAGGGGATTAAGTGTATATTATTGAAACATAAGGGAGTTAAATGTTAAATTGGAGTTTAGCTTAAATTATTGTGTTACTACAAAAATAGTATTAAAAGTACGGTTGGGAAATAGGATAGAAACACAGAAAGATATTTATTAATTAGTTTATCATCATCATAGTAATCAGTATATCCCATCAATAGCAGAGCTATGGTAGGGTCTGAGAAGGGTAAGATGTAGACACCTTACCTCTACCCAGTAGGAATAGAGAGGCTGCTTCCAGTGAGACCCCTGGCTCGATTATTAATTAGTTTACTTGACTTTATATTTTCAAAGATGGATTCAATCTTATATGTACATAACACTTTAGTTTATCTGTAATTTTTTATAATATAAATACCAATTATAAACTTCTTTAGTAAATTTGTGTTTTTGATATATGTTTGATGTTTCCTTAATCTTGTTTTGTGATTAGATATATTAAGCTTATATATTAGATTATAATATTACTTTTCTTACAAGCTGGTTTAGTTTTATCAAATTAAAGCATCCCCAATTACAATTTAGTCTAGTTTTGTTCATTTTTAGGTCCAACAAATTAATGTTCATGTTTAATTTTAATTAGTGTTCGTTCAGTCATGTTCTTTCAACTATGTTCAGTATTGTTCATTTACGTTCATGAACCATTTGTTTATACTATTAATGAGCAAACACAACCACACTCAATTTTTTAACAAACAAGCACGAACAAAAACTCCATTCGTTTAATTGTTTGTATTCAATCGTTTGCCACGTTACACGTCTAACAATACGGTAAGAACGGTATGTTTAGTGCTTACCTTTCGCACTTGTACTTGTTATTCCCATCTAACCTCTCGGGTTGAAAAAACTTCTGAAAAGCTTCTTTTACAGAGCTACTATTAACTATATCAATACTAATATCCATAATCTCATCAACCTTATTGGATTCATTGCCACAAGCAAGACACTTAACTTGGCTTTGTAAAGCTCCTCCAAATATCTCCTTAACTACAGTACTGCCGCTGAAGCTATCATCGCTTCCACCATTACCAACAAACTTGCCTTTTTGCTGCTGCAATTTCTTTATCCGAAGAGATGTAGTGTGACATGCATCAATGACATATCTAAGAAATTCATGTGCATCTTCTTGTCTTCCAAAACGAAAATGCTCTGCGAATAATTTCAACCCGCCAATAATCTTGGCAGGTGTGTCTAGGGTTAAATTGACATTAAGAGAACGAAAAATTCTCGCTTCTAGTAGACAAAATGGACAAGCACTCTTCTCGTCATGCTGCGGTAGTGAATCACCTGCAAGCGTGAAGTAATGATATGAACAAATTGAATATTGTAAATTGTTCATGTGAACATAGATTCATGCACTAAAATTGGGGAAAATACTTGTTATCAGTGTGAAATTTGGAATTAACACTTGAATTCTTGTTCAATAAGCATGGTGATAAATTTTAGGTCAAATGATGAAAACAAGTTAAATCTGGTAAATTGTTCATGCAAACACATATTCATACACTCAAATTAGAGAAAATATATTCAGTGTGAAATTTGAAACTTACAGTCAAAATTTGTATTCAACAAGCATGATGATAGAATGTAAGTTAAAAGATACAAACATACTGAATCTTGTAAATTGTTCAAGCAAACATAGATTCATACACTCAAATTAATGGGAATAATAATCAAACTAGGGAAAATATATGTTATCAGTGTGAACTGTGAAATGTGAAATTTACACTCGAATTTGTATTCAATGAGATATAAAAAAAACTGAATCAAATGCATAGATTCGTACAGTCAAATTAGGGAAATTATATGTTATCAGTTGTACATCTGAAATTTATGCTCGAATTCATGCTCACTAGCAAGCATGATGATAGAAACTAGGTTAAACGATATGAACAAACTGAATCAAAGTCTTGTAAATCGTTCATGCAAACACAGATTCATACACTCAAATTAGGAATAACACATGTTATCAGTGTTTAATACAAAATTTACACTCCAATTCGAATCCAATAAGCCTAATTATACAAATTAAGTTAAATTAATAAATACATAAATACGCATATTAACCGAACTAGAGAATATACATGTTATCAGTGTTACATCTGAAATTCACACTCGAATTCATGTTCACTAAGCATGCTGATAAAAATGCGGTCACACAATATAAACAAGTCGAATCTCCTAAATCGTAAACTCATACACTCAAATTAGGAAAAACACATGCTATCAGTATGTAATTCAAGACTTACAGTCTAATTCAGTAATTCACATCCAATATTTGTATTTAGTAAGCGTAATGATAAAAACTAGGTTAAACAATATGAACAAATCGAATCTCGTAAATCATTAACTCATACACTCAAATTAGGAAAAACACATATTATCAGTATGTAACTCAAGACTTACAGTCTAATTCGCATCCAATAACCATAATGAAACATTAAACAAATTAATCGAGCTAGAGAATATACATGTTATCAGTGTGAAATTCAAATTTTACACTCGATGCGTAATGAAAAAAAATTAGGTCACACAATACGAACAAATCGAATCTTGTAAACCGTAAACTCATACACTCAAATTAGAGCAAACACATGTTATCAGTATGTAAATCGAAACTTACAGTCTAATTTGATCCAATAAGCATAACTATACTAATTAGGTCACACAATACAAACAAATCGAATCTCATAAATCGTAAACTCATACACTCAAATTAGGGCAAACACATGTTATCAGTATGTAAATCGAAACTTACAGTCTAATTCACATTCAATAAGCATAGCTATACCAATTAGGTTAAACAATATGAACAAACTGAATCTCGTAAACCGTAAACTCATACACTCAAATTAGGGCAAACACGTGTAATCAGTATGTAACTCGAAACTTACAGTCGAATTCGCATTCAATAAGCGCAACTATACTAATTCGGTAAACAATATGAACAAACTGAATCTCATAAATCGTAAACTCAATACACTCAAATTAGGGCAAACACGTGTTAGTATGTAACTCGAAACTTACAGTCTAATTCGCATCCAATCCGCTTAATTAAACAAATTAGGTCAAACTAATAACAAACACTTAAACACGCATATTAACACTAACAAGTAGAATAATAATAATAATAATAATAATAATAATAATAATAATAATAATAATAATAATAATAATAATAATAATAATAATAATAATAATAATTAATAACACATACAGAAAGCGGAGTGTTGATGCCGAAGAGAGTAATTAGCAAGCGGAGGCGTGTACGTCAAGCACTGAAGAACGGCGTTAACGTAGCACGTGTTCCCGATGTTTCTAAACCCTAACGGCGGACCGGTTTTCCGTTTAGCTAATAATAAACTGTTCTGCCAATTCATCTGTAACGGCAAAACAGAAGCCATTAACGGCGAGAATGAGCTCTCGCTGCATTGAATAGTGATAACCACCGCCGCCACCTCAGCATCGCGTACCTGATTTAATGAGTATTTGTAAATTGCTAATCAATTTGGATACAGGTGATTGATTTGGTGGTGGTTAGGGTTTGAGAGTGATTGGTACAGGAGAATTGAGTGTGTGTGTGTGTGTGTATGCTTTGAAGGAGTTGGTTTTGGGGTAATGGATGCCCGTTTTCTCCCTATGGAGTCGGGTTAAATGGGTTAAATACGGTAAGGAGCGTAACGAATATGCGTTTACTTGCAACCTCTGTCGCTCGGGTTTTACCAACGTCCAGGTTTTACCAACCGAATAAATATCATTTTATATATGCTAAACTTTTTTAATAATAAGCTATACGAATGCAGCTACTTTTTTTTTGTTTATTGTTTTTTAACAAGTTATAGTTTTGGTATAGTTTTAATACGTTAATTTGCCGTATTTATTTTTTAGCTATAGTTTTGGTTCCGTAACAAACATAGCCGATATCGACCGAATTCAAGTTAACTCACCGTTGCAACGCTCAGATTTTATTGACCAAATTCGCAGTGCAACACGCACAGGGAAATCTCTAATTAAGTCCTAATATCTCATGTTCCTTCTCTATTCTTCTCATTCTCAAAACATATATGAGAAAAAGAATCCATAAAGTTACACATTATAACTGGATCATTTTGAGATTATAAATAGTTACACCTTCAGCCTTTGATAGCTTGACATAAAGAAACCCCTTTATGCTGCATGCTAATTATTATATATAATAACTAGTGTTAACTCGGCACGTTGCGTCGGGCAGGTTGGTAAAACTCATGCGGTGATAAAACACAAGCGTTGTCGATCCAGAGCGTTGAGGCGCTAATTTGACGCGAATTCGATTGGTTTTACATGCTTTATGATACCAGAACTAAAACAAAAAGTATATGAAAATGGAGGTGGACCAATGGGTTGCCGTTGTCGGTAAAACTCAGTCGTTGATTAGACCCGAGCTTGTCGAACCTGGAAGTTGAGGCGTTGAGTTTACGCAAATTCGGTCGGTTTCCGTCACGTCGTTATTGTACCGGAACTAAAACAAAAAAAACAAACAAATGCAATTGGCATTCGGTCAGTTTCGTTGCTTTCGCCACGGTAACAAAACTAAAACAAAGCGCCGTGTGTCTACGTGAATTCGGTCGGCTTCCATCATGTTCATTGCGATTCCAGGACTATAAAAAAATTGATATTCGATCGATCGGTTTTCGTTACAGTACCGGAAGTAAAACGAAAAAAAAAAAAAACAAAATGTCTTGATTAACATGGTGCCGCTAAGTAGCCCAATGAGGGGCTTGGCGGCATCAAACTTCTAAATTATATTATAGAATAATTAAGAAGTTTGGCGACGCAACCACGTGATTGGTTCACATGGCTTTACGTGGTTGGTTGGTCTTTTTATTTCTTTTTCGTTTTAAAATTCGCGTCAGTTCGCCGACATAAAATACGGTTTTCTTTTACCATTTATACCGTCAAATGATTCCGGCCAAATTCGCGTCAGCCTGAGGTCGCAGCCTAAGGTTTTTTTCCCCATGAGTTTTTTTTTTGTTCATCGATTCTGGACGAATTCACGTCAGGTCACTGCCACAACGCGCATATATTTTTGGTTTTCGCCACGGCCTTTTTTAAGTAACTATGTTAATTTGTTGTATTTTGAGTGTGGAAGAATTAACTTATTGCGCTAATTTCGATGTCGTAACATGATACTAACCGATCTCGTGTCGGTTCACCACCACAACACATGTTTTTCTGTGTACGATTTAGTGCCGACAATGTTGATTCCTACTGAATTTGCGTTAGTTCGCAAACACAACACGAAGGTTTTTTATCACTATTTCGTCCCTCGATTCCAGAATCAACAAATTCGTATCAGTTCACAACTGCAACGCGCGTGTTTTTTTTGTTCGCCACATTTTTTATATTTTAAATATGTTAAATTGTTGTATTTGGGTGTGGGCAAATTTATGGTTTGCTTTATTTTTGGCGTCATAACCAGATACCAATCGAAGTGTCATTGTTTCGTAACCACAACACGTGTTTTGTTATGTTAATTTGTTGTATTTTTGCGTTAACAAAGTTATTTTTTGGGAGGGGGGGGGGGTTATTACTGGTTTCATAACTCGACACCGATTGAATTCACCTTGACTCGCAGACGTACCGTACAATTTGATAGGTTGTACGAGCACGACAACATAAAATATAAAATAAAAAGTTGACAATACAACCTATATATTTAGCTGAACATGTACAAAATCAGTTGTTCTACTTCAATCATAACTTGGTCTTTTCCTCTTTCCAAACAAATCTCTATGCACACAAGTTAAAACTTTAAGGAAATCATTTCCATTTCTCTCTTGTTCCTTCTGAATCATTGTTGCAGATCGCGCGGTCGATTCACCGCACCAACTTACCTCAATCAGTTCTAGTGTCAAGATTTCTCCAATATCACATGGAATCTCTTGCAGCCTCGAACAGCGGCGTACAACCAATCGTTGCAGCCTCGGAAATGGCCTGCTTGAAGCTTCCCATTTCACAATATCCAAATCTTGCAGTATTAAAAACTTAAGGCTTGCAAATTCAACGTCGCTCGCTTCCCATATTTCACCAATGCACGCGTTAGCATTCAGTTTAAAAACTTCAAGATTCGGTAGCAACGCAAATGTTTGAATCTCATTCCATTGCAAACAAGTTTCTGATAGAGTTAGTCTTGTTAGTCTTTCAGGGAACATAAGCGGGCTGCATGATTTCACGGGTGCATAATATTTCGTTGTGTTTGATAACTTTAACGTTTGAAGGCGACTCAAAGAGCGTATATTTGGAAACTCCAAGACCCCTAAAGAAGATATTAACGGTCCACGAAAACTGATCTTTCGAAGATTAGGAGTTCTGGTCAAAATACTTAAACAAGAAGCCGAAGGGCAAACACCTGACATCGTCTGCAAATTACTTAACATTCCTATTAAGTTCGACGCGTCTTCAATAAGAGTTTGCGCTGACTTAATATAAAGATGCCTTAAATATTTAATATCCCATGTAGTTCTTGGTAGAATAATATTTGTGGTTGATGATATGATCAAGGTTTGCAGGTGTGCGAGCTTGGAAATTGATGTCGGTGGATTCCCGTCTTCAGAATTAATCGCTAGATATCTTAAGTTAATGAGATTTGGTATTTCCGTAGGAAATGAGGATATAAAGATGGATTCCATATCTAATATCCTGAGATACTTGTAAGTGTCATGGTCAAACGGTTTACGCTCTTGAAAGCATTCGCCTAATTCTATTGGACAGCACAAAACAAAGTTAACATGTTGTGTCAAATGCTCGGAAGACGTGCCAATATGTTGTGTCGAATGCTCAGAAGACGTGCCAATGTGTTGTGTAGAATGCTCAGAAGACGGGCCAACATGTTGTGTAAAATGCTCAGAAGACGTGCCAACATGTTGTGTCGAATGCTCAGAAGACGTGCCAACATATTGTGTAAAATGCTCAGAATACGTGCCAACATGTTGTGTCGAATACACAGAAGACGTGCCAACATGTTGTGCAAAATGCTCAGAAGACGTGCCAAGTAGAGGATTGGTTCGTATTTGTGCATCTAGAACAGGAGAAATTGATGAAGAGACGCGCCCGTACCTGTCAGTTATCAATGAATGTTTTCTAGTGAATCAGGAACATGTTGTGTAATAACTTATGAATGGTTCAATTCGGGTCGTGTTTATACTTTTATCTCAAACACGCCAAACTGGGTCGGGTCAAAGGACACGCTACAAATGAAAAAGGTTAAAAAACTAGACGCGGCAATCATCACCCATTGTTCAAATAATAGGTTAACTAATTTAGGTAAAAAAAGTAAATTATCTGTGGGTTCACTTGGTTAACGGGTCAAAATGGGTACTTTTTTTTTAAACTGAATCATTTTAACCTGAGACAAGGAGTGGGTGGGTCATTTTTTTATTTATTTTTAATAAAACAACTCAGTCTAACCCGAACTTATTTTGGCCAAACCTGTTTTGACCCCAATCAAATTGATACTTTTTTCAAAATGGTCCAGCTGACCCGTATCTCAAACCCACCCGTTTTCAGGCCTAGTTAATACTTGAAAATCATGCAAAGTCTAGCTTTAACGCATACGAATTTGTAAACTGTTTCATTCCAAGACTTTGATTATTACAGTTTCTCATTCAAGACATACTATAGTTATACCATTTCGACCCGAACACCAAACCCGCCCGTTTTTCACCTCTATAAACACATACAAAGCTGCAAAAACACCAATACCTGCAACTTATAGGAGAAAACCCTTCTTCATTTGCTTTCCACATGCATAAACTCAGCAACAGATCATGAACATGACACGCTTTAATCTCTCCGTCGTCGCCTCTTTCAGAAACCGTAACCAAACTTCTCCCAAGTAAATCCATCAAGTAGTCCTCCGCCACATCTTCCAAACTCTTACTCCCGGTTTCATCTACGAAACCCATCGCAACCCATAACCGAATCAGTTTATGCACAGGGATATCACAGTCTCCAGGAAACACCCCGAGATAAAGAAAACACGGTCTTAAATGTGACGGCAAATGATTGTAACTTAAAGCTAAAGTACCCATGTATTGATCAGGATCCCGCACAATATAATTACTTAAACTTTCGGCAACTTCTTTCCAAGACGCTCTCGTCCACCTGCTTCTTAAAAGCCCTGCGGTTATAGAAACCGCAAGAGGCAAACCATAACATTTTGCAGATATCTGTTTTCCAACGTCGTATAATCTCCAAGGACACCTTCCGTTTTCAAAAACCATCGTTTGCAACATACGCCAGCTCTCACGCGCGGTCCTTAAGCGCAGCCTATGAGTTGTCGCCTCGAAACTCAAGTCTATGTTCCGGCTGGTTAACAATATCCTACTTCCATTTCTGTCGTCCGGAAAATACACTCGCAACTCCTTCCATGCATTATTATCCCATACATCATCCAAGACAACTAGATATTTCTGACCCTTAAGTCCTCGGTATATTCGTTCGCCTAATTGCTCGTCGCTCATGCTATAAATTCGGCTGCTTTTAAGCTCAATTATAGAACTCAAAACACCAAGTAAAACATCCCTTTTCACATACTCTTGCGAGACGCTAGACCACGAACGAATATCAAAGAAATACACTACATACGGATCGTGGTATAACCGTTTGGCCAACGTGGTCTTACCGAGCCCTGCCATTCCTACTATCGGGATAACCTCCAGCTTCTTCGAGAATCCAGTAAGCCTCTCGAGCAGCTTTATCGTCTCCTCCTCAAACCCTACAACCGTTTCTTTCTCGTCAACATTCTGCTTCATCGGTAATCGTCCCGCCTCGGAGAGTAAATCAAGCTGCCTTTGTGTGAATCCTTGCTCGAGTAGTCTTCTTGACGCGTCATCAAACACGACGAATACTTCACGCGAGTCCATAAACTCGGAACAAAGTATCAGCATCACATCAACCACAGTCTTTAGTTGTCCTAAAACATTACTGATTCTTGGAGATTCATCGACGAGAACAGGAAAGTAATCGGCTAATCTACGTTTAACCTTTTCTAACATATCGTTAACTTGCCCGTCTTGATTCAGTTCGTCCCTAATATGCGTATCCAAAATGCCGCCACGGTCACTTAGACTATCTAACACAGCTTGAAGCTCATGGAGGAGTTTAGGCAAAAACTTCAACCAATAGACGCCTAAACTCGCATAGGCGTCTTCTTCTTCGTGAAGAAACTTGATCAGTTCGGGGGCTGAAAGGTTCACAATTATCCACAGAGGGTTAGCAATGCAGGCTGCCATTGCTTTCTTACACAGGATTTTAAAAGATAACGGAGTTAATACGCGGTCTGCTTTAACACCAAGTCGTTGAAGGCGAATTAACAGGCGATTTGTAGCAACATCCATTTCACTCCAAGTTACTAACAACAGAAAATGAAGTAAGTTAATTCAATAGTACATAAAACCAGGGGCGAAACTTGGACAGTTCGTTGGGGGGGGGACTCAACATGTATTAAAAATTCATAAACGCGGGGGCGGACCCAAATTTTAAGTAAAAAAAGGGGTAAATTTACACTAAGTATAAAAATTTCGAACGAAAACTGGTAAATTTACACCATTGCGCAAAAAAACAGGGAGGGGGGGGAACAACATTCTTAATCCAAAATATTACACATAATAATCATCTTAACTAAAGGTTTTAATTATTATGATAATAATAATCATAAAATTATAAAGCAAATGTTTAACTAACGAACATAAATGAGCATATTACTGAACGCTCACGAACACAAATGAATGAACGAGACCTCCGTTCATGCTTGTTCATTTAACTAAACGAACAAAATATCTTGTTCGTGTTGGTTCATTACGAACTTCCCACCGAACGGCTGAAGGTTTGGTTACAGTAGTAAGTAGGTTCAACAAGAGATAGCATAAGATTAATTACCGGGACCGGACACAGAAGCCAAGTTCAACAGCCGTTGACAAATTGCTGAAAGAAAAAGAGTGGCCTGCAGCTTGTAATCAGTCAACACAAAATATCCATATTTATCCACGTCATAAATATAAATATGTAGTAAACACCAAAAGTCAGTCTTCGTGTTAGGTGTAGACACTTAATTTAATTACACTAATTATCTAATATATATAAATAATAACTTTGGTGCCGCTAAGTCACCATTGAATCACTTGGCGGCATCTTACTTGTCGATGGCATTTTATTTTTCATTTTAGTACCGTAACGAAAATAACGGTTTTGTTTGTTTTAATTCCGATAACCGACTGAATTCGCATAGACTTACTGCCTCAATGCCCGGGACCGACAACACTCGGGTTTTACCCACGCTCAATTTTACCGACAAACACCACCCTTTGCTCCACCAATTTTTATATTTTTCCCTTTTGTGGCTCCGGTACCATAACAAGCGTAGTCAAAACCGATCGAATTCGTGTCCAGTTATCGTCTCATGCCACAGACCGACAACGCTTGGGTTTTACCACCATCCGGGTTTACCAGCCAAACAAACGTCGTGTTAAATAATTTATTTTTTTATACGTGAATTTGGCGAATATATTTTTTAGGGTTTAACACTAAGGTTTTACCAATGGTGTATACCATAACGAATGTAAACGATGCCGACTAAATCCGCGCCGACTCACCGACATAATGCTTGGGCTTTACCGACGTTACTAACACCTGATTTCAACGTTGAGGTTTTACCAACTGCCCCGGCGCAACGCACCGAGTACAATCCTAGTATATAATATACTAGGTGTATCCCCCGTATTACGGGGTTGTTTTCATTTTTCTTTCTAATATTTATATATCTTTATGGATTTTAATTTTATTTGCTATCTTGGTTTGGTGAGACTCATGACCCACTAATTTTTTTACTATAAAATTGTTTCTTAATTATAAATAATATTTTTTTAAATTGGATATTAATTTTTAGTATATACCTATTTTATAGGATTTTCATATCAAATATTTGATGAGAATAATTTTTAATATAATGAGATGTTGTAACTCGTTTAAGGGTTATCTGGGTTTGGTGAGACCTATACCCGTGAATTCAAGTCAAATGCATGAGAATCCTCCATTTACAAAAAAAGCAATCTGGTGGCTTGAGAGGATGTAGGGAGCAACCAAAGTGCTTTTAAAGGTTTTGTTTATATATATATACTATATTTTATCTCCCGTTTTACGGGGGTTGTTTTACATTATTCGTTTTTAATATTTATATATGTATCTTTTGGATTTTAATTTTATTTATTATAAGAAAGTTAATAACTAATATACTTGAGGTTTGTTTAAGAGCTACATGGTTTTGGTAAGACTCATACCCATGAATTTGGGTTAAATTAATAAGAGGTCTCCATTTAAAAATCAAGCAATCTGGTGGTTTCCATAAAAGGGGGGAGTGACCACATCGCGTCACATAGAATTTTAGGATTTTCGTTTATATATATTATTATAGATTTAAGATTAATAAGTTTTAAATTTTAATATACTTATATATATATATTAAAAACCAAAAAGATTCTCCACTAACATATTCATTATTCATGATAAATACAACTTTTTTAATTTGATGTGAAAGCTATTAAAGCATGTGAGCCGTTATATTTTTTATTATATATTAAAAGACATTTCTCATACTTTAAACCCCTTTTTAAATGTGACACTATAGTTTGTGTTTTGTGCTATTTCTTCTATTGCATTTTTTTAAGAGTAAAGTGTAATTTTCATCCTTGTAGTTTGCTAAATAATGCGAATTTCATCAAAAAAAAAGTTTATTTTTTGCATATGGACCATCCACGTTTCCTAATTCTTGCCAATTACATCCAAATCACTAACCTCGTTAAATTGAATCGTTAAGTCAGTGGTAGACATGTCTTTTCACTTTTTATTTATTATATGAGTAAAGTGCCAAAATCTTCCATGAGGTTTAGCCACATTTGCAAATTTCATCCAAATTTTTTTTCACAATTAGACCCTCGATGTTTCCCAACCGTTGCCAACTTCGTCCAAATTGTTTACTCGGTTTAAATTCAGCGTTAACTCAGGGGTGTCACTGTCCTTTTACATGTTTGCTTACATTATTATTGTTGTTGTTGTTGTTATTATTATTATTATGTGTTTGTTTGATGACATATATAACATCTCACGATTCCAATGTTTGAATCCAATATATTATCTGTTTGTTTATTCTTCTTTATTTTTAGTTATATAAAGGGTTCAGCTCAGTGTGATAATAATAATAATAATAATAATAATGTAAACAAACATGTAAAAGGCCAGTAACACTCCTGAGTTAACGTTGAATTTAGACCGAGTTAATAATTTGGACGAAGTTGGCAACGGTTGGGAAACACTGAGCGTCTAATTGTGAAAAAAAATATCTTGGACGAGATTCACAAATGTGACCAAACGTCATGGACGATTTTGGCACCTTACTCATATAATAAAGAAAGAGTGAAAAGACATACGATTCAATTTAACGGGGTTAGTAATTTGGATGTAATTGGCAATAATTGGGAAACATGGATGGTCCATATGGAAAAAAATAAACCTTTTGGACTTAATTCGCATTATTTACCAAACCACGAGGACGAAAATGACACTTTACTCTTTTTTTAATTACTACACTTTTCCGATTTTAACTTTTGTTAATAAATATATTTATGACGGTACCATAACGAACTTAGCCGACTACGCCCGAGTTTCCACCGCAACATGTCAGCTTAAATCAACTACAAAGAGAGGGTTTCGATTTTTTAAGTTTTAAAGTGAACCAACAGAGACGTTAAAGTTTATTTAAGAATCAAATTTGAGCCGCTGCAATGCGCGGGGCATCCAACTTGTTTAGTTTTAAATGTTAAATTGTTGGAGGCGTGGGTGGATCAAGGTTTTAGCAAAGTGGAATAACACAACCACCACAACCGCCATGCTAAGTTCGTACCAATGTCTCCCAAACAAAAATGTCTTCTTGAATGCCATAAGTTACATCGTGCGATTTACTCAGGTCTATTGGGAATTATCAACCGATTTTGGTGAGTTGGGCCAAACCGAGAGTTCGAGTTATAATCAAACTCGTTCTAATATTAAGGAATTAAAAAACATGTTGGTTTATCTATTTAAGAATATTAGATAAAGATAGTTTGTATACAAGTTTGAATAGAATTAGAAGTTATCTAGTTCTTATAAATACTCTTTGCAATCAGTTTTTTGATGTAGATTTTCGCATTAATAATATTTGCAAGTTGACAACATCATTTTATGTTTTTCTTTGTTGTGTTTTTTATTATCAATTCATCACCTGAATTGGTATCAGAGCTTGAAGTTCTGATCAAGACCTGCTGCTATGGTGATTCAACAGAGGAGACATTCGAAGTTGGGTTAAGAGAGTAGTTGCAGCGTGACTAGGGTTTAAGGTCACGTTCTGGATCTAGAGTCACCAACACTGAAGTCTTTAATCAAAAGTACAATCGAACAAGAAGGTCAGATATGGTGGAATCGAGTTATGGTTCGGCATCAGGTGCGGCTAAGGATAGTGGGACGTCGGCCCTTCATTGCCCAATGCTAAGCTCGATTAATTACACCATGTGGGCTATAAAAATGAGGGCGATTTTTAATGTACACAGGGCTTAGGAAGCGATCGATTCTGGTTTGCAAGATGCCAAAAATAATAGTTTGGTTGTTGCCCTCTTATGCCAAAAACTTGGTGTAGTGTGGATAGGGTATAAAAAGTTTGTTTAGTTTGTTCACACAATTCCGAGTTTTAAATTTATAAAAATGATTATTGTCTTAACTAAACCACACACAAATAGGTAAGTGTACATATTATATATGTAGTAAAGTATAGGTAAGAACCAAGTATCGATCGATGGACACACTTTTTTTTACTAACTAAATCGTTGTATTTATTTTAACTGAAAGTGACAGCATAGTAGTTTTGGTTTGATAAGTAAGTTTTAAAAAGAAATTTAAAAGCATAAATTAAGAGCATGTTTGGGATTGAGTTTGAAAAATGCTTATTAACTTATTGGCTTTTTCAAAAAGCATTTTGAAAACCCATAATTTGGGGCTTTTGAAAAAAAATGTCATTTAACCCTTTCAAAAAGCAAAAATAAAAAAGATTTTTGTGATTACCAAACACATTTTAACTTATTGGTTTTTTGAAAACATGAATAAGCTAATAAGCATTTTTCACACTCAATCCCAAACATGCTCTAAATACAATATTTTTTGTGTTTTTATATTTTTAAAAGAAATGATCAAGCATAACGATGTATCATCTTGGTTAAATCTCCCTTTAACTTGATTTAACAATTACTTAGTAAGCATATGATATGAGCTTGCTAATGGTGATCAAATGCGGGAATAACACCTTATTCTAAGTCATGCTATTCCATGATAATTAAAGAAAGAAATATGCATAACTTCATAATCTCCGCTAAAACATCATTTTATGTAAGCAAGTGTTTTATAATAAGTATTTATAAGATAACTTACTTTAAAGATGAGACAATCCCTTAAGTGAATTGCCCTTGGTATTTTAGTAAAAATAGCCTTTATTATACTTAAAATACCAATTAAGATTAGTTAAGCTGTAAAGGATCAACCTCAAGTTATCAAGTATTAACCCACACAACTCACTCCAGAACAATTACACAAGTTACAGAACTCGTGTAATAACCACCCCAAAGTTGTTTAAAATAAGTTATGTTACACACTCACTTGACAAGTAATTAACCGATTTTAGTGTATACACAAGTTGCGATACGACTATACGTGACCACTCAAGGTCTATTCGAGAAGGCATAAACAGGTCAGGTGAGGGGCGACAGAGCTCCTAAATGCCGCATTTGGTCATGTTTATGACCCATTCAAATTAGACAGTGGCGGGAAGACGTCGTAAGAGTCAGGCAGGTTCCTGGAGCACTTGTAACTGCAAGTAGCAGTTTAAGCATTAATCTTCATCAAGTTGCCTGCTAAATTCTTAGCCCTAGCATGTTGAAATGCCAAGCTAGATCTTCATCAAGTTTTCGGACTTGGTTAATATCAAACGCTACAGTTACCAAGAAAATTGCAAAAAAGGACGTCTTCTATTACAACATGAGCATCCATAATTTGCAGTTGGCAATTACGTGGTGCTCAAAAGAATCCGACTAGTGATCATTGATCAAATAGCTATACCAAGACGATTCAACCCTAAACAATACGTACGCTTTTGACTATTCTCTACTCCATCTGAAGATGTATTACCTCGGTGATTTAAAAGAAAAAAACTTTATATTGACGGATACAAACTAACCAATCGAGTGGATCCAAGTGTCGTTTAGCCTCTATTGGGTAGACGCTTTTGTAGAAGAAGCTGTTGGTATAGGAGAGGAGCTGGGATTATTATGATCAGAAGTGGCGGATCGAGTGGCTTCTTTTTTCAATTTGAAGTTATTATACGCTGCAACACCAGCAATGGCTGCACAAACAATAACAGTGTCCATGATTATATCCAATTCCAAACGCCCCTCTTAGGCATTGTATCGTTAAATATTCATAAGTTTAAACCTTGGTCGAAAAACCATTTTGGGTCAACCTGACCCGTTTAACCGACCTACCCACTAATTTCCATATCTAGTAAAAAGTAGCGTTTTCATAAGTTTAAATCTTGGGTAAATAACCATTTTGGGACAGTCTAACCCGTTTCAACCCATATAAAAAGTTACCTGCTTTGACCCATTACCCAACCCGACAACTTTTTACATTTAGCAAAAACTAATATTTGCAGGCTGGGTTGTTATGAACCCATATAAAAATTGGGTAACTTTTTATATGCGGGCAGTTGCAGCCTGTATAAGCAGTTACCCAATTTTTAGGGCTGTAAAAAGCTGAGCCAGGTTGGGCACAGGCTTGAGCTCGAACTTAAACGAGCCGGCTTGGTTCATTTATTTTAGCGGACTGAAAAGTCAAGCTTGACCTCGCGTTGTAAAAATCTTAAGCCAGCTCTTAACCAAGTATTGTATACTTCTCTTTTTTTTATTTATTTTACATCCTTTACTCTTTTAGCGTAAAGAACAAAAGGAAAAGTAAAAAAAATCAATAAAAGGCAGAAAGCATTACCTATTGCATAACCAAAGATATTAATCAAGGTGAGCTTTGTATCAGCAAAAAGAATTGCTGATAATAAGACCACGACCCAGTCTTTGACAACACCAGCTACACGAATCGTGAGAGCGCTTGTATGTTGAATCACAAGGAAAACCGAAAGATTTAAAGCAAAAGTGCAAATAGAATTGAGTGTTAACACGGACGGTTGAAAGTTCCAAGTCCCCTGTGCATCCATCTTTGGTTTCTCCAAAAATATCCATGGGATCAACAGACAAAGAGCGCTGCACAGCCAATCAAGATTCTGTTCACATACACAGAAATGTAAAGAATAAAACGGTGACAAAAAATATTTTTATTTCTTGTAAAAATATGTGTATTCAGTTCACATACACAGAAAAGTAAAGCATTTTTTTAAATGCATCCTTAAAAATATATTTTTTAGAAGGGCCATGGGTCAAAACACTTTGTTTATTTTTTTAATGCCTTTTAAAATTAAGAAATAATGCAAAGCATGTCCCTTAAGTTAACAGTTAACAACCACATTATGGTTTTCTTTTTATGATTATTATTATTATTATTTATTCAAAAATATACATAAAACCGAAATAACCGATTTGAAGCCGAAAGAACGAAAATAACCGAACCCAAACAAAAACCGACAGTTTGGTTTTATATTTTCGTAAAAAACAAACTTTTGGTTCGGCTTCGGATTAGCATGTACTTAGAACTGAAAAAACTGAACCAAATGTATAATTTTATTTTTAATTTTGAAGGCTAAGAGAGTTTAATAAATACTGTAACCCAAATATTCTAGCCCAAATGTATAATAATCAATTAATCATTAATTAACAAAAGATTTAGACCCAAACTCATTATTTTGGCCAATTTTTATTTCGGCCCAAAATTTTCAAGCCCAAATGTTAAAACCGAACAATTTTCAAAACTCAAAACCTCATTTTTAGAATTAATAGCCATAAAGTAGTTGTTAATCGTAGACTTAGGAGCTGTGTTTATCAAACCCTTAAAAATAATTTTATAACTATATAATAATAATCCTAAAGCAACTAATGAGGTTGTGAACATTTAAATACACTTAGGGTGACTTGCAACTTGTCACAACTCACGTATTTGACCCATTTGACTTGTTTCCCTTGTAGCTGATTACACTTATTTGACTTGTTAGAGATAAATCAAACCCGGATTGATGCATTCATAAGTAACCCGAGGTTTAAAAAGGCGGAAACGAGACTCGAGGCGTTTTCCGTTAGACTCTCGAGGCGTAAGCCTCGAAACATTATTAAAAAATATATATATAATCTATAAAAATAACACTTTTAACATAAAATAAACATTATGAATATTATAAAACCTAATTTAGTAATAAAACAAACATCATAAAATAGTTCAAAAACCTAATTTAATACAAAACAAACATCATAAAATAGTTAAACAAAACACAAACATCATAAAGTAGTTTTTTGTTGTTGTGGCTGCGTCTGTGTTGCTTATTGTTGTGAAAGGAGGCACACCAATTAAACACTAGCCATTAATACAGTTAAACGATGATGTTTTTTAAGGGCACTAACAATGTTAGGCTGGCCCACCAATTAAGTCCACTAAGCACTAAATGGGTCAAAAAAAGTCCAGAAAATAAAACAATTTGACATATTTCATACTTCTAGTGAGGCTTAAGCCTCAACGCCTTGCCTCCTCAGACCACCTCGCAAAGGTCGAGGCTTAGTTTTCAGTATACCCTAATGATGCTAAGCCTCTTATGCGTTTTTCCACCGAGGCGGCCAAGGCGTAAGCCTCGAGGTGCGCCTCAGAACGCCTTTTTAAACCATGAAGTAAACAAGTCAAATTTGTTACACATATTCTCTAGGGGTACAGATTGGGAAAAAGGGGACTTGCCTGCAAGGGCTCACGTAATACATCATGGAAATGGGGTTCAATTTGAGACCCTTCTTTCTGACAAAGATCTCCATAAATATAAGTCTCAAAGCTTCACCAACAACACCTCCCATTTGGAACACAACACCAATCCAATTAATGTTGATTTCCCCATAAGAAGCCACTAATACTCCAAAACTTATCACAGACATTATCAGAAGCATCCTCATGCTCATTACTTCAAGTCCAGCTGCTACCCCAAGAATGAAAACAGCTACAGGCACTACACATCTCTCAAAACATAAATGTTAATGCCATGATAAAACGAATGGGTCGCAGAAGAGGGGGGGGGGGGGGTAGCAGGTTGTTCCAAACATCATTTAAGAATCATAATATTTCAATAGCAATTGGTAATTAAACTATTTTTAGTGGGCTAGTTTGGATATTATACATTTTTTTAAACGGGCTAGTTTGATAATTAAGTATTTTTTTGTTAAATGATCTAGTTTGGTAATTTAGTGAATAAGCCACCTCATATAAACGCATACCACAAACAAGACACCAGTCATTTGGTGATCAAATTACCAAATTAGCCCATTTCAAAAAGGTACAATTACCAAAATACATCACCAACCTATGTATGTAGCTATTTCAGAAATTTTGACCTAAAATTATTTATGAGGTTTTATGCAAAGAAATAACATTTCAGGCAACTTTTTGACCCATTTCCTTTTAAGCTAAAATTATTTAAATTTTACCCATTTGACTTTTCAGATATAAAATTTATTTAATTTTAATCTGGATCAACTTGTTTATGAGTAAATGAGTCAAAAATGCCACCTGTTTGTGGCTAATGAGAGCAATTGAGATTGTTTCTTAAGTTTATAAGTTATTGTAAATCTGTAATTACGACAGAGATCAATTCAAATATTAAATTAACTTACTGACTGCTTTCAACATCTGAGCAAAAGCAACAGATATATAGAGGTATGCAGTGTTTCCAAGCCAAAGAGTCATAGCAAACATTGCACCGATTGGAATGACTGATGTTGTGTATCTGTAAGTGGTTATTATTATTAACCATGCAAAAGTGAGTAGCAAAAAGAAAAAAGAAACATATTACAACATGCTTGAAACCTAAGCATTTGCAACAGAGAATTGCTACACGGGGACCAAAAGAAGCTGTCCACAGAGTAACCAACATCCTTTGTTATTTCAGATAGAACAAAAACAATTGTAATGCTTACATTTCAAGTGTCATTCCTTCCTCAATTTTTAAAATCTGCAAGTAAATGCAAATTCTTGTTACATATTCTAGAAGCTATTTATAGATATCTAGATGGTGAAGTTATACACATGACGTAGGCGCTGTATTACCTTGAGAACTTTAGTGAGTACAAAACAAAGCACAGATGAAAAAATCATATGAAGAAGGGTCAACCCAAGTGGATATGGAAAGTTAATCTCCTTTGATGACAAAACCCACTGCATCACCATATATATAAAAAATAATGAATAAATAAATAAATAAAAATAGGTTAATTTAATCCAGTCAATAATCCTTCAAAAACTCATAAATTAAAAAATTTTAAAAACATAGCAGAGATAATTACACAAGAAATTCACATTAGAAGGTATATAAAGTTAGCATAATAAATGTCAAACTAAAGAGTATTCAAACAGATGAAAGGGTATTAAAGGTCAGTTAATTAAGAGGTTAAGTAAGCAATTGCATATTTATAAAAAAAATTGATCTTACTTCATCTCCTTCAACGGATATCACTAAAAATTAACCCTATGTTGTCAACAGCCCTTCGGGCATGCACCTAGGCCCTCAGGCGAGACAAGGCAAGGTGCAGGAAAAACGCCTTGCTGTCATCCAGGCCCTCCGACAACCTTCAGGCAAGGTTACGGTCAGAATTGGCGAGATTTGGCCAAATCTTGAAAGTTCCAGTAATATTTTGCAAATTCCAGGCAAACTGGTATGAAACATCCAAAAAGGGCCTGGAACCATCCTAACTAGTCCTATACATGCCTAAACCATGTCTAAAACCCCCAAAATAATGTATGTTTATGCTATGTGCCTTGCTTATTCAGATTCTCAGACCCTCGCTTTTTGAGTGCCTTGCGCCTCACCCTTTGCGCCTTTGACAACTATGTATAAACCTATCACAGATAACAAAGTATCATCACTGACTGCTTTTGCACCCCTACAAATGTCATACTACATTCCAAGCAAATGTGTTCTTCCTGTATAAATTGAATCTAGATAATTGAAATGTAGATGAACCTAATGCCAAAAGTGCCCTAACCACAACACATTTCCCCTGCTATCAGCTTCAATTTGGGCGAAACAGTGCAACCTACTGCTTTTGCGTTTCGACTTCAACAACATTAACCAAAAATCAACTATGAAGATCACAAGTGTGCTCACGAAACTCAAATTGTTGTGCCTAGGTATGCAACACAAACAACAAACGGTTTTGCAAATTCTTATCATATCATCAACAATTCCCAACGAAATCATAAACATCAAATGTGAAAAACTAATAGATCTCGGTAATTTCTATAAACCTAAAGTACCATCCCTGACTGCTTTTGCAGTCCCAGATTCCACGCAAAAGTATCATTCATATACATAAAGTCATAAACAGAACCTAAATAATTGAATTGCACTCGAACCTTAATGCCAAAAGTGCCTTAACCACAACAAATTTCCATCCTATCAGCTTCAATTTAGGCAAATTGTTTCTACAATGTGCAACCTACTGGTTTTCCGTTTACCGAACCTGACTTCAACACCATTAACTGAGAAGACCTCACAAAACCCAAATTATTCAACCTAGGTATGCAATGCAAACAACGAACAGTTTTGCAAATTCTCATCATATCATCAACGATTCGTGAGGATATTATAAACACCGAATGCAAAAACCTAACAGATCTCGATAACTTGTAACGATGAAACATATCGTAATCGAAAACTGTAACATACTGCTTTTAGGTTAACCTAACTTGACTTCAATCACATTAATCAAAAATCAACAGAGAATATCACAAACACGAAACTCAAATTATTCAACCTAGGTCATGCAATGCAAACAACAAACAGTTTTCCAACTTCTCCTCATTTCATCAACGATTCCTGATAAAATATAAACATCCAATGCGAAAACCTAACAAATCTCAGTGACTTCTATATACCTAAAGTATCATTCCTAAATAATTGAAATGCAGTTGAACCTTACTGCCAAAAGTGCACTAGCCGCAACAAACTTCCATCCTATCAGCTTCAATTAAGGCGAATTGTAACTACAATGTGCAACCTACTAATGTTCCATTTACCTAACTTGTTTAGCTTAGGTATGCATCAAATTAACAATTATCATGAACGCCGAATGCGAAAACCTAACAGATCTCGGTAACTGGTAACGAACAAACCGTATTGTAATCGGAAAACGTAACGAAATGATAAGAAAACCTAACAGATCTCGGCATTTTGCAACGACCAAAATGTACTGCAATCGGAAAGCGTAACCTACTGTTCCTGCGTTAATCTAACTTGAATTCAACAGCATTAACCTAAAATCAACTGAGAATATCACAAATTACACTCACAAAACTCAAACTGTTTAACCTAGGTATGCAATGCAAACAGCGAACTGCAAATTCTCATCATATAATCAACAATTCCTATCAAAATCATACACATCGAATGCGAAAAGCTAACGGATCAGGTTAATTAACGGAAACCGTAACGGAGTGATTAATAAACGACCTTATTGAAGAAGATCTGGCCGCTGGAGAGAGCGATGTAGAGAAGAAGGTAGCAATACGTCAGCATTCCGTCCTTCACTGAATGATTGTTATCCGCCATTTTTGATGCAGGAGTTGACGGAAGGAAGTCGGTGGGATTGTGTGAAATTAAGAAAGATGTTGAGAATGCGTTACCGGAAAGTCACGTTGCTGATAGAAATAAATAATAGTATTCACGTGGAGATGTGTTTACATCCTACTCATCTTTTAGACACCCGTGTCATTTCGGAAAAGTTGGTTTTGGTTAAAATTAGAATGGACGGTTGATGACTTGTTCGAGAAAGGCTTATTCTGGTATTGCGGTTTAGAGATAGGATCAATATTGTATCTGTACCCGCAACCGTGCATGTACCTTTACCTAAAATCAATAAATTTGGGTACTTGTATACAATAGACACGTGATGGTGGGTACTGAACGGGTATTTGAGAAAAACATCCCATCCCTATTGTGGTTAGTTCCAATCATTTTTCAAAAACGAACTTCAAGGTTTGTACCCGAACTCACAATTTTATGAAACTCATAAGACAATGAAGCGTGGATTAACTAAAAAAAAGAGAGAGAGAATTGCAGTTTTCGTCTCTATGGTCTAACAAAGCTACGGTGTTAGTCCAATAGTTTTGTTTTCACTTGCAACTAAACCCGACTCAACTAACCCTGTTAACTCTGGGCGTTAAACCCATTAGCGTGTCCATCATGTGAGGAGTAATTTTGTCATTTTTCTCCCTGAATAAAACGCAGCCCTAATTTCCAAATATCATTTTCATCTTCGTTGTTCTTTCCATTTGTCTTCCACAAACCCTACACGAATAACCAAGGATTATGATTCATCTATGGTGGCTTTGATCATGACACATTTGGTAGATAAACGGGTCAAACAATTACACAACCAATTAAGGACAATATTGCCCTTCACGTTAGGGGCACGCAGATGGGTTTAACGACCAGAGTCAACGAGGTTAATTGAGTCGGGTTTAGTTGCAAGTGAAACAAAACTATTGGACGAAAATAGCGAATTTGATGCTATTGGATTAAAACCGCATATTTGGTCAAGACCACAAACAAATCGCAGTTCTCTCTAAAAAAAGTGATTGGTTGGTTTGGGATGGAACCCGTCTCCCTGGTTCCTTGAATGCGTGAATGGAGTGGTGCCTTCCGTGTTGGCGCCAACCTTTAACAAACTCTTTTTGGTTTAACGATCAAGATTTTGCCGGTGAGGATGGATATAAGGCGAGTTGGATCCACAAAGTGTAAGTTTATACGGCTTACATGTTAAACCGAGACTCAATGTTATACAATATGTTTATATCCATCCCGACCTACCAAACCACGCAATTGAAAATATTTGAAAACAAGAGAATTAGAAATCCATTCCGCTAAAGTAGAAGATATACGATAAATGTTATAGACATATGAGATGGCTACACAAGAGAATCCTCAATGGGATGTGAAAAACGCGTTCTTAATCACTTAAAGCATTTGTTAACCCTATAGATCTTCATATTGTATAAAAGTACAAAAGTTTATAAACTCAAAAACAGAAAATTTTCTTCAAAAATCGACCCCTTTAAAAAGCGTAGTTAGTCTCGTCCACTATCAAGAACTTGATATCAATTCAAGTCACCGGAGATCACCTGTAAATTCAAACATTAAACTCTTGTTCAATGCATTGACCGGTTTACTTAAAAACAAGTTGTGTATCTCAAGCAGGTCAAAGTAGTCAAATATAATTGTTAGCTAAAACGCGTAGTCACGGAAACTTTTTAAGCAGTTTTTGCTCAATATAAATTATTATTGTGATTAACTGATTATATATTTTTGTAACCATAGTTTTAAAAAATGTTTTGAAAAAAGATACAAAGGGGTAGTGAGTCAACCTGGCTCCGGCTCGTTTCAAGTCGTAAAAAAATTAAATGTTTGACCTGAAAGTGAGATTTACCTTGGATATCAACGGCTTTGCATTAGCTTCCCACTCAGTAGCCCATTTTGCAGACGCGCCCATTTCCAAAACCCCGTTTCTTAGCATTCTCAAAGCATCGCACCCATCGGGAAACCCCTTGAAAAGCATCTGTAAAACTTGCCTACTTAAAAAGCATAAAAGAATAAATTATTCAAATATTTCTTTTGGTTTACTCACTTACCATGAGTTCATCGGCAAGTTCTGATGAAGATGAGAATAGTAGGCCATTTTTCTCCACTTTTACAAGCTCAGTGATGCTTCATAATAGTCAACACAAAAGTCAAAGTTTTAATCACAAAGGTCATTTGATAAAGATGGAGAGAATTTATTTACCAAGAATAAGAAACAGCACAAACGGGAAGACCACATCCAAACATATCTACAACCTGACAACATACAACGACATGTTTTTAAAAGGAAAAGATCAAATTCAAACAGCATTTTCTATATGCACCTTCATTGGGAGATCCAACCCTTATGAAGAAGTATGCAAGCAAACACCAAGATCAGCCGAACCTGCAAATATAGAGCGTGCAATATAAAACCGTTATGGGTATGTGGAAAAATGGACGGGTCAGGCCTGTTGATAAACGAGTTCGATCTTTGTATGGTTCACAACGTTTTTGTCCATATAGTTTAGTTTCTATTATATGCATTATTATATGCCAGATAATGATAAGAAATAGTTTCTTTCAATTATAATCTTATTTCTTGAATAAAAAACATATACAGGATTTGACCAGTTCAAACCATTTCACCTGTTTCCTTTTTATATAGGTCGAAACGGGTCAGTTTGATCCAAAAACACTTTTGCCACATAAATATTTTACCTTTTATATAAACAATTTGTGTCAAATATGATTACAAATGTTATTATATTTCAATAATAATCTTATATTTTGAACAAATATTTAGAAATTCATATGCACACTAAAACTACATTTTCAGCGACTTTTAACCCATTTGAAATGTTTTCTTTTTACCCTTTACCCTTTTGACCTGTTAGATATAAAATTATAAACCATGACCTGAAGAGCTATTCATAGTGTAAAACAATGAGTTATGAACCAATGAATTATGAACTGGAATTTTGCTCACCTAGAAGCAAGGGATAATCCTCTGGTGACAGCCACATGGTACGAAAAGCCACACGCTTAAGGTTCAGTTTCTTTATTTTCTCCTCATACTTCTCTTTCTCAGGTCCTTTCCCTTCAAAGTGTTTAAAATCCTCCAAGTTAAAACCTTTATTTAACCATTTCTTGTTGCGTCAAAGATGAAAACACAATAACAAGAATTAAATTCTCACCAGTGATAACAAATAATAATCTTGGATATAAAAACGTTTTCCCCTCTTCAATAGCTTTCCAAGAAAACTCATCCCCATTTGAGTCATTTTCACTTAGTAATGCAGCAACACGCCTATCGTACATCACTGCTGCTACTAAAAGAATGCCAAAATCTTCATCCGGGGTCCTGAAACAATCCCATTGTTTATGAAGTCAATCAGTATTAGCGGTCATGTTTCCATTAATCATTGAAAATGTTCATAAAATCTATGAGGCAAGGTATGTAGAACGCACCAGCTTGTACTGCTAACAATAAGCGCGGGTCTATTCTGCTTCAATCGATAATTGTCTCCAATCTGGTTTGTGAACAAGGTTGTCTGTGGATCTTGCAGGAATTGGTTGGTTATTCCTAAAAGATGAGTGTACAACAGTTATGTTTGAAATCAACTTTGAAATCTTTAAAAAAGCTGCCCATAAAAAAGTAACTAACTTAAAAATTTTTCAATTTAAGGTAACTTATGGTCATCATTTTGACCCGATAACATGTCTGGACTACAAAGTCAAAATCTTTAAAAAGTTAAAGGGCTTCTGTTTTAAAAAATTAAACCGTTAAGAAGTTTGTTCGTGAAAATAAACAAGGTTACTGAACACATATGACAGATCCCAGATATGAGACCTTTTTATGCAATACTGAATAACAATACCATGAGGAAGACGTTACCATAGCTGATGCAGTCTGGAGGACTGTTTGACCGGAACATATCTTTCTTAATTCTACAAAACAACTGCAAACAGCAATCAATATAAAGTTTCTTGAACCGTTAAATTCTTATAATGTTTTGAGATATTGTTTGTTTTACCTTATGCTTTTCTTCAAGCTCAGCTGGCCGAAAAAACTCAGGAGGCTGATCATATAACACTGTGGCTCTATGTATTAAAAAAGAGAAAAGAAAAAAACAAGAGCATGAGATAGATTACTGTTATACCCCTGACCAAAAAACATGATCAATCAGAAATAATTGCTCCGTATCATGAAAATTGCAAATATTTGTCTTGCTATATTATGAAATAGTTCGATTTTGGTTGTAATTTATATAAGCATCATTTAGCTTCTAAAACAAAATTTGCTTGCAATTTTCATGAAAGTATAGCAGGATATGAAAAATATTGAACTTTAAGCTAACCGTCTCACTTGATTCCCCAAACTTGTTCCAGCTCATGTTGCATTGCCTTTGTGACACACAAGGATCCATTTGCCATCCTCCCAAAATGTAATTCAACCCTAAAAGAGTTAAAACCTTGGTTTTTATTATCATGTCACACACAATACTTTGTATTCTTGATCATGTAACAAATATAGTTTATTTACGGATTTACCAATGATATATAGATACAAAACGACTGCTTCTGCCAAGTGATAATGCAAGCAGAGTATATCCAAAGTTATGCCAATCAATGATGAAGGAAGATTGTCTCAGCCAGCTGGCCCATTTCACAGCAACCAAAGTCGGAACAGAAGGTGGATTCTACAAAATTATAAACACGAATCAAACTAACTAAAAAAATAATAAAACCTTAGAAACTTGAAAGAAAGTGAACTTAAGCTTACCTGCACTATAAATACATCAGGGGCCTTTATTTTAACGCAGAGAAACCAAAGAAGCATAATGAATTGAATCAATGGTTTAAGCAAAAGCATAACTGGACGAAATATTTTCGGTAAAACTCCATCTTTTGACGGCCATTGCCTCTACAAAAAACAAATTAAGATGTATTTGTTCTTATCAGCTGAAACTGTAGGATATTGTTGGCCTATACAAAGTTCTTTCAGTAATAGAAACAATACCATTGTATGGATATGTATAGATGGGTGCTCTAGTAGAGCGGAATGTGGGTCGGAACCTGTACAAAACAACATAATAAGAATTTATGAGTGGTATCCTCAATCAAAGATTATTGTAAGAAATGATATACGATATATACCTCCATATGCAACAATATCGACCTCAAGATGTGCCTGCGACACGAAAAAATAAAATCAAGTAAAACATTCGCTTAAAGAAGTTGAAAAAATATGATTAAGATACTTGAAGCTTTAAAGATGATTTATAGCTAGAAACTTACACTAACATGTGCGAACTTCGGTTTGGTTTAGTTGTTACCCTTACCTAGGGGTGCAAACGAGCCGAGCTGCTCGCGAGCTACTCGAGATTGGCTCGTTAAAAAGCTCGATTGAGCCGAGCTTATTCAAGCCCAAGCCCGAGCTAGAGCCTAAAAGAAAGCTCGTTTAATAAACGAGCCCGAGCCCGAGCTTCACTTAGCTCGAGCCGGCTCACGAGCCTAAGCAAGCCTGCCATTTATATAATTTTTTAAAATATATATTTAATAATTATTAATTAATACATATAATGTTATGAAAAAATAAATAAAAATAACTAAATAATATATATTATTTTATTAGGGGTGCAAGCGAGCCGAGCTGCTCACGAGCTACTCGAGATCGGCTCGTTAAAAAGCTCGATCGAGCCGAGCTTATTCAAGCCCAAGCCCAAGCTCTAGCCTAAAAGTAAGCTCCTTTAATAAACGAGCCCGAGCCCGAGCTTCACTTATCGAGCTCGAGCCGGTCACGAGCCTAAGCGAGCCTGCCATTTATATAATTTTTAAAATTTTAAAATATATATTTAATAATTATTAATTGATATATATAATGTTATGAAAAAATAAATAAAAATAACTAAATAATATATATATTATTTTACACATAAAATTATAATAGAAAAAAATATATAAAAATAATTATAATTATATAAAAAATATTGATATATAGTAAACGAGCCGAGCCCGAGCTTGAAAATCTACTCTCAAGCCGATCTTGAGCTTTGAAAATTGAGCTCGAAACGAGCCGAGCTCGAGCTCTGTACAAGTTAAAGGAGCCGAGCTCGAGCTCGGGCTCGACTCGGCTCATTTTGGTTATGTTTGGTTAACTGGCCAGGCAAGTTTGAACTAAAAGTTAACTAAATGAACATGAAAAAATAACCGGTGGCATCAAACAGGAATTGCATAAAGAATAATATAGCATATTCGCAAGGTTTTTGGTTGCAACACTGACACATACACTCAATCCACATATATACGCATACATACATAGATACATAAACTCATTTCGATGTAAGCATGCCTTAATTCTTTTCAGTACAGTTCGGTTATGAGACACCCTTAGCCATAACCAATTAATCAGTTAATCAAATAACCTTAATCGTAACCATAGCCATAACTGTCAGTTATTCTCGGTTACTAGTTAATTCAGTTCGGTGATGGTCCATTATCCTTGTAATATTAGTAGAAAGCATACATGCATTCACATGTTCACTAGACGATAGGGGTGCAAACGAGCCGAGCCGAGCCGAGCCCAAGCTCGACTAGGCTCGAGCTCGGCTCGTTTAGCTTACAAGGAGCTCGAGCTCGGCTCGTTTCGAGCTCTATTTTCAAAGCTCGAGCTCGGCTCGTGAGTAGATTTTCAAGCTCGAGCTTGGATCGTTTACTATGTATCAACTATTTTTTAAATAATTATAATTATTTTTATATTTATATATTTTTTTCCATTATAACTTTAGGTATAAAATAATATATATTATTTAGTTATTTTTTCATAACATTATAAATATTAATTAATAATAATTAAATATATATTTTAAAAATCATATAAATGACAGGCTCGTTTAAGCTCGCGAGCCGGCTCGAGCTCGTTTATTAAACGAGCTTACTTTTAGGCTCGGGCTCGATTAAGCTTGGCTCGATCGAGCTTTTTAACGAGCCGCTCTCGAGTAGCTCGACTCATTTGCACCCCTACCAGACGAGCAACTAGGTCGTAATTCCTAATTACTAGAGATGTAACCTAAATATCAAATGTGAAGCATCAACTACAATTACATACAAAACAAGCCTTTTTAACATTATCTCATTTTAACTATCGAGTTAATTATACAACTGTTTCGCTTAATTTTGACCCCAAATCAAACAGATTACACTAACAATTACAAATTCCGGATAATTATAGTATCATGCAATTTCAAACCCTAACTATTTGATATTTAAATAAGATAATAAAGAGAGAGATGAACCTGACGAGCAAGAGAAAGAGCGTGGTATTGCATACGAGGACTGCGGCCAATGTCGCCGAGTACTACAACTGCTGCTCGCCGTCTCTTACCCGATTCCATTGCTTATTATTCAACGGATTGTAGTTAAAGTGTGTGAATTGAAGATGCTAATTGGATTTGAATTGAAGGATTAGGAGTGTTTGCTTGGTTTTCAAGATCGGATTTGGGTAACTTGTAAAACAGAAGAAGGTTTTGCAATTGGATTGATAATAATAATAATAATAATGAAAATAATAATAATAATAATGATTGCATCCGAACATTGTGTTTCATAGCCATTAAAATGAACGGGTAAGGATCAAATAGCTTCGGGTCGGGTCAAAACAGGTCATGGGTGGGTCTGGTCAAATAAAAAGGGGTTTTTTGGGTTCGGGTCGAAACGGGTCAGGATCAAATGAGTTCGGGTCAAAACGGGTCAGGATCAAATGGGTTCGGGTCAAAACGGATTTCTTGAAAACAGATGAATTCAAAATCAGTATCAATAATAATAATAATAATAATAAAGGCTTGTTCGACAAAAGCTTGAATAAAACTAGCTAAAAAAATAAATAACATGAGCTAAGTTGGCTTATTTTTGTAACCGAGTCAAACTCGGCTCGTTGGCTCGATCTTTGGCACGTTTAACTTTAAAATCGAGCAAGAGCCTAGCTGAGTTGCCTCGTTTAATTTCGAGCTCATGACGAACCCACTCGAGCTAGACTCGTGAACAACCCTACTCCAAATTAATTAAGTAGTTGAAATTATATAAACTTGTATGATTTATGATGTTCTTTAAGATTTAAATTGTATAAAGTTCCTAAAACATCCATACAAAACCAGTCGACTTTGTCAAATTGGTATTTCCGCCGACAAGTTTGTGAGCCAATAAAAACCAGCCACGTGTACACAAATCCGTCGATGACATATTTTGAACAATGGGAACATGTTGAAAACCGTCGGAGCCGATGGTTTTGGTAGGACACAAAACATGTTGGCCTCGACGGGTTTGGTTCAAAACTTGTTGCCTTCAATAACACATGGCTGGTTTTTATTGGCTCATAAAACTTGTCGACGCGAATACCAATTTGGCGGAGTCGATAAGTTTTGCTAGGGATGAAAAGAGAATCTTAAAAAAAGGGAGCGACCTCTTAGAGTTCTCTCTTTTATAAAAAGAATATTTTGAGAACTTTTCCTTTAAATTGGAATGAGCAAATAGTACCAAGTATTTTCGGTACCAATACTTTCAGTATCGTTACCGATACAAAGTTCATTTTTCTACTTTGGGATGATATTTGAGCCGTTTGACTATATTTATGTGTACAATAGTTCAGGTCTAGTGTTTAGGATTTATAAATAGTGTGGCATGTTAAAGCGTTGAGGCGAGTATTCATATCATACACCAGGACATGATGAATTAGATACTTTGACTAACTATAAAATATTCGTTATAAACTATGTTTCCTTTGGCAAACACGATTTTAGAACTCAGTACCAGCGACATGTATATGTTCAATATTGAGTTATGTGCGGAAGCAAATTTAATCTTTTGAGGGCCCATATATATTTCCATCTTAAGTTACGTTTAACTCATCCTATTATTTTTATACACATAATATTAATGCGCCTAACAAATTTATCGATAACGAATCGTCACTGTAAACAAAAGTTACAATAAGAGACTTGAAATTTCCAAAGGAAATCCGAAACATGATACAATATAATAAGGTTTGAGTAGCCATATCCAACTCGCTTAATAAATGGGTCGTGTTTAGGTTGGCTTGTTTGTTTAACCCATTTAATTAAAGCTATCGACCCACCAATATACGTACGGCCCATTTAATCCATTTTTTTACAATCCGACAACCTTATTAACATGTTTACAACTTGATACTAACGTCAACCCGCATGACATGTTCAGATAAAATAGTTAAATAAGTTATGTCTGGGTTACACGATTTTAAGTGTTTCCGGGTTTATATTGATATTTAATAAATTCATGACTCGTGTTTGGGTTATATACCAACCCCGCAACCCGTCAACCTATACAAGGTTTATATTTTACACCCTATACTTTATTAATACTTTAAGTGACAACAGACCCTGATTTTTCTTAAAAATACCAAACAAGTCCTTGACAAGTGAAAATATCAACTCAACTTTACCTTTTGTATTATATACATATATATATATATATATATATATATATTAAATAAAACTTATAGTTGTCTCACAAAAGCACACCATTCATAATATAAGCCACCGATATTGTCACACGTTGCAAAGCATTACAAGTTTCAAGGTGGTAGTTAATATGACAGGCAACTGAAAGTACACATAAGTTCCTTTATTCTGTTTATATATGTTGTTTAAAAAAGTAAACGTTTTGAGAAAAAACTTAAGCGAGCCTAAGAGCTATTCGAGCTAGTATATTACCTTAACCGAGCCAAAGCTCGAATCAAACTCGGGTGCGTAGTGTGAAATTAATACATAGAAGTCCAAAAGAGGTAAAACTTAACAATGCGTAAGGCTCGAGGCCGTGCTTGATAATTAAACGAGCTTTATTTAAGGCTTGTGCTTGGCCCGAGCTCATTTCAAGCTTTTTATCAATCCAATCTCGAGTGGCTCACGAGCGGCTTATCTGGCCTTGGTCAATTTGTATTTTGCAGCTGTTATCAGCAGGCATGAGCTCGACAATGGAGATGATGATGATAACTTGTGCTGGATTCGCTGATAATCATAGTCGGTTTGGCGGTTACGAGGTTTCACTTATTCTTTGTATTTGTTTATGAAACTTATTTAATCAATAACTAAGTTAACAGTCCTGTGTATTACACGGGTTGAGTAAATGCAATGTTATATACTTATTAATAAAAAGTTATGTTTAAAAAAAAAATCGTGCATTGCACAGGTTGAATAAAAGATAATAATGTAATGTAATCTATTAACGCATGCAGTCATCTAAGATATGTCTTTAAAAAATGAACTATAATAGTGCCACGTGGCAACACATTATGAAATTAATGAAGATGAAGAAAAGTTGCTAGAAGCCTTCTACTTCAAGGACTCAATGAAGCAGCGCGCGTTAGCTGATATCGTTGTCGAAAAAATCAAAGAAAATGATCAAGTGCCTTCATGTTTATATGCAGGAAATCAACCCTTTCCAAAACTCGATTCCATCGTAGAAGTATGCAAAAGGTCCTATACATGTTAAGATGTTTAAAACGTATTTATAACACGAATCAAGAAAATATTAAAACTTTAACTCGGGTATGCATGCAGTGTTGGAAAGACACTTAACAAATACACATCCGGAAAACTGCCCGAAAAGTGGTCACCAAATGCAGGGTATCAAGCCACCAGAATCCTCGCTTCCAACATGAGTTCAAAGAAAGTTGAACGGTTTTACAAATTTGTGTTACTTCCGCGTATTAGACAAGATATAAAGAAGAACAAAACGCTGCATTTTGCGTTGTATCAAGCTTTGTAAAAGGCTGTGTAAAAACCGGCTGCTTTCAATAACGAAATTTTGTTACCGTTATGTGAGGTATGAATTTAGTTATATACAGTTAGATGTTTTAGGGGTAGGATTTGCAATTCTTGAAAGATGAGGGTGCATTTTGACCCAATTGGGTTGGGTGGTCAAATACCGACCAGCGATCAATCGGGATTAATCGGATTGGAAATTTTATATGTAAATTTTCAAAATTATACACACACACACAATTTTTTTAATTTTATTTTTAATTTTATATATAATTTTTCAAATACTTAAAGATTTTGACCATTTTTGACCAAAGCTTGACACAATTTTGACCAATTTTTTTATCGATTTGGACCGACTTTGACCGATTATTGTCACCGATTAGCTGAAATTTAATCAGTAACTCGCTGATCACCGAGTAGTTGCCAACTAATTGCCGATATTTACAACACTGCTTAAAAGAAACAACTTCTTGTAAGTTTTCAGTGAATCTTTATTTGTTGAATTTGCTTTTCTTGGGCAGTTTGTAAGTCAAATGAATGAATGAATTGATTTTAGCTATTTAGTTATACCATCAGAACTTTAGGGGTATAAATTGCAATTCTTGAAAAGTGAAGGGTGCATTTTGAACTGTAATGATGCAAATTTTTGTTAATTAAAAAAAAAAAGATTATACCATTGGTTTAATTTTGTCAACTTTTGTTAATAATCAATGTGTTTGTTATCTTTAAATATGCAGTCTTGCATTAATGAAACTTGCAGAAATGGAGTATGGTGGCACAATAAGGTATATGTTTAATTAAATAATTAAACATAATGTAAAGCAAAGTTACCTGATTCTGATTATTCAAAATGATTTCAGTTAAATTTTAGTTATTTTATAAAGTTGTTAGTGTAGAAGAAATATGCGCTACCGTATCGAGTTATCGATGCAATGGTTGCACATTTTATAAGATACTATTTGTTGATGCAGGTCACACCTGAAATATTAAGAGAGCTGAATAATAGCCGAATTCATGGGGAGGAAGAGGATGATCTAATGTTTATATATATCCTTTTGCTTTATTCTAAATGGGTCGGGTCAGGTTGGGTAACGGGTCAAAATGGATCGGTCAAACGGGCCAAAACGGGTTGTGTCAAACAGGTCAATATGGGACAAAACAGATTGGGCCAGGTTGGTTAATGGGTCAATATGGGGCGGGTCAGATTGGGTAATGGGTTGGATCAGATAGGCTAATAGGTCAAAGCGGCTGGTGTCAGTTTGATTAACGGGTCAAACGGGTCAGTTCAGATTGGCTAACAGGTCAAGTTGGGTCGGGTTGATTAACAGGTCAAAGTGGGTCGGGCCAGATTGAGTAACAAATCGGGTCAAATCAGGTCATAACGGGTTGGTTCAGATTGGCAACATGTCAAAACGGCTTGGGTCAGGTTGACTAACAAGTCAAAAACAGGTCAGGTCAGACTGGGTAACGTTTAGGTCAAACAGGTCATAACAGGTCGGACTGAGTCAGGTAGGGTAACGGGTCAAAACTGGTCGGGTCAGCTTGGTCAACAAAACAGATTGGGTAACGGGTCAAACCGTGAACACTTTTTTCTATAACTAAATATTTGTTGTATCAATTAAGATTATGAAAACTAAATTATTAATTTAATAATCAACTCTTGTTAATGAAGTGAGTTATTATATTTAACTTTCGACCCGTTTACGATACAATCTAAGTTGACCCGTTATTATGTAAACGGGCCTACATTGCTTTTGTAGATCATTAATGTTCTCTCTTTCACTCTACATCACCTTCCCCTATTTTCGTGATCAACAAAACTATAGATGAAGACATTTTTGATATTTTAATATTTCCGTGATCAACAAAAACTCGAAAAGGGCTGGCTTAAGGTTGGCTCGTTTGTTTGGCTAGCTTAAATTGACCATAACTTTTAATATTTTATAGCCCAAGTGAAAGATATTCTATATTTAAAGTTTAATTCTCCATTATTGTTCGGTTCAATTCATTGAGAGATCTTTTCTTTCTTCTAAGTTGTAACGGTTTTGGTGGACCGAGAAGTTGAAGGTTGTTTGGGTTCAAATATAATCGTTTGTGATCAAGATAATCAAGAGGTAATGATCGAGCTGTAGACAATTATTTATTTATTTTTTTAAATTTATTAGGAGTTAAGCATCGGATTTAAGCTGTGCATAGTGTAAATTGGAGTTTCGAGTTCGATTAATAAAGGTAAACAAAAGAGTGGTGGCCGTTTGGTCAAAAATCCGACTGTTTTGTATTTAGCTTGATCCAGACGACTTTCCAACAAAGTCGAAATCAAGCTAAGCCAATTTTGTTTTAAACCGAGCCAGGCCGAGTAAAACTTGGCTCAAGCTCAAGTCTGTAGCTCAGTTTGACATTTGAGGCGAGTCGAGCTTATCTCGGCTTGGCTTGACTCGACGAGGAACAACATTACATCATCTTACATAAAATTATAGATTAAAGTTAGTTTGAAGTTCATGGTTTTGGGCTAAAAATTGCCACTGTTTGGGCCTATACACTGAAGTTTTTAGTTTTATAGAGAAGCAACTGATTGCGCTGAAATGACTAATATTTGGACCAAGCCCAAAACTTTATAGCCGTCCACAATGCTTAAGCTTGTTTTTATTTTCAAAATCTTTAGTTTGTATAAATTTTTTCTACTAATTTGCACGAACAGTTTTAAGTCCCAAACCGAAACTGTTACAATCGGTGTACTGTATACCCATGGTTGTTGAAGTCGCTAGGCGGAGAGTACCTAAGGAGTACTCATGTCTTATATATGATAAATTATAAAAAAAATAATTTTCGGGAAATTAGTCCTATTGGTATGCTTTAAAAGACCAGTGGCAATTTTCTGGCTGCGTAGTTGTTAAGTGTCTTTCCAACACTGTATGCATTCCCAAGTTAAAATGTAGGGATGGCATATACCCATCACTTTTATATATAATTTGTAGGGATGACATATACCCATCACTTTTATATATAATAAAGTTTATCATATTTACTTTCATGGTTTTTTTTTTCAAGGATTGTTTCGCGTTTTTTGTGGAAATTAAATTTGATTGTTACTTGTCAAAAGCTGGTAAATAGATTGTTTGGTAAAAAATTTGTTGCGGGTCAAAAAAGGGGGATCTGAGTATTTTTAAAAGTTTGAGAATGCAAATAGATTATAGATTTATCGTCAAACTTGTTACGGGTTTAAAGTTTTTACGTGAACATGTCGAACAAATGAAAGTTGGAATTTTAAACGTGATTTGGGTTTCAAATTTATATTCGAGGACAATTTTGGAAGTAATTAAAATATTCATATAAATGTTTAGATTACATCGAAACAGAAGGCAAGCGGGCAACAAGCTGCGCCGCTACCCCCATTTTGAATTGCAAAACCCAATCTTTTAAAAACTACATTTGCTGATCTTTGAGTCATAACATTACTATGCATGACCCGCTGAACATGGGTAAGTAACTCCACAGCTTCAGGCGCGAGGAAACCAAAAGTGTCAAAAGCAAAAGGAATAAATACATGTTGATTGTCAAGACACGCCTTCTCATGTTTTGCCACCTTGCCTGAAGCAGCTTTTAATGCGGCTTGACCGACAGCGAAACCACTATTCCCTAAGTCCACCAAAGGGGAAACCCTGTTAAATCCATGCACACGTGTTTTCCCCTATCCATCCAAACACCAAAATGTCAACCGGTCGAAGAGATGATCTTCCCTCCGACAGGTCAGTCAGGAAACTCACAGGTGCTTCTTTCTTAACAGAAATTCCAGCCCTCCTAAATATATCAAAGAGCACATCCCTAACCAGATCGTGTCGGTACTTGAACCCCGGGAGCTCTTTACAGTGCACCGCGTGCTCCCCATATGAGTCTATACACGCCTTACGACAAACAGGACATATCTCATCAACCAGGAAGAGAGGAATCATGAGTCGATACTTAAGAATAGTACGATACTCCACTGGAGACATATGCTGGCCTAACCCATCTGTAGGGATAGCCAGAAGAAAATCCTGAGCATGTGGTGCTCGTAGACACTCAAAAATGGCTTTTTGTCTGCTTGTCATGTCAAAGTGTGACTCCATGTTATGAACAATTTTACTAAAAAGAGCGCTCGCCAATGCATGCTGGGCTTTAGAGGGGGCGGTCTCTTTGTTAGTGAAACTGCTAAAATCGACACTTGGAATCATATCACGAAGACAAGCCAGAGCACAAGAATAATCAGAATCCATCCCACATATACCACTGTCTCACAAAATGTGATCTTGAAGCACCCACGATTGGGCTCTTGAGGCCACAAACGCATAGGAGGAAGCCTCTACTGCTGAATACAACTCCAAACCCCAATTCTTAATGGGTAAGGAAGCAAGTCGCCATTGGAGGTCTCCAAAGAAAGGACCTCCACAAACTACAATGTTCTCGATCGTCTCACGCAATCCCTTGTCAAAAAACACCGCTGCCTCCATCATGTGTACAGGTTGGCATGTTCTCAAACCGAAGAAAAGTTTAGCAATACACATACATGATCGAAGAAAAAGTAACTCACTTTGCGGGTCACCAATTTTTGGGAGAAGGCGCATCAAATCAACAGCATTAGTAGCTCTTTTCTTTGCCAACCCCCTAATAAACCCGGTGTCTTTACTAACAGCTCCCCCAAGAAGCTTCACCCCTAATAATGGTCTCGCGATGTCAGCAGGGAATAAACCGTCACGAGACTTCGTACCATCACAAGAAGGCCAAAATAGCTCAGTTTTCTTAATATTCAGTTCAAGACCCAAAGTTGGACCTGTCAACTTAATGATATCCAACACTTTAGCCACCTCCATTGAATCTCCAATTACTTTCTCATCATCAAGATACCAAGCATGAAGAAGAAGCTTGCAATTGTCTCGAATCTGATGCCAAGTGGGTGTAAAACAAGGGAAAAAAGAAGTGGTCCCAATGGGTCTCCTTGTTGAACCCCCGTGACGAACCAAATATGATCATCCCCAAGATATAGTCTTGATGGCTGCCCATATAAATATTCCACCCACAAGGAAATAGAAAGGCATCTGATCCTTACCTCATGAAGTAAAGCTGATCTATCCACCATATTAAATGCATTAGAAAAATCAACTGTAAGCATTGCAAGAGACCCATCAGTGTGGCGCTTACTCAATACCCTGTTGGCGCTATGTAATATGGCCTCCGCACCACCCGACACACCAACTCCAAACTGGAAATCATTAAGGTATTTGGTCATTTCTTTTCCAACATCTTTCATAGTAACCTTAGAAACCAAACGCCTCCATATAGTACCCACTGCAATAGGTCGAATCCCGTTGTCGGGTTTTAAAAGCGGTGTAAGAGGAGCAGACGCGACAAACTCTGCCAAAGTAGACAGACGTCTCCCTCCTAACCATTAATTAACCACTGCAGTGATAGCACATATGAGGTCAGTGGCAATAGCCGACCCTTCTCCACAAAGATCATCCAAAATAAGTTGCACCCTCAAACCGTCCCTCCCACATGAAGTTCCTTTAGGAAACGATTTAATGCAACCAAGGACACTATCAACCTCTTCCACAAGAGGAGGCTCGTAATAAGTCATGTTCGGCATAGCCGGCGGTTTCTTGTATGGGTGTTTAGCCTCTAAAGCCTTTGTGGTATCAGAATTGTATAGTGCAACACCGGATGAGCATAAAAATTTTACTACAGCAGTAAAGTGACCATCCGCAACTTTTTGAAGACACTGTTTAATGTTATTATTAACAAGATCCCCCTCCTTTTGAATATCCATGTCACCTTGGCCTAAGGACCCCGAACCAGAACCATTTAACAGATTTTTAATTAACATGGTGATACCGTCAACTTTCCCCCATGTGGCTAAAAAACTCATTATTGATTGGTGTTGCATGGCTTTCCTATTCCCGGACTTGCTTTCGTGCCTATTTTTGGGTCTGAACACCTGTAAAGTGCAACGAGGAAGAAGTAACAGCTTAACCCACGAATCAACAGAAGCTGGTTGAGCAACCACTTTATAGAGTGTTGTTTTCAAAGCTTGGGAAAAGGCCAACCGACAACTATGAGGGATACTCTTGATGGTAACGATAGGTGCCTTAAGTACACGATCAAGGAGGGAGACATCCAACACGAAGGACTCATGAACAGTTGTCTCGAGGCCCTTGAGAGAAGGTTTCGAAATCCTAATAATGTGTGTATCTGAGTCAATTGCACGATCATTAAACTTCACAATGCCATCAGGGTGATGACAAGCACGTTTCAAGCTCTGAAGGTTCATGCAATCCCCACACAACCATTGATCCAAAACCTTCAATGTTTCATCCACTTTCAAAAATAAGCCATGGTCTGTAGAGATCGCCTCTCGTAACACACTTTTACGTTCTTCTTTAGTAAGGTGCACACTCTTGAGATGAGAGATCAAGCGAGAAATCCCCTTATTTCCCGCTCCACCATTCGAACAACAATGAAATGCACGGAACGGGCACGGCCATGGCAAAACGATGCTAAAACTTAAAAAGACATTTCATCGAACACTTGGCGCGCAGCAATAAAGTACCCCATTTCACATGATTGGAGGAAGACGGTAGGATCGATGGCCGGTAAAGTCTTAGTGTAGATTGAAATCTTGAAAGACGGGAATTTTGGGGGGGAGGTGGGGGGGGGGGTTGGTGGGGAAATTTATCAAATTGAGTATTTTTCCCATGACTATTAAAACACAAGAAAAGATGGCGAACACTTTTGAAATGTCATCTCCATGCCTATCAATGCCTATTAACTATTATCAAATTTGAAACATTTGTGTCAGCATTGACTTTTTCTTCAACTATAATCAGAATTAAGCATGTCATAAAAAATTATGCTCAAGTGAAGCAAAATATTCACAAAATTGAACGGGTTAACGTGTTATTTTTATGTTGCATTATGATAAAGTTGAGAAAACCTCCTCAAACTTATCAAAATCTTTTTTCATGGTGTGGCTCATAACTATTATTGTATGAGAAGTCTTTTCCAAAATAAGTTCACAACCAAAATTCTTCCAATTATACATATATGACACAGAGAATGAAATTTCCAGTAAATAGAGCATTCTTGGGTATGTGTTTTCACGTGCATTACTTTTTTTATAAGTTCATTTTCTTTAAAAAAAAATCATTTTATGATATAAATAAAATCAATTTATATACAAATAGTATAGATACAGACATAGATGTAATATATTTTTCCATATACATTATGTAGTTATTTATATTATTTGTAACTTTATTATTTGGATCATGTCGTGTGTTACACAAGCTCTAAAGCTAGCGTGTGTGTAAAGAATGCATGTTCAAATACTAAAGTACTTCGAAAACTGCTAAATTCGATCCTTACTTCATTTGAACAGTTCCGAGTTACTAGGCGGAGTTAAAAAAAAATCATCTCAACATCCTACCCTGTAGCAATTACTCGACGAATACTCGACCATCTGGACCTTTGTTTTGTGACATTGTGTATACCACTAAAATCAACTGTGAACAAAACGTTTGAATATTGAAGTGGCCAAACCGGCCCACTTGAATATTAAAGTGGCCAAACCGGCCCACTTTATAAGCCCCACTAGTGTTGATTTGTTGAATGTTGATTCTAGTTAAAAAGCTATATGTAGTTGATAATGCATAAGGTCCTTGTTGCATGGTTCAATACATATTTATAAATTAATACAAAATAATTTTTTTAAAACTTAATATAATAGATACAGTACAATTTAATGTAATATAACACATCTTATTTAAAAGTTAAAAAAAAAATTCAAACAAACTTTAATAATAATAAATAAATATCTTAAATAGTTTTTTTGTTAGTGCCCAACATGTTTTGGTAGTTTTATAACCTTTTAACATTTTCTTTTATGAACTTTGACAAATGTATAACATTTAAACCATATTCTTTTTTTATCTACTATTACACTTTGTGTATATTTTATTATTTATATATTTTTTTTAAATATTGTTGGGACTTGGGATATCAATTGAAAAGAAAAGTAGTTTGACGTCAGAAAGCCAAATGGGCAATGTTTTAGCGGTACCCTAATGACTTCTTTAGGGAAGGCCGACGGCTCAAGTTTCGTTTGCGACAAAATGTCATACGTAGTCAGGATTTCCCTTAAAACTGGTAGCGAACTAGGTCACCAGCGCTGTATGGTATATACAACCACAAACATGAGTGACTTTTTATCAATGGTGTACCGGATGGAGGGGCCTTATCTTTAAAGAAATAAAGTTTTGCAATTTTGGAACTGCACCAATAGGAAAACTTAGCAACTAAGAAAGCTATTCAAAGATAGAGACATATTAATGAGTTGAATTGATGAGAGTCATGGTTTTACTATGTTATACTAAAATCGTGCCACGTGGCATGCAGACTCATCTTATGTTTCTAGTTCCAAGAGATACGATCCTTGTTTTCTAAAACGGCATAGCAAATTTTATTAAATCAACCTTCTATAACAAAGTTAGAAGTATAGCTAAATTCAATATTATAACACATAAATTACTCATTTCTTTACTTTTTTAAAATTTAGATTAATGTTTATTCATCTATCTTAATATTTTGTAAAAAGTTAAATAAATAAAATTCGTTATTTATACTATCTAAACATGTGTAAGTTACGTGTATAACGTGTATGTATTTTTTCCTAATAATAAAGTACATACACTTACATGTGTGAATAAACCTTTACAAGAAGAAAAAACATACGGACAAATTAGTTTAACGGTATTTTATGCACATAAATAGAAAGTAAAATTAAGTTAGATTAAACGTTGAACTATTGATAAAAAAAATTAGACATTTATGTTCGTTTCTTTTATTCTTGTAATAATTTAGTCTTCTGTAATGACTGAAACAAGGTTATGGCATATACCAAAATAAAATTTTTTGGTTCCAGAGTATTTTTGTACACCATGAAAAATGTTGTCTGGCTAAGGGGATAACCAATATGTAGTAATTTAACTAAAAAGTGAATAATGTCTTACTATGTCACTGTCACGAAGGCACGAGGGTTTACACTAATTTTGCAAAAACACAATTTAACTAATACCTTAATTATCATTTAATCTTTTTTATATATAAATCATCAACAAAATGATTTGATTGGTTAGAAATGAGCTGGCCCACGCCCTTGCCCTCCATGCCCGTGACCTAATGAATGCCCAAAGGGACTACCGTCTTGACACTCTCAATTGTAGTGTTTGGCGAAGGAGTTTGCTACAAAAGAGATTGAGGTTGTTAGGGCTGCCACCCCAGTACATTCAGTCTGAGAAAGTAAAGTAGAGCAGAGGTGAGTGTGAATGGCGGATCTAGACATCAATTTCAGGGGTAACGTTTAAAAAAAAATTTTTATCGTATTTCACACAATGTAAACCAGGGCTGTCTCCGAGAATTGTGAAAATTTTTTTGGCCGAAGGCGAAAAAAATTGGCCGTTAAATTAGTTGAGTAATTGAGTTTAAACATTAAAAATACATGTTTTTTTAAATATATATATAATTAAAAAAATAAGACTTCAGGCCTATCGGGTTGTCAGACCGAGATCGGTCGACCACCTAGCCCTGCCTCATAGCCGCCCTTGATGTATAGAAACACGATAATAAATAAATTTAAGCACATAGGATGCAAATTTCTCCTATTTGGTTTTTGAAAACTTGAAATCGAGACATTGCATCTTCTTCTTTTACTTTATCAAACGTTTCTCTTTCGACCGCACAAATTAAAACATTGTTCAAATACTTATCACCCATTTTTGCAAATTTATCATTTTCCTTTAAAGTGTGATAAAAGATCGTAAGATCATCACCCGAAATACACCATCTTTCTTCCTTACTAAAATCATTTGGACGCATCTCATAAAATGACACTATCTTAGATATATCAAACTTAGAAAATGAATTGCAAGGATTTAACCCAAACATATTTTCTAACAAAATAGTTGAGACCCCACTGAATCTATTTTCATGTTTTTAAATTTGCTTATCCAAAACCATATTAAAAACTTCAACCTCAAAATGGTGTCGAGTAGTGGTGTCTGGTGCAACGCTGTTTGATGTCTGGCTAGTTTCCAATTTCCAAACAACAAGTATTATTGTTGAAAATGGTTAATGGGTTTTAATTGGTTTGAGATTTAAACTTTGTTTGGGTTTTTCTTTGGTTGAACTTTTAAATTGGTTGAGTTTACAAATAGGGGTAACGTCATATATTTTCCAGGGGTAACGAAATACGAAAACATGCCCAAAAAAATATATTTTTACACTATCGACGAAAAGTCGCTACCCCTGCTAAAGGACTAGATCCGCCCCTGTGTGATATGATACTGACGTGACCCAAGGAGAAAGAGAGGGGGGGGGGGGGAGTATACATAATGTTCTATGTATGTGTTGGTATAAAGTACGTGTTGTATATGTTTATACACATCATTGGTTTGGACAAACTCACAAGCCAATTCATGTAACTCTTATCCTTCGATTTCTCATCACCTTTTAAATTAATATAATAATAGTTTGATGGGTGGAGTAACAACAGTCATGTGGGTGAGGCACACACTGACGTTTAATTCCAATAACCACCAAGACATGATTAAAAATAATTCATGTCTTAAGTATAAATTGTTTTATAATTCTGTTTTATATAATGGATTTACACATCATAGAAGCTAAACAATATTTTTCATTCTAGCATGCCTAGACATATGGCCTTTGTAATTTTATATTTCTTACATTCATTTGTGTAGATTATTGTTCTTTTATACATATAGACATGTCCATTTCTTGAGATTTCTCTTTATTGTTAATCAAAGTCGCACAAAAGTCTATTACGTAGGTGGTCTTAACATTACATACGATCTATAATGCTCAAATTGAAACTGAAATTGAAACTTAAACAGAAGATTATTTCTTCTACAATGGTTTGCATGCTCAGATAGTATTAGCTATGCAGGAATTATACAAGCGAACTGATATCATTGGTCACATGTGAGAACATGCATACACATGTCCTTTTTAGTATCTATAATCTTAGGTGTATTAGTTTTTTATTAATCTCAAATATCATCTTTTGGTTGTTGCCGATTCTAACTAAAGAATTGGTTGTTGATGGTTCCATATTTTAACGTATTTGTTCACAATGGTCCGCGACTAACTATATATTAATGCCGTTATTTGCAGGTCGCAGAAAAACGTTTTTGGACCCGAGAACTCGCAAATTTCTTTTTTATAAAACTCACAATTTTTTCTCCAGAAAACTTAACATTTTGTAACATTAGTTTGGACCTTTAGAAACATTTTTCTAGCAAAAACCCCAATTATTGAGGTCGCCGAAACCCTATAACCATCATCTGAATCAACTGGTGGTGCTCAAGTGGTGGTGGCCGGTTGATAGTGAGTCAGTTGGTGATGTTGGCGGTGTTCAAGTGGTGTTTGAGTTTTCTAGCAAAAAATGTGACTTTTCCAGCCAAGCATTTTTCCGGCGAACTGCAAGTAACGACGTTAGGATTCCGCTAGTTGCGGACCGTTAGAAACAAATACGTTAAAAGATGAAACCGTCTGAATTAATAAAAACTAATATACCTTATTTTTATTTATTTTATACAGGATACTTTGTACATGCATTGTCTGAATTAATTCATGGGTAAGAAAGTTCCATATGATGTCACTTGAGATATTTTGCAATTTGCATGGATCCTTGTATGTGTATGCGTGATTTTCACATGGCAATATTATTTTATTAACATTGTTTGAGTTTTGAACACTTGAACGTATGCCTAAGTGCCATGCATACATGGGTGACTGCGTGAACCTGTCTGTTTAATAGGATACATTACAAACATGGAATCTTGAAATAGATTCCTCGTACACGTGGCAAAATTCTACATGCACTAGTCCACGTCAACACCGGCTTACAGTATGTGACTTCCCAAGGTTTATATGTATGTATACTTTTTTACTATTATTTTGCTTCTAGTTCCTATTAAGACAACATATAATCATGGAACCAACTAATGATGGTAGGGCCGGCCCTAAGAATTCACGTGTTTCTGTCGAGCTAAAAAAATTTTGTTCTTTAAGTCTTAATGTACTAAATAATGTAAACAATTTTTTAAATGATGATTAAAGTTATGACAATAAATATAACAATTAACAAAATAATGGTATTATAATGAATTTATGACATATAGAATAGGCTAATAGCCAACTGATGATTTGTGAAGCTCTTCTAACATTTTTGATAGCAAGTTGGTGAATAAAATCTTCGTAATTTATGCTCTCTAATATTCTGTTCTCGATAGTTATCATCGCCAACATGCTAAGTCTTTCTTGGGGTATTGTGAATCGTAAATAAATTTTCTATAACTACAATTTTGAAAAACTCATTTCTGTAGATGGTACTGTGATTGCTGGTGTTTAAAGTCGACGTTGTTGATATCCCATCTATTCATTTCATTTTTATTTATTTATTTAACTTTTATTGGTTACAACAACAACAACATACCTAGTATTTCTCACAAATAGCCTAAGCTATCAGTAAGGTTTGGGGAGGATGAGATGTAGGCAAACCTTACCTCTCCTCGAAAGTAAACAGATAAACAAATAAAATAAAATTATGTAAAATAAAAAATAGCAATATATAAATAATTTACTAAAACAATACGATATCAATAAGTTTCAAGCAATATTCATTATAGATAGACTAAAACAAAACCAAGATAAAATTAAGCAAATATAATAAATAGAAAATAATAATTCTCACACTAATAGTAATAATACTAACAACAACAACAACAACAATAAAGGCAAGAAATAGCCCCTCCTCCTAAAGGTCATTAACCTTAATTCTACGTCTCTAGGAACTCCTATCCTCAATCATATTCTCAAAGAGGTGTAAGTCTAGCAAATCATGCCTAATCCTCTCATTCTAAGTTAATTTGGGTCTATCTCTACCTCTCCTCCCCTCTATAATAAGAGTATTCACTGATCTAACGGGAGCCGTCGCCTGTTTCCTTTTTAGATGTCCAAACCATCTCAATCTGCATTCCCTTATCTTTTTAGACATACTAGCCACCCTTAGTCTTTCCCAAAAAACCTCGTTTCTTATTCGGTCTAACCTTGTGTGCTCACATATCCACCTTAGCATCCTCATCTCTGCTACCTCTAATCTTGTGTGCCCATACATCCACCTTAATAAAAAATAATGAGTCTTTTTCAATTTTTAATTGCCTCTAAGTCTTTGGGCAATTTAAACTAAGTGAGTATAAAAAGTGTTTGAGTATTATAAAACTAGTGGGGTTATAAGCGTTCGGGTATTCTATATATAAACATTAGGAATTTTAAAAAAAAATTGTGCCCTAAAAAAAAGTGCCCCGTCCAGACGCCCATATCGCCCGCACTTGGAGCACACCATGAGTGAGGGACTGTCATTGATGTGTTTCATTTTATAATATTTACATATCTGCACCTGTTTCACCGCATCTAGTTTCGTTAATACCTATGTTGGTGGCACTCGGGATAGCAACCAAAAAAGAACACTTATAAAAGATAAAGTCCTAGTATCGATTAAGTTGGCTATAGTATTTGCACGATACTGACACTCGGTACAACAACTAAAACAGAAAACCCAAAAGATGGAGAGATGTTATGCCTAGGGCTGTTCACGAGTCGAGCCAGGGTGGTTTTGAGCTCGGGCTCGAAATTAAATGGGGCAACTTAGCTAGGCTCTAGCATGATTTTGAAGTTAAATGAGCTTAAGATCGAGCCAATGAGTTGAGCCATGAATCGAGCCGAGCCATGGCTGATTTTGGCTCGGTTACAAAAATGATCCAAATCAGCTCAGGATATTGTAAATCAACTTTTTATAGCTAGTTTTATTCGAGCATTTTTCGAACGAGACATGAGCCCGAGCGTCGAGCTTTTTGAACAGCCTTAGTTATGCCCGACAAAAGGATATCGGCATGCGGTTTAAATCGATAGAATTCCATAAAGATAGATACGGATACCCGTTAAAAAAAATAAAAAACTCTCTTTTAAAACCACAAATCATAGCTTTTTAAAATTTTTTTTTAGCTTCTTGATAGGAAAATTACCAAATCTACCACACTTTATCCTAATACTCCAACAACTTAAACCTAATCTAAACACTTATTAAAAAACGACTTATTGATTTATTGGATTTTTTCACCATAAAAGTTAATCCAAACACTTTTAAAAACTCATTTGGCAAAAATAATATGTTAATAAGCACTTTTGTCCGATGTTTTTGAAACTGGACTGGACAGACCGTCCAATCAGGAATCGGCAACTGAGCCAGTTCGATTTATGAAGAAGAACCGGTTGGCAAATTAAAATTGGGAATATGAATTAAAAATAACCAACGCATCTACCAGGATTAAGCCACTGATATGAATTATTAAGCGCGCGCGCGCGCTCTCTCACACACACACACACACACACACACACACACACACACACACACATATATAGGCAAAATATATAATGAAAACTCACTTGAGTTGTGAAAATCCGCAAAAACCTTATGTAACATCGGTTTTTTTTTTGTTACATGTAATATATGTTGTAACATTTAATACAAAACATCGAAACATTAAAAAAAATTGTTTTGCTATTTTTTAACATTTTTTTACTAATTTTTTTTATATGTTTTTAGGAGAGAGAAAAAGTTATGTTTATGTTAACATTTTTTATTAACTTTTATTGTGAACCACAAGATTTAATTTTTAATTAAAAACATGTGGTTGAGAATTGGTTTCTAGAGTTTTCACAACTCAAGTGGGTTTTTATTTTAACCTAACCCTATATATATATATAAACAAGAAAAACTTAATGTATGAAAATTAATTTAGTGATAATATGTTTATAATTTGATTATAGTCTTTTTTATTATTTTCCCTAAACATTTGGATTTTTTTTGTTATATTTTACATATCATATAGTTTCTAAATAGTTTATCGAGTTATCCGGTTCTTAATCCGAGCCAACCGGTCCGACCAATGAACCAGTAGTGGCCCGGTTCGATGCCCAACGGTTATGAAAAATTGCTTTTTTGACCAAAAAAAAAACTCTGGAGTTAATCTCAAACACTCTCTGACTTGTAAATATAGAAGTGAAACTATTTTAGTTAAAAGTTTAAGGTACTCATTTAGTTAAATGTGGAGTGGAATGAATAAAATTTTGAAAAGAATAGCTTCAATTTTTTAGAAAAGAGCCTCTGGTTTTTAAAATAAATTAACAATATATGTTTTATCAAATTAGTTTATTCAACCTAACATATTCGATTGGGCCGGCGTTTGAAATTCGAATCATTTTTCATTGCTAAACTAAAAGATTTAAAACAAAATAATAGGTAAGCAAGCACAAGCTAGCTGCGTCGTTTTTATATGTCATCATTGGTGACACGTACCGTTTTGTATATACACGTCCTCTTATATGCAAGATATTTATATCTTTTTAAGATAGCTCATGTGTGTTTTGTACATACCACATATGCTTTGTTAGACTAAGCGGGTAATAAACGAGGTTTCCCTTGTGATGAGTGATGAGATGCATATCTCGACAACATGCATTTCACGTGGCAATAATAATATTTTATTAACGTTGTTGAATGTGGAACCTATGCCTTAATACCATGCATACATGGGTGACTTCGTGAAGCTGTCTCTTTAATTGGATACATTACAAACTACATAGAATCTTGAAATAGATACTATATAACCACGTCGACACATGCTTACACGTGGCATTGTATATATCATTTTCGTTATTACTTTGTTTCTAGTGTATTTTGTCACTATATGTAGTAGGAGGTGTACGTATTTTTATTATATAATATAAGTGTATAACATACTTATGATCGATCCATGTGTGTTTATTGTGTTGTGTACTTGTGTACACAACAATTTACTCCGAACGCAATACACAATAACAGATAACGTATGCTACATGTCGTTAAAAAATGAAACAAAAGACGAATATATTTGGCTATTATTACCTTCTATGAAAACATGATTGGATTTTTATTTTATTTTTGCGAATTAAGTTGTAATCTCGTGTTTTTTTTAAACCACTATGAATCATAAGTTGTAACTAATTTGCTTTGTAAAACTGCATTATTATTGTTTTTTTTAATAAATCACTTAACTATTTTAGGGCTGGCAATTAGACACGATCACGAATAAATGATACGAACCCACACGACGTTAACATGTATCAAGTATGGCTTTAACAGGTTTCGTACACTAAACATGTAAAATACCCGTTTACCTGTTAAGTACCTGTTAGTACCTGATTATATCTTTTATAAATAAAAAATATATAATAATATAATATGTTGTGTATCCGAAATAGTTAACCCTAAATTTTTATTCCAAAAACACGACGAATATCATTCCAATCCAACATAAGCATACGGCATACAAACCTTTCTTTTGATTCTCCCTCTCTGGTAGTCCAGTGGTTTCCCTTCACATCTCTGGTAGCCGTAGCTCTTTGATTCTTTGATTTACCTCTCCACATCTTCGATTCGCTGGCAGTTCGTCCTCCTCGCAGTTGTAACGGCGCCACCGGTATTAACATGTTCGTGTCTTATCGTGTATACTTGGTATTAACAAGTTCGTGTTCGAGTTTAAGATGCAGGTGCGTGATAAGTTTTTGTGTCATGTACAGATATACATATTTCGTGTTCGTGTAAGGGTATAAACGATATGCCATCATAGCTGTTTTGTCTGTATTGTGATGCATTAGTTTCCAAATTCTGGGACACAACTACACAAGTGAGGTTCTGACTCAAATTAATGCATACTGACATCTTTTGTTTACTTTCAGTCGCCAATAATTCACGTGCTCACACGTGGCTCTGGGACCACCAAAACGTTATGATATTAGATATTTCCAAATATTGACACCAAGATTATCCAAGGAAACTATTATAATCAGGTTAAAAACTCGTTTGTTATACAGTACTGGTTGAATAAATGTTAACTGTTAAACTGTATATATGTTTTGTAATACAATTTAGAAAATATAAATAATATTTTAATTTTTTTTCAATAAAATCATTGTATTGGTTAAATATAAATCAAACAGATCGAGATTCCCACAGTATAAGACAATGTGTCGCCTCTTTATGCCACCACCACATAGGAAACGGCCAGCGTGACTTTACAACCCTTATCTACAAAGCTCTATTGTGATTTATAGCCCCCTCACCGTCCCATTTAGGATTTTCACGAGTCGAGCCGAACTGAGCGAAGGCTTGCTCGTTGCTTGGCTCGTTTACAACCGAACCGAACAGCTAAAATTCGAACCGAGCGAAAAACGAAACGAGCCAAAATCTAGCCCAACATTTTTCGATTGAGTATCGAGTGATTTCGAGTATTTTTATTTCTTTTTCACTTAAAAATTTTCAATAAGAAACAAGTTTAAAAGCTGTAAATAATATATTTTGTAAACAAATTAGTAGTTTTTAGACAAACTATAATAGATTATAAATTTTTAGGAGAAATAAATTTGGAGTGAGATATAATAAATATGTAAACAAACTTTTTAGCATTCTGATAACTTGAATCGAACCGAGCGAAAACGAAACGAGCCAAAATCTAGCCCAACATTTTTCGATTGAGTATCGAGTGATTTCGAGTATTTTTATTTCTTTTTCACTTAAAAATTTTCAATAAGAAACAAGTTTAAAAGCTGTAAATAATATATTTTGTAAACAAATTAGTAGTTTTTAGACAAACTATAATAGATTATAAATTTTTAGGAGAAATAAATTTGGAGTGAGATATAATAAATATGTAAACAAACTTTTTAGCATTCTGATAACTTGAATCGAACTAATAAAACCTATAAAATTGACGGAATAGGAGAAATTTAAAGGGCTTCAAAGATTATATACTTATATTTATATATTTTTCATATATAATCATATATAAAATAAATTAAAAATATTCGAACCGAGCCGAGCAGAGCGGCTCTTTTACAATCGAGCAAAAAAACGAGCAAGCATTTTCCGAGCAATTTTCGAGCGCGCGGCGAGCGAGTTCAAGCGACGAACAGTTTGGACGGCACTACCTAGATTGTTGTTGAACTAGAGTTCTTCAAGGCTCTAGACCATAAGTTACCCGCTGTCTTATTAGTTCAAGGTTCTATACCTTTTAATGGTGCTAATTAAATGAAACCGGGAAAAGGAGGAAGAACGACGTATATGCAAACCACTAAAAATAAGAATCGAATATATATAAAGTTTGCACATATGTGTTAACATAACTATGCATGTAATAATAAAATTATTACATATATAACATAATAACAAGAGAAAATGACTGTTTTAATCCCTGTGGTTTTTAGACGGAGTCACTTTGCGTCCCTGATAAAAATTTTGAATCGTTTACATCCCCGTGTTTTAAAAGTTGAACCATATGCGTCCTTCTGTTAGTTTAGCGCTATCTTTTCCATCAAAAATGTTTGCATTTACTCTTTTACCCTCATATATTTAACATATGTTGAGAAAATGGTGAACCCTAATTCACAGCAAGCACATTGAACAGCAAGTATACGATCCCTGATTGACTGATTTCATCTTCTTCCTCTCTTTGTAATATGGGGCCCTAATTGAGTGATTCTTCTTCTTCCTCTTCGATTCGATTGGAGCCTTAGGTAACTCTAATCTTTGATTGGAGCCAAAATGTCTCAATCCTCCTCTTCTTCGGCGAAATCGAGGTCACAAAGTGTCGGTGCATCAGATTTGTTTTGCTCATGCGGTGCAGGTGCCTGCTATCGTATATCCCGGACGGATGCTAACCCCGGTCGACGATTCTTGTGTTGTGTAAGTCTTTCAAATCAGTTTTGTGAATGAAATCAATTTTGTTTTGACCTTATTGTATATCTCATTAGATTTGTTTTGACCTTAACTGTGAATAAAATCAACGACGAGGGTGAACGGAGAGGGTGAAATTGACCAGCGATTGGTGAATGGCGGATTGCACCGGCGAATTGTGACGGGTGAAATTGTGACTGGCGAATTCTTTGCTGGCCGGCGATATAACTGAAGGAACGTCTGTTTTGGTCTATAATATTGAAGTCCTGGGGTAAATATGAGTGTGGTGCAAAATTACATATATGGCCCTGATTTTAACCTTAAACTTAGCGGATGTTAGATTGAGGGACGCATATGGTTCAACTTTTAAAACACGAGATATAAACGGTTCAAATTTTTTATTAGGGACGCAAAGTGACTCAGTCTAAAAACCACTGGGACTAAAACAGTCATTTTCTCTAATAACAAACTACGTATATGTGTGTAATAACATAATTATCAACCGTGTTCTTCATATCCCCCCGTGTTTCAATGTGCTAGCTTATCATGTTCTATTATGATGAATGAGCTTGATATGCACGCTCTTCAATAAAAATTATCATTAACATAATCAAACATGATTAAGACCAACGACAAAGATCCATTATGATAAACAAACAAAATTTAACCTTAGAGCATCCACAACAATAAATTTTTACAAACCGTTACATCTGCTCGCATATATCAGATTTCAAACAAATCTAGAAAACCTCAAACTTTTTTTCACAAAAACAAACATCTACAAACTTTATTAAAAAAATTAAAATTATATATACATATATAATATGTATATGAGTATGTGAGAATAATTGACTTTGGGACCGTGTCTTGAGGTTTGAATTAACTTTAACTCACCAACTTTGCTTCACAATGGGTGAAGTCCATTAGCATCTAGTTTGTCTCATGTCACGTTATCCAAAACTTAGAGAATGTAGTTGTGGGTACTAGTGTTTTAAATACTGGTTCATACCGGCCGGTTGAACCGGTTATACCGGGCTTTGAATAAGTAGTCGATATTTAGAGCCTGATATTTATAGGCGATTTTCTAGGGGATCGAACCGTTTTTTTAAATACCGGCTTAAACCGGCATACTAGTTTTAAACCCAATAGATTTTTGATATTTTTTGTGGCCCATGTTATTAAAAATGAATTTTAACCTAGTTGATAAAATTAAAATGGGTAAACCGATAAACGATGCCATAAACCTATTGTACACTTTTATTTTTTAAAAACTTTTTTTAAAAAGCAAGTACTTTTGTATTATTTTTTATTATGAAATAGCTTTTGGATTATTTTTTTATTGATTAATGTACTTTTGGGCTATTTTTTAAGTTGAAAGTTGTGTTTATATAAAATTATAAGGTAAATTATTCAACGCGGTTGAACCTTCTGTTATACTATTTTTTAACTCAATTCGATATGAGTAAAATGCCGGTTTTTAAAACATTGGTGGGTACTCTTATAAGAAACATTTTTATAGATTGAAACTTATGCTAGTAATAAACTTAAATATATTAAATAATCCTTCAACAATTTAATTATCATATAAAGGTTTACACATCAACTGATTAACTCTCTCCCATCATAACAAAACTAAGAAAATAATTAAAGTGGCCAATAGCTATAAACCCACAGGCAAAACCTTGTAAGAAACTGATAAATTATGTGATTGGTCTATAATATTTTCTTGGTAGCACCAAATGGTCAATTAAATTCAGATAAAAAGATTGATTAAAAATCATTCAATATATATTTAAACTACACCCCCAACAAAATTGACTCCTTTTTTTAATTAAATTAGCTGTATTGCCATATACTTAGAAGTAGGAATGAGCTCGGTACCGTACCAGTATCAACCGTTACCGGTACTGAAAATCCCGATACCGAAAATCACAAATTTTTGGTACCGGGATGGTACTGATATTTAAGGTAAAATTCGGGAAATACCGTTACCGTACCGGTCTCGAAAACTCAAAACCTTGTACCGATTCGGTACCAACGGTATCAAATCGGTACCGGTACCGGTATCAATCGGTACCATACCGATTTTTGCTCATCCATACTTAGAGATGGTGTGGTTGAAGAGAATGGCCATCCTTGAGATTAGAAGCGTAATGTTCAGATCAATAACAAAGCTAAAACCAAGTTGTGGTTAATGAAAATTCGTTTTTGCTGGTAATAAAATAAAAAAAGAACTAACATAATAATAAATTTTACGTACTAGAACAAATGGTTTTGATCAATAGATAAATTTGGGATCCCTTCGAATTTTGCCCGTGCACAAAACAAGAATTTTACTTATAATAAAGACGGTACATCTAATAAACAACATAACATTGCAACTTACATAATTGGTATACTAATTTTCTCTGTGTTTTACAGGCAAACTCATATTTTCTGTTCTACACCTAGTTTACTTCTAAAATTACCACATATGCAGTTTACATTATTTGAACTTACAACTAGTTAATACATGCCATTCTACGGCTAGAATTGTCTTTAGAAACACCAAATTTTCAATAGTGAAATGTTTTCTATCTTATATCATATAGTAATTCAGAGAAAAGAAGAATGTCGTCAGAAGCCGGGAGCTATTGCTAAAGTCCGGATACCACGCCGGACCTCAATGAAAACCCCACACCAACAAGGCCATGTTGAAAAGACAAGATGCCCACCTTGTTGACATCAACCCAAAAGGATATGGCCGAGACACTTAACGAATACATGAGAAAAAAATCGCCGTTTAGGGAGTTTGCCGAAATAAAAAAGAGGCAAAGAGGGGCTGCCAGTGCGTTGTTGAAGCAACAACAAGATACGGTGAAGCAAATTATGTATGACCAGGAACTAAAGACGTTAATCGCCCCCAGGACAATTTGGTCGACAGCATGTTGGAAGTAAATATTAAAAAGGACAAATAACTTATATACAAACAAATTAGTCGTCAACGTGGAATTTGTTATGAAATATTCGGGCGCCGCCATGATTTGGAACAAGTGGCACTCTTTCATTGGTTGTGAAAGTTGTTTGTGCCGCACAATTTATGTTTAAAAATAAAAACTGTCGGAGACGCATAATTTGGAAAGGACATTAACAAAATTTTTAATAAATAGGAGACATTTTGAATTTCTCTCTTCTAAAAGGGCATTTTGTAAACTTTCCCCAAAATGAAATGGTATGAATGCCATTTACACCTATTCAATTAATTATGTAACTATAATCATTAGCTTGGTTAAAGCGTGTGACTTACGATTAAGTAGTTGTGGGTTAAAGTCTTATTTAAAACACGGGGTACAAGGTGAAATAGGTGTACCAAAATTTTTTTTTATAGCTAAAGAAAATTAATTACGTAAGTTATGAATTAGTATAAAATAAAATAAAATAAAAACCTGAGCCAAAAAGAAGTGAACACTTATCAATTATCATGCCTTTCTATTTTAACTTTTTTGTTTAATTATTCATTAGGAGGATACGGCTGACTTGTCATAATCTAACATGGGTTTCACATGCCAGCCGGTCAACTCTCTTTGCATTCTTTATGGATTCAATAATTGCCAATCTAAATCATACAAGGTTAAGTTTTCACATGTTACCCCCTTTAAGAAATGAGAAAAAAAAAAAAAAAAAACTCTAGCTTTATACGATGCTATGTGTTATACCTACGTGGTGATGGTGTGGAGATAATATAGCAGGTGTGGTGAGTGTGGTGCCCATCCTGCTCATCACTACTTTGCCATATGTTACGCAGGGTTGTACATATGTTGTGGAGGTTTCTACGCGAAATTTTAATTATATATATATATATATATATATATATATATATATATATATATATATATATAGTGAGTGTTGTTCAAAAATAAATAGTGAGTGATGGCCATTATCTCGAGTGTTGGAGATTAATAATTTGACATGGAGGTAAAGTGAGTTGCGATTGATGTGTATAATACATAGTTTGACAACGATTGAATGAAATGTTTATATAAAGTGCATGAAAAAAAATTGACGGCTATAATAGTCGAATTTTTGCTTATCCAAAACTAGAAGAAAAAAAAATACCATCGAACGTACTTCAAACTTATCATACTATCATAATACAACCACTTGAGAATATGGTCCTGATTTTTCATTGTCGTTCTCCATGTTCCCAAACAATAGAAAAATCTCGTTTTCAGATTATAATCTGTTATCAACTAACCACAAAGAGTTTGGTCTAAATATATTTGGACCAATATAGATGTGAAGTTTTGTGGGATCAAATGTAACATTAGAGTGTGAATGGTGCAAAACCAATCATAGGCGCCAAACATTGCCCTATAATAAACTAGTGTGAAATATGCACATGAGATTTCAAAAGGTTGTCTAGTAAAACATAAAAGTGAGTCTAGGATTGGTGGATTTTAGTGCTTTAAAGCCCCATTCTGAATTTGTGTTTGTTCTTGTTTGTCCTTCAGAGGATTACATATTTTAATAACATATAAAAGAAATCTTTTCTAAATAGTTTTTATTCATAGTAAACGCCATTTGTTTGGTCGGACCATAAGGTTAAGGAGATCACTGACTTCTGTCATCAGAATTATCGAATATTTGTAGTAAGATAATAGAAAATATGCTGAAAATTCTTAAGTGTTACAAAATTCAGAGGTTGACTTTTTATTTGTAGTTGTGACTTGTGAGATGATAAAACATACGATATGACCCCCAACCAAGAAGCTTTAATTCCGCCACTAATAATTTAGTGTAACTATATTCAAAAATATCTTATGTAAAAAAACACAACAAAAATGTTTGTGAGCAGCTAATTGTGCCATTAACTTCATCACCATCTAAAAATCAATAACATGTCGGCAAATGTTACACTTTAACTCCATATCTTTCACAATACTTCATCTCTACCCCTCTTTTATTTTAATCCAAAAAAATCATCTAACTTCATTTGCTTGATATGCTCCTACCCACCCAAACTCATTCCCCTTGATTAAAGCCACATGAAACCTCCAATAAGAAATCCCAATTATTTTTTATTGTCATTAATTAATTTATCCAATAATCATAAAACTTGTAAACCAAGCAACAAACTAAAAATATAGTAAAACATTATAGACAAACCATGTTAGATATGATAATAACATGTCATTTACATTAAGTCACAAGGCACCATTAATTGATCATGTTAGTTATATCATAGTTATGATATAAGTGACATATCAGTATTAATTTTGAATGATTGATAAAACAAACGATCATGTTAGTTCTCATATAAGTGACATGCCAATATTATTAACCATAAAGTAATAATTGATCACGTTATATTTGCGATATAAATGACATGCCAGTATTAATTATCGTACGGTTGATAAAACAAACCAATCATGTTATTTATCATATAAGTGACATGTCAGTACTAACTATAACATAACAACAACACGTTAAGTATACACAAAGCTTAAATTTTACATATTATATACCATTATTTACAGTAACACGTACATCGAATGCATCAATCACTTGCACTCGCTGCTTACTCGATTGTACCCAAACTATAACTACCTTAGGGCAACCAGCTGAGCTTCATTTGCTAGACTACACACACAAAAGCTACAAACTGCCCCCCCAAAAAGTATGTAATTAACAAAAACCACAAAAGAATTAAGAAAACTAAAATTAACCCTCCGCCAAAATATGTTTAACAAGACTCGCCGCGGACGTACTGCCGCCATCCCTCCGGCCGAGTCTTGCCGGTAAATCCTACTTGTCACGCTTGCGTCGCCAAATCCTTGGCGGAAATGAATGTTCCGTGAAACCCGTATGGAACCCGGGACGGGAGCTTCACCGTCGCCTCTAATTCCATAGTCATTGCATTAACGATTTGTAACTCTGACTTCCATGTTTTTTCGTCATGGACGAAAGCCAAAATATGGCCGTCGTCTTCTTTCATTTCTTCCCCTGGATTTCCATCACGGGGAAGAAAAATATTTCTCATCCCCATAAATAAACTTTTTAGTCTCCCCAGTCGAAAGATCAACTTTCGCAAACCCCGAGACCTTGGGCCACGGCTCGGCGATCGCAAGGTACGTGAATTTTGATTTTCGACCGAGGAGGTTTTTATTAACCATCCCGGCTTCCAAGTTAACGTCGTTTTCAGGCGAAATTATCGCCCGACGAGTCGACTTCCCGGTTTTCAAATTTAGCCGAATTTCCGACAACACTCTTTAATTCCTCGTTACATTCGTTAAAAATCGAGACGGCTGGAGTCATGCACGACCCGATCACGACCAACTCGTCCGTTTCGGGTTCCTCCCACGCGTTCCACAAATGAAAACAAAAACAATCCGGAACCTCGACCAATTTTATACCCGACCCGTTTTTGGCGTACTTATCAAGCACCCCGAACCGCGACACCTTCTCTTTATCGTACACCACGGGCGACCCGCCCGTAACCATTTCCGACATCTTAAACACCACTTGATGGTCCGGGACCACCACGAAATTTTCGGTTATCGCGAAATCATGAACCATGGTCGGTTTTTCCAAATCGATCGCGATGTCTTTCGATTTCGCCCCTTCGGGCGAAAACCGAAAATATTTTAAATAAGGCTTTTTAATGACGTCATAACTTAAAGCAAACAGCTCAAACCTTCCCGCGGTTTTTAAATCGCCCGTTCCCGTGACCCGCACGTGGTACGGTAAATCGTCCTCGGACATCGCCAACAACCGGTTATTAAAATAAACCAAACCCGCGTTCGCCACACCGATCCCTTGGGTATGATCGATCAACCCGCACAACCCGCGCGCGTAAAATAATAATAATTTCGCAATCCCGGGGTGCCCGTGTAACTCCCCAATCGCCTTCGGGAACACCAATGGCTCGTTCCTGAACGAGCCGCTCGTTCTTGAACGAGCCGTTGGGTCTCCGTGAACCGACACGCGTAACTAACGGATCCGTTATCGAACTTAACGGAATAAATCATTCCGTCTCCGTCAAACAAATGATGCCCGGATGTCGGTTCGAATAACGGGTTCGCTCCGTTTCGTAAATAAACACCGTTAATATACTCCGGCAATGTTCCGGTCACCGGCAAGTCTTTCCGAACCGGCTGCTCCGGCACCGGCGAGAAGTTTCCGGCGATCTGCACGTTAGGATCCGCCGTTCTCGGCAAATTATGCAACTTTTCCCGCGCTTTCAACCCGTCTTCGATTGAATCCAATGCCATTTCTGCAAGCCTCTGGAAAAAGCTCCAATTTTTCTGTACACGTGAACTCGCCGGAGCTTCAATTACCGCCGGAGACGACTTAATCGCCGGCGTTTGCTTCGGAATTTGAATAATAGACGGCGTCTGAAGCGCTGAGACTACCGAATTCGAGCAATTGAACGAATTTGATCTGGGTTTCGTACGGGATGAAACAGGGAACTGGGGTTTGGGATTGGACCAAATTGGGGGTGAAATTGGGCAATTGGAAGAAGAGATATGATCGTAATGGGGTGAATTGAAGTGGGTATTGATTGGATTGTGAGGATTTTGAAGAACAGAGGAGTTAGGGTTTTGTGTGTGAGAGTGAGTGTGTGTTGAATTGGGGGAGAAAGTGTGGGTTTAAATAGTGGTGGAGTGTGACCACGTGTTGGATGGTGAAGAAAAGATAGTTGTAAGTATTACTATTGACGATTATTATGCTTTTGGAGGCAGGTAGGCACAACAATTTTGGTTTATCAAGTATATTCTTTTCTTTTCTTTATATACTTTTATTATATATATTTATTTAACGTGCTTAATATTAAAAGGTATAGAGACATACATGAAGATGAAACTAACTTTATTATTGTAGCCTTGTCTTTTTTTTCATTTAAATAAATCATGTATAGTTTAATAACATTACAAGCTTTAAGTGCAAGGCTGTTTGTTGTGGTGGCTTTATAACGCCCAAACACCACGCTGGTATGAGAGGTACATCGGTTTAAAACTCAAAACCGGTTTAGGTTAAAACTGATTCGGTTTGGTTAACAAAAGTCAAAGCCAGTTTATGATCGGTTTCGGTTCTGGTTGAAAACAGTTTCTTACCATGATACAATCAGTTTTGGTTCGGGGTTTGAACGGTTTCAGCTCGGCTAACCGGTTTTGGTGGAGAATATTACAAATCGGTTCCAAACCTGCGGTTTCAATTGGTTCCAAACTGGTTTCTACATAATTGGCTTCGGTTCGGTTTTCGGGTTGGTTCGGTTAACCGGTTTATTTGTCCACCTCTACTGGCATGGTGTTTCTAGATTTTGTATTGGAGTAGATTTATGGTTGACGATATTGGGTTAACGGTGGAAGAGCTTGATGGGGCAACGTTAAGGAGGGTGGCTGATGTGGAGAGGGTATAGCGTGACGATGTTATATCAGAACGACCAGCCTTAGAATAATAAAAAGAAAAATCAATTTTAAGTATAGAGCGTTTACGATAATCATCTAGTATGAAAGAGAAAGAGATGTGGCTATGAAGGTGTTTTATGTATCGTTTTTTAACGTTCAGAGCTCGTTATCAGTAAACTTACGGGACTCATTAATGCTCATACTAATCAATGATATCAGGTAAATAACAGTTTCTGCTTAACAGGTAGGCTTAAAGCGATTATTGTAAAAAAAAAACCCATCAAAACTAGATTCAAAGTTGAAATCTCTATCAGATTTGGTGATTACAGATGCTCTTATGAAAACTAATTCACACACAAAAAATAAAGTTGGAAACTATTTATCATCACCATATATCTATTGTGTTGTGATTCATGAACAAGTTTTGGTGAGCTCTATTATTTTCTCTTTTCTCAATTACTAGTTAATAACTTCATTTATTCATGTTACAAATTACGCTCAAGAACCTTATATGCTCATATAGGATGCGGTTTGATATTTAAATTCATTGTCAGAAATTAGAAACGGAAAAATTATCATACATGCTGGAAAGAAAGAATGTCAAAGGAAATCGATTACGCTATAATAACAAACAATAGAAGGGATAAAATTACCTTAACAAAACCTTATTTGCATAAACATGAATAAGATTTTTAAAACATAGCAAAATATGAAAACAATAAAATTATTGAAGAGGTATGTACCCGCCTCAACACCGAGCGAGGCGGGTCAACCCACAAGATATAGACAAGAGGCTTGAAATCAAGACATTATGAAGGCACAAAGCCAAAACCTATGCGCATGGCGCATATCACATATGCTCATGCATCACATGCTCAGGCATCACATATGCTCACGCGTATCACATGCTCACGTACCATATATGCTCACGCATATCACATCTGCGCGTGACGCATTCGCGCGTGACGCATATCACATGCTCACGCATATCACATCTGCGCATGAAACATCTGCGCGTGAGAATAAAGAAAAGACCTCGCGGATCCTCGGGATAGGCGCATATCACACATGCACATAATCAACCTCGTCCTTATCCAAATCAGGATAAGGACAACCTTGATTGTGCACGTCAGACAACCTTCCAGAAGGTATCTTTTTAAGGAATAAGAATATGCTGATGTTGACAGCTGCCAATGAAAGGTGGACAACTCAGCAAAACCCATGTGCTACCACGTGATTGCACATGGGTCAGGTAAAATACCTGGGTCAGAGAATAATCAATGAAAGAGCACCAGGTGTCCCAAGGACACGTGGCGCAAAGCAATAGGAGGAGGCCAAAAGGGCCCTAATTGGGTCTGAGCCCAATCATTGGAAACCCTAGCACTATAAATACCACATCAACTCCACAAGGAGAGGTATCATATCATACTCAGCAATATTAAGCAATACACTCCAATTCCTTACTCTCAGATTATTATCTTCTCCTACAAATTCTTATTCTCACACCGGAGGGTTACCCCAAAGAGGACCCCTCTGTCCCTTTCTGAGGGGTAAGTTTACGGTGCTGTTCATTTTGTAGGTGGAAGAATCCAGATCCTAGAGAACCATCGGTGAAATAGCATAATCACACCCGAGGAAAGTTGATCGTCTACCAGTGAGTCGATCCGCGTTAACGAGTCTTAACTCTAAAACGTCAGGGCCTTAGCCCAATAATATGAGCCTTAGCTCAGGGCCTTAGCCCAATAATGTGAGCCTTAGCTCAAATCACTCACAACATCCATCCTACATGCTGCGCAGCCTGACCATAAAAATACCTAAGCACAACTAAGGCAAAGCAAATGCCAAAACATAGTTGTTAAGGTCTCAGGTCGAGGTCGCGCATGAAATTGTAATGGATATCTGAGTAACACATACTGACACGTAAAGGCTAAAAAACTCATAATTCCCTATAATAAATGCGCGATAACGTCGCGCAAAAGAGGAATAATGAAACGCCAAGGCACGTGTCAACATAATCAAGATATGGCAAAATCACTTACAATATGACAAGGATTAAGTATAATAATTTCCTTACAACCTTGTTCTTATTTCAACGTGCAAGCATATCTTATATTCAACAAGCAAACATGCAATATAAAGAGATGAATGGGGAATGCGCAATATGCGAATAAGGGAAAAACAAAATTTCATTCCAAAGCATTGAAATTTACAAGTTTACAAGATGATGAGATACAAACTACAAATAAAAAAAAACATGAAGGGTTTCTCAAGTCTCCACGTCGACGTCAGCCTCTTCATCGTCCTCATCACCGCCCTCAGCATCTGGCGCAGCCCGCTCCTCGTCATCTCCAAACTGACCATAGTCAAGATGTTCGTCCTGAATGGAGTCGCCTTCTATCACAATAGTGTCAGGAGCGGGTCCTTTGGCCACGCCAGAGCCGCTAGCAGGGGCAGCATTCCCCGCGCCATCATCGCCGCCATCAGCCCCTTAGCACTCGTCAAGTAATTTCTTTAGCGCGCCGAGATCGGGCTGGTCTGCGAGCGCGGATATCTGCAAATCATAAGGAAAAATATGAGTACAAAAAGACTAGGAAAATAAGTCAAGGTAAACTCATTAAGGTTAAAATACCTGCGCAAGGATGAGAATGGGAGTATTCAAATACTTCTCCCCCATCTCGGCCATGTCCGCGCAGACAACGTCGAGCTGATAAGGGTAGTCGGATGGGTTCTTCTTCAGCACGCTATATTCACAACCATCCTTGAACCCTTCAGCTCGACCCACCAAGCGCGAGGCAGCGTTGCAATCCATCACAAGGGTCTGAAACTCGTCTGAGTATTTCATCACGTAAGCGCAACGAGTCATACCCTGTGAGATTAGCCATTGGCGATCCTGCGCGAAGGAAGAAACAGACGTCTCAAGAGCAGGAATCTGAGAGTTTAACAACTCAACAGTTTCCTTAGTCTGTTTCAGCTCCTCTCTGTCGGACGCTGCTGCCGCCAAGGCCTCTTCCCTTTCCGCTCGCGCAGCATCAAGTGCTTCCTGGCTATACGCTGCCGTCGCCAAGGCTTCATTTTTCTCTGCCCGCGCGGCCGCAAGCTCCTTCTTCAGGCGCGCAACCTCACTCTCCAAAGATGATTTGTCAGTTATAGACTGGACAAGAGCTTGGTCACGCGCCTCCGCGTCCAGCTCCAAGTCGCGCACTCTACGCGCGTACTTGGCCGCGTCCGCCTGTAGCTTCTCCCGCGCAGCCTGTAGCTCATGCCCGCGCTTCACGAAGGCGGTGTTGGCACTTGCTCTGTTCTCGCTGAGCTCTGCTTGGAGTTTCTCAGCTCTCTCTCGAGCATCAGAAAGATTCCAAGCAGACACTTTAGCCTCTTGCTTGGCTTCCGCAAGAGCATCACGTACCTTTACGTAATCATAGCGAAGCTCTTGGGAGGCAGCAAAGAAAGCCGACCCAGCAAACAGATGATCGTTGAGCAAGTCCTCGCGAGCGCGGTCCTCCTGAAACCTCCTTTCAGCTGGAGGCACAGAATGAGCCCAGAAGTCCTCACACACACCCATGGACTGAAATGAGCTGTCCTCAGTAATATTCCATCTCGGGCGGTAAATGTGATCGGCTTCCTGCAAACACAAAGTAATGATCTAAGTCATCAAAACACTAATATGGAAGTCCGCGCAGCGGAGCAAAAACGAACCTATACCTGCGGGGATGAAGCAGAAAAGTCAGCGCCAGCCCCACGAGAAGACTGCGCCGCGAAATCTCGTGGCGCTGCAGGGCTGGCGCGGCCGCTGTCGGAGCCTTCAACTTGAACCTCCTCATCCTCCTCTGAAACAGGCCTTTTCTCCTGCGACCTAGAAGAACCAAAATCAGTCTCGCGAGGAGGGCTGCGCGCAGGAGGAGGTGAGGGAGGTCTCGACGCCGCCAGGTCGGCGCGTAAAACGGCCTCCTGCTCCTTAGTAATCCCGATGAGGGGAGATTCAGCGCTTGCAGGAGCAGGAGCAGAACAAACGGCGCTGGCACCGGCGCCAGCAGTGCCGCCAGCAGCTTGTACGCCAGCAATGACTCCTATGAAAAAATCAACAAAAAAAATGGTTCTGACTTGATCTAAAAAGAGAAAAGTCAGAAAATAAAAGTGCAACACATACCTTGGCGCACCGCCATTCGCGAGTTAAACATCGCCATGAAGTCCATTCTCCCCCTTTTTGGGGGTAAAACAGGGGACTTCGAAGCGACCTCCGGCGCAGCCTCGGCACCTTGTTGCGCCTGAGGTTGATCCACCAAGGTCGCCGGCTCTACAAACATTTGAGTGAGCAAAGATTCATTAATAATTCTATCAGAATCGCGCTCATAAAACCATAAAGTATAAATAAAGTATACCTGTCGAAAAGGAAACAGCAGGCGCAGCGCCGCTTCCCTTTTCTGCCGCGCGAAGGGAGGAGGTGGCGGCACCATACCTCGTGTGGACAGGAGGTCTGCCCACATTTTGAGGCAGGGAAGCCAAGGAAAACTTGGAGGTAAACTCTTGGGTTTTCTCAAGTCTCCTCGCCTGAGTAGGAGGATCCTGAGCAACAGGGGCAACATCTTTCTTCTGTTTCTTACTGGCCCCTGCGCCAGTTTTCCCCTTAGCTTTACGCTTTAGTTGGGGCACCTCAGCCTCCTCCTCCTCCTCCTCTTCCGCGAGCTCCAACTCGTAGTTCTCGAGCGCGTCTTCAATACACGCAACAGAAAGGTTAGCCAAATCTGGTATTATAAAGGCATAAGCATAAGTACAAAGGCTTACCAGGCGCGTCGCTGTCAAAGCGAAATCCCAGATCAACAGGGATGAACATGTCATCGAAGCGATCGGGGAAGCCAACCTCCCCAGCGCCCAGCGCGACGGAACCACCCTCCATATGCTCATCATAGGCGGCGTGGACATACTCCTTGCTGACTGCACAAAACAAAACAAATGATATCAGCAAAACGAATTATATTCGCGCAGAAGTAATGCAATGAGTTAACTTACACAAGCCGTCAACTTGGATAACGGGCTCAGTCGCGCTGTCGGCCCACCTCCTGCTCATACCAACCCCCACCAGAGCCTCCTCGCAAATGTTCTTAGCGGGGGATGGTTCGGCAGTCAACTTTTTAACCCAGGCGCCAGTTGGGTTCTTGAATACACCCACATCCGCGGGCGCAAAAGAGATCGCGCGCATGGTCATGCGGATGGGGATCACACCAGCCCTGATATAGAAAAATCTCTCAGACCAGTCATGAAGGCTCTTGAATGAAACAGTGCAGCACTTGACCTTCTGACTGCGAGGAATAAATGAGAACCAAGAATCTTGGATCTTGGGCTTATAAAAAAACTGAAAGCGCCGAGGGGTGGGCTCCTCGCGCTGAGATTTGCACATGAACTCAAAGTGAGTCATACGCACGAGTCCAAACGGATGGACTTGGGATATATGAATCCCATAAAACCTAAGCAGCGCACCCACAAACCTTGTCATCGGGAGACGAAGGTTGCAGTGGGTGAAAAAATGGCAATAAAGGGATATATAGCCGGTGGGCGGGTCCGCCGCCGTTTGCCCTGCCGCCGGCAGCATGCAGCCATACTCAGGGAGAAAACCCTGAGAGGCGATAAGGCGATAAGACTGCCTCAAAATCCCACTTCTTCACTGCCTTGGTCTTCCCTACCTCCTCCGATAAGGCCTCAGCAGCCCTCTTCCCCTTGCCGGTCTTCTTCAACATAGACATTACTAACGATTTCACACGGCGATTGCTGGGGGAGATTGTGTTGTCTGGGCTATCAGACATACAACAGAGTCAGGCACAAGTTGCTTCTGAAGAACGGAAATCTGAAAGATAGGCACTTAATCGGAATAGAAAGAAAGGAAAGCTCTGAATAAACAACAAGGATGATGAAGGATAAAAACTCTAAGGGCTTGCTTTTATAGGCCCAGGAGAGAGAAAATTTGGTACTGATCGGACTTCACGCGCCTCCACTCGCAGGTGTAAGCCAACGTGAGCGCGACACGTGTCCCTGACACTGTGTGAGGGGACACGAAAAGAAACGATACAGGTGCTGCCAGAGTTCACGCGCCACCACTCGCAGGTACGGACCAACGCGAGCGCGACACGTGTTCCTGACACTATGTGAGGGGACATGAAAGGCAACTGTAGCACCTCGAGCACACGAAAAGTCTGACACGTCTCCATCACTGACGCATGTCAGCAACAACCAACCACGTACAGGGACGATTCGTTTTCAACCAAAAGGATAGAATTTCGCGCAATGATGAGTAATAAGAAGAAAAGACAAACCCTATTAAAAGAGCAAACTATTAAGTCTAATATCTATCTTACCTCGCTCGCGCGAGACAAGACACACATTAGACTGGGGGGGCTTGAAGAGGTATGTACCCGCCTCAACACCGAGCGAGGCGGGTCAACCCACAAGATATAGACAAGAGGCTTGAAATCAAGACATTATGAAGGCACAAAGCCAAAACCTATGCGCATGGCGCATATCACATATGCTCACGCATATCACATATGCTCATGCATCACATGCTCAGGCATCACATATGCTCATGCATCACATATGCTCACGCATCACATATGCTCACGCGTATCACATGCTCACGCACCATATATGCTCACGCATATCACATCTGCGCGTGACGCATTCGCGCGTGACGCATATCACTTGCTCACGCATATCACATCTGCGCATGAAACATCTGCGCGTGAGAATAAAGAGAAGACCTCGCGCATCCTCAGGATAGGCGCATATCACACATGCACATAATCAACCTCGTCCTTATCCAAATCAGGATAAGGACAACCTTGATTGTGCACGTCAGACAACCTTCCAGAAGGTATCTTTTTAAGGAATAAGAATATGCTGATGTTGACAGCTGCCAATGAAAGGTGGACAACTCAGCAAAACCCATGTGCTACCACGTGATTGCACATGGGTCAGGTAAAATACCTGGGTCAGAGAATAATCAATGAAAGAGCACCAGGTGTCCCAAGGACACGTGACGCAAAGCAATTGGAGGAGGCCAAAAGGGCCCTAATTGGGTCTGAGCCCAATCATTGGAAACCCTAGCATTATAAATACCACATCAACTCCACAAGGAGAGGTATCATATCATACTCAGCAATATTAAGCAATACACTCCAATTCCTTACTCTCAGATTATTATATTCTCCTACAAATTCTTATTCTCACACCGGAGGGTTACCCCAAAGAGGACCCCTCTGTCCCTTTCTGAGGGGTAAGTTTACGGTGCTGTTCATTTTGTAGGTGGAAGAATCCAGATCCTAGAGAACCATCGGTGAAATAGCATAATCACACCCGAGGAAAGTTGATCGTCTACCAGTGAGTCGATCCACGTTTCTTCAATTATCATTGAAAGAAACATCATCAAAACAGAATTCGCTCACCTTTGACACATTTGATTGATTATATATGAAATAAAATGATCATGGTAATAATATAGGTGGAGGTGGGTTTTCCTGTTAATGTGAGGAACAAAACCTTATGAAGTTGTTGGATTTGGTTGGATGAGTGAAGTGGAAAAAGGATATAGCCCGGGTGATTATTTTTATTGTTTGGTGGTTTATTTGGAACACTCGTAATGAGGTATTTTTGCCCCTATTATTGATAAAAAACGATTTCTTTTCGATTCCATTGTTCTGGTTTCTTATTTATGGTTTTATTCTTGAATGATTTTAATTTAAATTGAATTTGGTAGCATGGTTAAAAACCCTATTACTTAGTGCGTAATCTTGGTTTTTTCCTCAGGGTTAGAAATTTCTATTCGGGAGAGGGCTGTTTTTTTTCAAGTTGTCTAAAAAAAATAATAAAACAAGGTTCATTTTAATTTAGTAAAAGAAAAAAAAATATATGATCCAACAATGTGTTGAATTACAGCATGATTATTTGGGTCGAGTTAGAATGGCTATCATAGGACTTTTCCAACAATTTTGAAAAAAAAACTTGCAAATATTAATAAAGCATGTACATCTTATCTACGCCACATCATACACTTGTAAAATTTAGCCTGGGTAGAAAAAACTTCATATGGATAACATTACATTAAAGTTGTACACGTAACAATTTGAGAAAAAAAGAATAAAAGTACATTACTTTCTAACTAAAACCTTCAACTCCGTATTTGATTAGGTTGCATATTTTGTTAATACAACGTTTCTAGATACGTGAAGTAAAGATGTATCTTATTACGTTGCATATTTTTAGACAATACAGCGTTTCTAAACCCTTCAAGTATTCTACACACGTGAAGTAAAGGTATATCTAATTAAGTTGCATATTTTTAGACGATGCAACGTTTCTAAATATGTCTAGACTCCAAATAAAAATATGTTATACAAGCAATGTAAATTAATAACTTTTATAGAAAAGTCCAAACTAATGGTCTACTAAGATGAGATTATGGAATAAAGAAAAGGTAAAGAAAAATATGTTTTTTTGTTTGTTTGTTATACACGTCTAAAGCCTAAATTCCGCGTTTTAACCGCTAATCAACTTTATCAAATAAAACCGAAAAACCGGTTCAGTTTCGTCCACCTGTCTCTCATTCCATATTATTTGCATGTTTTGTCACCAATCCCATTTCCAGGAAATAATAAAGTGTGAACACCAATAGTGTCAAAGAATAAGATCATTTTATCTTTACTTTTTATTGATAAGACTAATATACTTTTTATTTCTTTTTAAAACAAAGTAGGTAGCGTGTATCGCTTTATATATTTATTTTTTTTGCCGTCAATTAGATTACTAACACGTTACTGTTCTATTTGATTATCTTTAGAAGAAACCTATTATATTTGAGAAAACTCCTGACCAACCTCGAACCCCTGTTTTTATCCCCCAAACCTCTTTTTTATAAAGAAGTCTATGGGTGTCTTATCTTTATCGTACACAGTTAAACTTCCATCTTTTTAATAAATATTCTTAGAAGTTAATATTTTTATGTGTTAGAATGGAACAACTAGGTTTTAAAAAAAGGGGGCATTTTGGTCCGGATAATGGAATGAGAAGTTTTCTGTGTTTGATTTGGCAACACGGAATGTTTTTTTTCACTCCATTAGGTGTCTGCGTTGCGGGGAATGAGGATTATGACGAATCCGCGGATCGTCTCTTTGTGTTGTGCTGGCCAGGGAGGTCCTCGAGAGTCGTTAAAAATTTGGACCAAATGCGAGAAAAAATTTGGGCCTTAAGTAAAAAGTGTTTTTTTATTGGGATCAATATTATGTTATGTTTTGGGTTGTGCAATTTTATTTTTTATTTTTATAATAAAAATATGCTTAAATGAATTGAATAAGGTTTAAACATTGAGAGTGCACTCAAAAAAATATATAAAAATAATTTTTTTAATAAAAAATCGAGCCTACCAGGGTGATCAGGCCAGGAGTCGTCACCCTCCCAGCCCACCCCCCCCCCCCCCTTCTCAAAGAAGTTTGTGTGTGCGCTCTTCCTCAAGCTGTGTGGCAAGGTATAGCTCAATGGTGTAGGATCCCGCCTATCTACGCGCTTAGAGTAAAAGACCTTTGGAGTTACATAAGTTCTTTTCAGGGTCCAAAAAAAAAGGCAAAGGTGACACATGTGGATATTTTATCCACTTTTTGGCTCTTATGGGAGGCAAGGAATAATCTTGCTTCAACCAATCGCCATTGTTCCTTGTTCAAATCATTGAAGAAATTATGACTCTTGGATATTTGAGGATTCAGTGTGACAATCGTCAATTTCAGGTTAACCCCGTTAACTCAACTCCGTCAATTCAAACTTTAAGATCGTTGAATCTATAACGCATACTTCATTACATTTAAACTAGGGTTTAAATGACGCTTAACACTTACTACATGTGTAGTCTTTCGGGATTTGCACCGAAACGTAAACGAGTTGACGCGAACGATTGATAAATAAACGACAAACGTCAAAACACTAATTATGTGAGTATTATGTGTTAGATATATGTGTGTTACTTGATTGTTATGTGGAAGGTTAAACAAGAAACAAGAACCAACTAGTTTAGGCTAGAGATGTAACACTTGAAAGATTAGGGACTAGAGTGTAACTTGTATTATTATAAATATATCCTTAACTAAACCCTAACCTATTATTATTCTTTCTTCAAAAACCCGATCGGAACAAGCTCCCACCCCACCCTTGGCTGCCGTCACTTCCATACACACATTCAAGCCTTAATCAAGTGTTTAATCCAAGAACTAGGTGCTAGGAAGGTATACTTGATCACCTCTTACCTCTTTGTTGTTTAATTTTGATGTTTAATGGGTTAAGTATAAACCCTAAGGCAGCCGATTTTGTCCATGTATATGAGTAATATGATTGTTGTTATTTGGATAATGAATTGCTAACTAGATTGATGTTGTTGCATGATTCATTGTTGTCTTTGATTTGAGTTAAAACACAAACCCTAATCTTGTATGTATGGTGTAATTGATATGCATGGATAGTAGTTATAGTGTCTAGAGGGTTATATGGATGCATGATAGTTCATAGATTGTTATTATGTTGAGTTTTGATGTGAACAGATTCTGGACAGAATGTATATACGATGTTTAAGTGACTGTAACGAAGTGTAAACGTGAAAATTGATTGAGATTGTGGGTACTGCAGTAAACTAGGTTGAGTCTAGTTTCTATAAAGTATAAATTCGTAATTTTTGGATAAGTGGAAGTATACTTTTATGATTTTACAAAAACGTGATGCAAAGCTGAGCTGTTAGACCTGCTGTTAGGTTATGTTGTAAATGTTATATCTCATGAACTACGAGACCAATTGGGTTGGTTCCACTTCTGGAAGTTGACTCATTGAGTTAGGAACCAAACCCAAGTGGTCTTGCATTTATTGGATTTTTCATTTAATGGGAATTGCAAATAACATTCTGTTGCACATGAATCTGACTGATATGAGTTTGCTGTAATGTTTTGGTCATTATAAGAAAAATATGTGGAATAAAAATAAGATAAAATATGTTCTGGAAACCTAAGATATGTATGCTTCTGTGGTGATTTTTGGTGAATTAATTGAGACGTTATGATCGGTGAACTAGTGCAATCTTTCAAGTAGAAATTCTGTCATAACGAAACTAGCTGCTGAGTTGTGTAGGAATGCATGAAATATGATAGTTTTTGTATAATTGTTGTATTTTGACCAAAATACCCTTGCGGGGAATAGTTGTTAGTTGATTGCCATGAATTGACCAAATTGCCCTTATGGGGAATAATGGTTAGTTAATCTTTGTTTGTTGACCAAAATGCCCTTACGGGAATAATTTGCTAGTAAAGTATGTTATTAGTACGTGACACGAAAGTAATTGCTCACTCATGTATCGTATCACAATTGTACTTGTTTAAGTCACACACAATTCACAAACGAAACACGAAATCTGTTACGTGCATAGGTATTATGTGCCGAGTCTAGAGACTCGTTAAACGTACCGATACTTAGAAAATCTCTTTGTTATTTAGAACGCTAGAGAGTTTCTACGACGCACATCACTTGGTGATCTAGATCGGGATATTCTTCGCAAACAGTGAGTTTCACTTACCCCGCTCTTTGAACTGTTTTCAAACGTTTTTCACTTGGGGGAGATAACATACTCCGATAAACATATTTTCTGAGATAAACGCATATTTAAGATTTTGTTATAAATTATATATCACTTGTAAAGGCTAAGCGGCAAACGTAACATTTGAAGTCCCACACATCGGACCGGTTAATATTTGGAATAGCGAGTCACTGTTGAGTAGTACTACTGGGTTTGACAAACCCCACCCGACGTTAAGCTCAACTGGAGGTTGAGTGGGTGTAATTTTGGCTAACACTTACCATGGTCTGGATTGACCTGGTGACGGGCACTTGATAAACAGTCAGCTTCGGTCGCGAACCACTTAGCGATACTTGTTGTATAGATTAGCTACCTATCGATATATAATTTGACATAACACTATCTGGTAATGCAAAACACTTAAACGTTGTAACGTGGTTACACAACACTTAAACGTCGTAACGGGGTTACGCAACACTTAAACGTCGTAACGAGGTTACGCAAAACACTGAATCGTCGTAACGAAGTTACGCAAAACGCTAAACGATTTATCTTATTTAACTTATGAACTCACCAACCTTGTGTTGACACTTTTAGTATGTTATTCTCAGGTAGCCGAGGCGGGCGCGCGGTTTAGGAGCATGCATTAATTGAAAACATCTTTATTCTGCAAACTTAATTTTAACAGTTACATTTGGTTTTAAGTCGTCCTGCGTGACGCAACTTTTGAATTAAGGTTTTACGCTTCCGCACTTATTTACATTTAAACGTTTTTCTTTGGTTTGATTATAACTAATGATTCCGATCCTGCCAGCTCACACCCTCTGACGGTAAAACTCCGTTAGTGGATTTTGAGGGTGTGACATTCAGAATCACGCAAAAGTTTATATACCTCGTTTTTGTTGGTCATTAAAAAGAAGAACTTAAGCTGGTTGTTCTAGGTTAACCATGTCGGCTTTAACCCTCTCCACATCAGCTACCTACATAACGTCACCCTCATCGATCCATTAAATCATTAACCCAATACAATATGCCTAACGTCAGCTAACACCGCTCCAGGGCGGTGTTTGATGCTAGCAAACCTGCCACCTCACATGTCATGTGTGGTGAACGCGGTAAGCTTAACGCATGACAACCTACAACCCTATTATTTGAAACAATCTCATTTAACAAATTAACAAAACTAATTTTAAAACAGTCACATCGTACCAAAGTGCAAGCATTGAAAATCTGCCAATCAATGATCAAAGAGTAGTAAACTCTTATACTGACAATTAAAGAAAGGGAAATGCCAAAAAAGTGTGTTCAATTTAAATCTCTAATCTGTTTCAAGTACGTGGTCCATATAATATGGATGAAAGAAAACGTCTTATCAAAGCAAGTTGATAACAAATATATATAGTCTCATAAGTGATTTGTTTTATTTTAATATTGAAAAAGAAAAAAAAAAACACTAGAAGTTGGCTTGATAATTAATAATAACTATTTTTGAATTTTAAATTCGTAGTTAGTATTATTAGTTAACAATTATTTTTATTACCAATTTAGAGCTTTTACTCAAAACAAAAATATATTTACTATTACTATTATCTATCTATTATAATAAAGTAATATAACTTGAGATATATGTTCTTGAAAATTCATTATTAGCCAAAATTTTTCACTCAAACTATTTTTCTATTTTTAATAAAAATCTATTTATATCAGTGTAATTAAAACATGTTAATTCATTATTTAATCAAAATAACTACTTACATAAATTATAGAAATTAAAAATATGCGGTTATTATGTCAGTATAATAAAAATATTTATATCTTTAATGAAATCATATCTATCTTTTTTATTAAATCAATTTGTAAACACTTTTCAGTGTATGAGATGAATGAGGTAAAAATTAATGATTGATATTTATAGGTCTAAGAAAATAAAAATAAGAATAAATTATGAATGAATAGCAATTTTATTCTTACGTATTCAGTCAACCTCCATGGATCTATGAAGTTCTCATCCATCTATTCAAATCTGTAATACAAAAGTGTGTTTTAGTAATGCTAATTTTATATATAGTGTTATCTTTTTATGTCATTTATAATGAAATATCTTATCATCTTTTGTTATAATTCGCTATTCCATTAAAAAATATAATTACAACTTATAAAATCACTAGGTGCATCTTTTTCGTGATTATGAAGAAATTGCATGAGAATGCATCACGTATTTGTATGAATATTCAATTAAAAATATAATTTGAACTTATTAAACTATTTAATTTGATAAAATATAAGTTTTTTTTAATTTAACCATTTAATTTCTGTAGTTTAATTATATTTCTTTTAAATTTCCTATATATCACACGAGATCTAAAGCTAGTTACTTAATAATTATTCTTAAATTATTACTACGAGAAACGTTTTTTATTTTGTAGTTATTATAATTACTTAATAACTATTTAACTATTCAAAAATAAACTAGTTTATTTATTTATGTTAAAGTATTCAAAACAAAAATATATTTATTTAGAAACAGATTCTTACCTAACAAAAAGGAGAGATTAACATGAACATATGATAAAGTGATTAGTTGGAAAAATCCAAATTTGTATGCTCAATTGATTAGTTGGATAGATCCAAATTGTGAATCCAGTTTATCATTAATTAAGAACTCATCAAATCGGATTAAAGGTGACCCTAATTTAAATATTATCATGTTAGTTAATAATTTAATACGAATATAAAACATTTGAACAATTAAATAATGGGGAATGTGAAAGTAATGACAACCATAATAATAATAATAATAATAATAATAATAATAATAATAATAATAAACTGTACAAAGGGTCTATGTTTTAAGTTGAAAGTTCACTTTTGATTAGTTATTTTAACAAATTACGTATATGATTTAAAAGCTTGCTCACACACCATGTTTTAAGAAACATTTAAGTTCATATCTAATGTAAGACAAAAAACGTGAGGGGGGGGGGGGGGGGCGGGGGCAGTTGAGACCATATGTATAGTTTGTTAAAAAAATTATTAAAATTAAAATTTTGATTTATAATGACTGTCATATACTTTGGTAATTCAAATTATATAGGACTTTTGTAGTTTTGTTTAACATAATCAACAACTCTTTTTTTTTGGTTAATATTTAATATAGCATACTCTGAAAAGACAATACAAGATAAGAGAATATATATTTTATATTATTGGATAATCAAACTTTATGGTATTTGCCCTTAGGGTGGTGGGGGATGGTGGTGGGTACCACACTTCGGGTAGTTTGTGTATCACGGTAGCAGTATCGCTCACCTCCCACTCCCCCCCCCCCTCTCCCCCAATTTCCTTTCTAGGGTAGCAAATACTGATGATAAAACCGGAAAGAATTAATGATTGTATGTGTGATTGAATAATATGTGATTAGTTGAAAGATTTATCTGTAAACGGAACATCACCCTCTCACCATTTTAGATTTAGTTAAGTAGTTTTAAGTTGTCACCATATGAATAGTTGAAAGATTAGGGTAGTTTGTATATTTAGGGTTGTGTCTCATGCACCCTTAGACATATTATTATGTTTCTAAAATTATTTAGTTAATAGTTATTTTAAAATGATCAATATTCCAATCCCTAATAATAGGGATAAGAATATTACTTTGAAAGCATTGGTGGAAACTTTGCTAATGTCATGGATGATGAATATATAGGAATGAAGAGGGAGTAGCATTATCCAATATTATTTTATATTATTTCAAATAAAGTGGGGGATGATTTGACAAAGATGGTCCTTATTATACAATTTAGATTTCAATCCTTAAATACTTTACTAAAATATTAAACTTTTGTCTAGAAATGATATGCACAGTAAAAATTAAATGAATATATTAATTAAAACCTATAACTTTACAATAATATTTAAAAATATTAGTTAAATCTAAAGCAAGCCTTTTCTAACTCTACTATCATTATAAAATGTTTGTTACAATTATATTGTTTGGTAATACATTCTTCTAGATTGGGAGTTCTTGATTAGATATTTTTATTAAGCAATATCTTAAACTACACATTATATTTATTTAGTGAAAAAAATAAAAAGTTCCATTTATGTAGCACACGTGTTAGCTTTTGAAAGGGATGCGCATTCACTCTACACTACATGCGTGCTCTTACTAGTTACTTTATTATTATTATTATTATTATTATTATTATTATTATTATTATAATAATAATAATAATAATAATAATAATAATAATTATTCACTCGAACATCTATACAATCGATTATGAAATATCCATCACTTAAAACTCTTCACTGATTGCATTAATTATAATGGTTATGAAAATATTTTAACATTATAATCAATTAATCATACTTAAAACAAGTTAAATTGAACACTCTCTTGCACTATTTTCCTTAGTTAATGCCTCCGGTTTCAAGTTTTCTCCCAAATTCTTTATAAACACCATCCAAACAAGAGTTTACTTGTCCCATATTTTCTAATATTGTAAGACCCCAAATTCCGTGATCCTACAGTTGGTAATCACATCCATAATTTCACCAAAAATTTAAAACCAAACGCTTCATTTTATTTAAAACCAGTTCAGAGAAATCTAACAGCGGAAATTCATAAGCATCAAAAATCCCCAAAACCGGGAAAGTACCAAATAATAAACAGTGGGAAAAGTTAAGTATCTAAAATCCCAAAATTGAATATAAAGTGAAGGGTTTGTTTTTTTTAAAGTTCTCGTCTATAAATGCCTTTAACTCCGAGTAGCATCCAACACGTCCCCAGCGGTAACATCCACTTCTTAACCTGAAAATCAATCTAACATACACACAAAGTCAGCTAGAGCTGAGTGAGTTCAAGTTTTCGTAAACAATAATTCATACTTTTATTTCAAAGTTATAGCTCTAAACAGAAGAGAGGATAATAATAAAATAAATAAATTTAGTTCACCAAATAGTACATACATCGTCGAACACACGTACACGGGCCTCTCCACCACGAGTCAAGACTCGAGTAATATATTTGACCCGGACGCGGTAAGACCTAAGCACGTGACACGAGCCTCTCCACCACGAGTCAAACCCGAGTAATATATTTGGCTCGGTCACAGCTTACACATCCAAACACGTGATACGGGCCTCTCCACCATGAGTACAACCCGAGTAATATATTTGACCCGATCACGGTTTAACATACAACGGGCCTCTTCACCACGGGATTTTAAAATCTCGAGTAATATATTTGACACGCCAAAATGATGATCATGCCACACGGGCCTCTCCACCTCGGGATTTGAAAACCCGAGTAATATATTTGACCCGGCCGCAATCACCATGCACGCACACATCAATAAGCCTACTCACATCATTCTTAGTCACAAGGAACTAAATGTCATCACACAACCGTAGGCTATAAGGTAACACATACTCATACATATATATGATCCCAAAATATACCACATCGTAAGTAAGCCATCATTAGTCACAAATGGCTAACTAACATCACTAATCATAGGCCATAGGGTAACACATACACATACATACATACATACATATATATATATATATATATATATATATATATATATATATATAATCCCAAAATATACCATATTACAAGCAAGCCTATGCGCCATAAGGTAATATATAATAATCAGTCCAATACATGAACTAAGTAAATAGGTCTACTCGTATTCAATTACTACCCAGCCTATTAACATCCTTGAGTTTAGACCATAACCAGGTATATAACCTTAAGGAATTTATAACCAAACGAGTCTAAAATGTCTTAAGGCACATAATGTAACTCACACTGGGTTTTCATAGTTGCACAAACATTATCAAAACAATACAATGATCTTCAAATTGTTTTAACGAGTAAAATCTGGTAAAACTGTAATTGAGTGTGTATATCAGCCCAAAACGTAAAAAGAGTTAAAAAGGGGCATCATGAACTCACCTGAAACAAGACACGTATTCACCACGAGCTAGATAATCCCTAAGTAATCCCAAAACTTAAACACCTGCCGGTTTACATACAAACATTATAATGACATCGAAAGGACTCGTTTACCCTACGAGACGTTCTAACATGGTTCGAGTTACCTAAAGCCTCGACCTCATCACACTCAATCATAACAGCCCCCGGGCCTTACATTCACCAACACGGCCCTTAGATACTCCCGGGAATAAAGACTTTCCAATTTACCCCCGGAAGCACTAGGTGACACTAACACGCGCGTCTAAGAGTCGTTTAGGCCATTAACATCCAACTCAGCCCCGTGTGGACCCAATATGATTAAATCATAGCCAACAAGTCCACATGACGCTACACGAGTCAAATGGGTCGATAACACGCAAGTACAACGCACCAACTATTCAATAAACGCAATTGCGCGTTGTACCGACCCGTTTGAGCAACCGACAACCAATTCAGCCCCATAACTTATAAAAATGATTTTTCAACAGCCCGTACATCAAACCAAGTTCCCCCGAGCTGAATTGGTCGTTAATCACTTCAACCCTCGCGTTAAACGCATCAAACTACAATTCTAGTCAACCGAACACTAAAAATCAAACTACAACTAGCTGACCAATCTAACGAACACCAATGAACATGATTTTTAAGTATGATATACTAGACATACCTAGGAAGATTGTGGTGCAAAAAACCTCAGCCGAAACAGCCCTGAAACTGCCCAATTGGACAGCCACCCGGTAACCTAAAACAAGCGGTTTAACGACGAATAAACGAGCCATAAGGATGAATTAAGGTGAAAAAGAGTTGTAGACATCAAATACCGACCTGGAATTGAACGTTTGGAGGCCGGGGTGATGGCTGGTTGCACGAAAATCGAGAAGGGGGGAGGGGGTAGTGGCGCCGATCGGAGGTGGGTGTTGGGGGTTAGGGTTAGATTTTTTTTTATAAAATATATTCTATTAACAATATAATACATTCTGGCCCCTCCACTTTACTAAGGGTTGCACATGTAAGAAAAGTTAAGTAAGATACGCTTACGAGGATGGCAAGGAGCTCTCGGGAGAATGCCGGGTCAAGCCCGGGAGGTGCACACCACACTACAAGGTTAAACCTTTTATCGAAAATTATGGACTTTACAGATATTCTGATTCTTGATTTTCGTATTGTCCATAACTACTTCTTTTCCATCAAAACCTATAAATTACTTATCTAAAAATATCGTATTTACAACAAAACAATATCAAGCATGGGCTAAATATATATAAGCTATGTGCTAATTCGAACACATCAATTCCGAACCATGAAGTCTCAGTTTAACCCTCTTGACATCTATAATTTTTCTATCCTTGGGTGAAGAATTAAACACAGAATGATCTACAAAGAAAATGATACCAAGCATTGTATTGTAACACCCTAAACTTCATAACATCCATTTTAACTACCCTATATTATTAAGCTGGCTTATTTTATATAAAGTTAATTGCAATTTGCATCCATGTTGTCAGCATGGTTTTGTAGGTTGCAACCCTTGTCTTCGACTTTTGGCATCTGACACTCTAAAGGGGATGGCGGCTTGGGCCTTTCTGTCAGTCACCGTTAGTTTAAGTCGTTTAAAAATATTTTAACATGGGGTAACTTAGTAATTTCACCCTAACTTTCAAGACCCTAGCTAAATATCCCCCATGGTCTCCAACTGTTAGGCATTTCAAAACCCTCGTAACTGTCACCCCTCGCCTTCGGGCCTAGGCGTGTGACTCACAGTTGGTACCACTTTTGTCAATTTGTCAAAGTTTGCAGCGGAAAATGTTATTTTAAAATATTTACTCTCATAACATAGGGAATTAAATAGCCTTGTTTGTTTTATGAAATCACTTGTTTAAAAACAAGTTTAATATATATATGCCTCAATACAAAATTAGATGAGCCACCAGCTGTAAACTATGCCTAGTGTTCTTCTATCTCCACTGGCATATCCATCACTATTCCTTACTCCTGGTTACCTGAAAAAAGTTTTAAAATACGTCAGCTGTATGCTGGTGAATACGCTGACTCAATAAAACATTTTCACAATTCGTAATGATACAACACCAATAGTGTTCAACGACTCAGTGGGTCTCAATCCCATCTCATCGGAACTAAACATACGCACAAACCACATAATCGGACTTCACTCGCCCTAGAGACAGTCACTTGCCTCATGGTTAGTATGTTTGTATTGTGCCCACTACAGTACATATATGTAAGGATCCAGACACATGTGTATTTTAGTCTGAGTGTTTAGTACTACCTTGCATCAAAACATTTTAGAGGATTTGAACCAACCCTTATGCAAATATTTCCATAACTCTTTTACATATGGATAACAGTCCATAGTTTTAAAGAGTAAATATCTTTTCAAAATTTACAGTATATAGACGTATTCACGTCATAAAACATTTCACACTATAAAAAGGTTTGGACGTATTCACGTCATAAAACATTTCACACTATAAAAAGGTTTAGACGTATTCACCTTTTGTTGAATTCAAGATTTCTCACCAACAAATGTCTGATCTTTATCTCGGACCTATAGTACGAGAATAACATTCTATAAATAACTAGATTTAAAATCTAGCTATAGGCCTTAAGTCTATTTGCATAACCTTTACTTTGATATTCATTTCATTTATAAAACATTTATATACTACGTTTCTTTATCATGAAGAAAGGTACATATATCACATTTCTTTATTCATAAGAAATATCTTTATAATGAAGAATAATATTTTATTCATAACCTTATCTTATAAAAGCTACATTTCACTTATTATCTGATCAAGGTATAGTCTATACCTCGACTAGGGTCTAAGCCATATAAAATAAAATGATCGGGCAGAACCCCTACCTTGTATGGCTTATCTATTAAATGCTTAAACTTCACGTGGGCAGCGCTTCTACTTGCACGTACTTCTAGACAACGAGCGTATCGGGAATGACGGGATTTTGGCATGAAAACCGAGGTAAAGTGTGTGTGATGTGATGGAGACTTTCTCCCCATGGCTGCCTATTTATAGCCAGAATCTGTGCATCGTCGTGTATCGCGAAGGATTCTTCGCATATCGCGAAGGACAAACATAGCCGCAATTATTATTATATTCCTTCGCGTATCGCGAAGGATTCTTCGCGTATCGCGAAGTTGTTCAGTAGCTTGGCTGAGTCAACCAGTAGACCTGCCATGTGTCAGCACCAGGTGAGATTACGCTAAATTTTCATTTTAGTCCCTGGTTTTTGGTAGCTTGTCATATCTTGATTATAGTTCAAAAATACTAAAGCGGCCCTTATGCGGCTCGCTGCGAGGCGAGCGTGCGAAGTGCCAAGTGCGCCATCAAAACGCCACATTACGCCCAAGTCCGTGTCCGTGTCCTAGTCCGTGTCCGTGTTCGTGCGCGTGCGCGTCGGGTGCTTCACACCCTCCGCTTGGACTAGTGAGAGTGGTTAGCACCATAAGAACATTACCATGGAAAACTCCTTCCTTATAAAGTGTTTTCAACTCTTTTCCACTTTCCATGTGGGATGGAGTTTCCTTACTTATTCTTTTAACATATAATGCTTTCTTTTCTTTCTCTCATTTCTTCTCATTACTTATCTCATAATTATTTTTAGTCCTTTATCTTTATAAACTTGTCAAATTTGGATCAAAATTTTGTGGGTGTTACATCCTCCCCACCTTGAAAAGGATCTCGTCCTCGAGATTCGCTAAAACAGATGTGGATATTTCTTTCTCTTTTCCTATTCTAATTCCCAAGTAAACTCTGGTCCTCTTCGGGAGTTCCACCTTATTTTGACTAACTTTAGCTTTCTGCGTTTAAGTTTCTTAACTTGGAAATCTTCAACTTGTAGAGGTTGTTCTACAAATTTTAGATTTTCGTTGATTTCAACATCCTTTAAAGGCATAGCTAAAGTTTCGTCAGCCAGACACTTTCGTAAGTTGGAAAAATGAAATACATCATGTATGCCTTTCATTTCTTCTGGCAATCATAAGCGATAAGATACAGTACCGATTCGTTCTAATACTTTAAATGGTCCCACAAAACGCGGACTTAATTTTCCTTTCTTGCCGAATCGCACAACACCTTTGCATGGTGAAACTTTTAACAAAACTTTATCGCCTACATGAAATTCTAACGGCTTACGGCGAACATCAACATAATTCTTTTGTCGGTCTCTTGCCATTTTAAGTTGTTCACGGATTTGCAATATCTTATCTGTTGTTTCTTGGACTTTTTCAGGTCCAGACATTTGATTATCTCCAGTTTCAGACAAACACACCGGCGTTCTACATTTCCGTCCATACAATGCTTCAAATGGTGCAGCCTGAATACTCGTGTGATAACCATTATTGTACGAGAATTCCATCAAAGGGAGATGATCATCCCAACTTCCTCCTAGATCAATCACACAAGCTCGGAGCATATCTTCAAGCGTTTGAATTGTTCTCTCACTCTGCCCATCAGTTTGAGGATGATAAGAAGTGCTAAGATTTAATTGAGTTCCTAACGCTTGTTGAATACTTTTACAAAAAATGAGAAGTAAATCTACTATCTCGATCAGATATGATAGATAATAACCCACCATATAATGACACTATGTTTTTCACGTATATCCATGCCAATATATCCATAGAGTAAGATTCATTGATAGGTATGAAATGAGCAGACTTAGTTAACCTATCGATGATGACCCAAATAGCATTATGCTGTCGGGTAGTCCTAGGGAGTTTTGTAATAAAATCCATTGTTATCATCTCCCATTTCCAAACAGGTAGTTCAGGTTGTTGAAGCAAACCTGAAGGTTTTAGATGCTCAGCCTTAACTTGTAAACATGTTAAACATTTGGCTACGAACAGAGCAATATCCTTTTTCATCCCGTTCCACCAGTAGTTAGATTTAAGATTTTGATACATTTTATCACTACCGGGATGCATCATATACTTCGATCGATGAGCTTCACTCATAATCCTTTCACGTAAGTCATCAATCTTTGGTACCCAGATTCTGTTTCCAAGTCTGAGTATGTCATCATCACCTTTGACTAAATAGTCAATTGTACCATTACGCTTTTCTTCGGAGATTTGGTTTTATTCTATTGCTTTCTTTTGAGCCTTCTTGATTTGTTCAATTAAATCTATTTGTAGTTCTAGTCTTAAGGCTCTAACCCTTTTGGGTTTTTCATGTTCTTTGCGACTTAATGCTTCAGCTACTACATTTGCTTTTCCTTCATGATATATGATTTCACAATCATAATTGTTTAAGGTTTCCATCCATCTTCTCTGACGCATGTTAAGTTCTTTCTGATCAAAGATATGCTTTAAACTCTTATGATCAGTGTACACGATAAATTTAACTCCATATAAATAGTGTCTCCATAACTTTAAGGCAAAAATAATGGCACCTAACTCCAAATCATGAGTTGTATAATTCTTTTCGTGTACTTTTAATTGACGAGAAGCATAAGCTATTACTTTGTTTCGTTGCATTAGTACACAACCCATACCTGAATGAGATGTGTCACTATATACAACAAAGTCTTCTGTACCTTCTGGTAAGGCCAGTATACTTGCATTAGTGAGCTTTTGTTTGAGTAAGTCAAATGCTTCTTGTTGCTTGGTTCCCCATTCATACTTAACATTCTTTCGAGTTAAAGAATTTAAGGGAACTGCTATACGGGAGAAATTTTTGATAAATCTTCTATAGTATCCAGCCAAACCTAGAAAACTTCGAACATCGGTTGGTGATTTCGGAATTTCCCATTTAGCTATCGCTTTAATCTTGGCGGGATCTACTTGGATTCCATTTTCATTGATAACATGACCAAGAAATAGTACCTCATGTAGCCAAAATTCACACTTAGATAACTTAGCATACAATTTCTCATTTCGAAGTAGTTCAAGCAAAATCCTGAGATGAACCTTATGATTCTCTTCCGATTTAGAATAAATAAGTATATCGTCGATGAATACGATCACAAATTTATCTAAATATGGCTTACAAATTATGTTCATCATATCCATGAATGCTGCTGGAGCATTTGTAAATCCAAATGGCATAACCGTGAATTCAAAATGTCCATGTCTGGTTCTAAATGCAGTCTTTGGAATGTCTTCTTCTTGGACCTTTAACTGATGATAACCTGAACGTAAATCGATCTTCGAAAAACAACTTGCTCCTTGTAGTTGGTCAAGCAGATCATCGAATTTTGGGAGCGGATACTTATTCTTGATTGTTACTTTCTTTAATAATCGATGCACATTCTCATCAAGCCGTCCTTCTTCTTCACAAATAAGATTGGAGCTCCCTAAGGTGATGAACTTGGTCTTATAAATCCTTTCTGTAACAGTTCATCTAACTGTTTCTTTAATTCTTTCATTTCCGTTGGAGCTAGTCTATACGGGGATTTAGCTATTGGAGCGGTTCCAGGTACTAAGTATATTCTAAATTCAACATCACGCTCCGGTGGTATTCCCGGTAATTCTTCTGGAAAACGTCAGGAAATTCTGAAACAATTGGTACATCTTCCAATTTCTTTTCTTTAGGTTCTTCTGTCACATACACCATGAATGCCAAACAACCTTTATGTAGACATTTATTAGCTTTAATCATCGAGATTAAGCTAACATGACCTCCATCTTTGTCTCCAGCAATTTGAATAGTATTTTCGTTTGTTGCACGAATTTCGATTGCTTTCTTATCACATAAGATACGGGCTTGATTATCGGATAACCAGTCCATACCTAAGACAATATCAAAACCTGCCAATGTCATGGGTAATAACTGGACAGGTATGACATGTCCTGCTAATAGAATTTTACCCTTGTTCAATACTTCAGATATTCTAACTTGATTACCGTCGGCCGTTTCTACCATGAGGGATTTGTCTAACTTAACTAAGGGTTCATTTAATAGGCTACAAAATTTCTTATCAATAAAACTTTGGTTTGCACCCAAGTCAAACAAAACTCTAGCATAAATATTATTAACGAGAAACGTACCGGTTATGACTTCCGGCATCTCAGCTGCCTTCTCGGTGTTGAGCAAAAAAACACGTGCATTTCCCTTTCTACCGTAATTCTTGGTGCCACTACCACTTGCACCTTCTCCTCCAGTCTTTCTCTTTGGACACTCATTTTGAAAATGTCCCATTTCACCACAACAATAACAAGCAATCTTATTCTTCCAGCAGTCAGTTGTTGCATGACCCACTTGTTTACAATTGGTATAGGTGACTGACTGATTAAACCTACACCTTCCAAAGTGTCTTCGGTTACATATTTTACATAATGGAATTGGTGACTGGGGGTTCCTCTTTTCTCCATCATATGGTTTCTTGTTTTGCCTATCATTCTTTTTAAACGTAACTTCCTTCTTGAATGTATTCTCTTTCTTTTCTTCTTCATGAGTCCCGATCAACCCGTTCATCATGTATCCAGCCAACTCCATGGCTTAATCGATAGTTTGAGGTAGAGACGATCTGACCATGTCTCTAATATCTTTTGGCAAACCCCAGATATAACGAGTGACTTTGTTATTTTCCGGCGTTACCAAATGTGGTACTATCCTACAATACTCCAAGAACTTAGTATTGTAGTACTTGAGGTTTGTCCCAACAACTCTATGATTTAAGAACTTGATTTGAATTTCATCGTTTTCGTTCATCGGGCAAAACTTCCTGATTACGAGCTCTTTAAATTCTTCCCAACTCAACTTATACATGTTTAGTCTACCCTTAGCTTGTATAAGGGTATTCCACCATTGTAGAGCTTCGTCTTTGAACAATTGGGAGGAATACTGAATTGCTTCTTCCTCGGAACACTTACTAATGACATTGATGGCTTCTATTTCTTCAAGCCATCCCAATACAGCAATAACCCCATCGCTTCCTTTGAAATCTTTGGGCTTAAATGTCTGGTATGTCTTATAACTACAACCTTTCTTAGTCTTTTGTTTCTTGGTTTTCTTCTCCTCATAATCACTATCAGCATTAGAGCTGACATGCTCTTCTTCTTCTCTCTTAGACTTGTTAGATTTCTTATTGCTCGATGTTTCCTTTTTCCTCATAGTCTCGAGCATAGCTGGAAAAGCTTCGGCAATTCCTCTTGCGATCAGTTCTTGCATATCTTCTTTTCTCATGAATTGATCACCAATAGGAGGGGTGACATTCACTTCTTGATTTTCGACAACTTGGTTTTCGACATTTTTCTTCAGTCTCCCTCTCGTATTACTTGAGGGTCCACTATTGACTTCGACTTTTGAGTTTCCTCTTTTCGACATTCTATAGACGAGAAATAGGAGGTAACTATTAGTTACTATCTCTAGGAATTTACCAAAGGCATATATCTTATCCGTACTTTCATGCACTTAAATTGGTTAAAGCCTAAGTACTTTATCAAATACTCAATTCGCTAAAACCGATGGCTCTGATACCAACCTGTCACACCCCGCCTTCGGGCCTAAGCGTGTGACTCACAGTTGGTACCACTTTTGTCAATTTATCAAAGTTTGCAGCGGAAAATGTTATTTTAAAATATTTACTTTCATAACATAGGGAATTAAATAGCCTTGTTTGTTTTATGAAATCACTTGTTTAAAAACAAGTTTAATATATATATGCCTCAATACAAAATTAGCTGAGCCACCAGCTGTAAACTATGCCTGGTGTTCTTCTATCTCCACTGGCATATCCATCACTATTCCTTACTCCTAGTTACCTGAAAACAGTTTTAAAATACGTCAGCTGTATGCTGGTGAATACGCTGACTCAATAAAACATTTTCACAATTCGTAATGATACAACACCAATAGTGCTCAACGACTCAGTGGGTCTCAATCCCATCTCATCGGAACTAAACATACGCACAAACCACATAATCGGACTTCACTCGCCCTAGAGACAGTCACTTGCCTCATGGTTAGTATTTCTGTAGTGTGCCCACTACAGTACAAATATGTAAGGATTCAGACACATGTGTATTTTAGTTTGAGTGTTTAGTACTACCTTGCATCAAAACGTTTTAGAGGATTTGAACCAACCTTCATGCAAATATTTCCATAATTCTTTTACATATGGATACAGTCCATAGTTTTAAAGAGTAAATATCTTTTCAAAATTTACAGTATATAGACGTATTCACATTCATAAAACATTTCACACTATAAAAAGGTTTGGACGTATTCACGTCATAAAACATTTCACACTATAAGTATTCACCTTTTGTTGATTTCAAGATTTCTCACCAACAAATGTCTGATCTTTATATCGGACCTATAGTATGAGAATAACATTCTATAAATAACTAGATTTAAAGTCTAGCTATAGGCCTTAAGTCTATTTGCATAACTTTTAGCTTGATATTCATTTCATTTATAACACATTTATATACTACGTTTCTTTATCATGAAGAAAGGTACATATATCACATTTCTTTATTCATAAGAAATATCTTTATAATGAAGAATAATATTTTATTCATAACCTTATCTTATAAAAGCTACATTTCACTTATTATCTGATCAAGGTATAGTCTATACCTCGACTAGGGTCTAAGCCATATAAAATAAAATGATCGGGCAGAACCCCTACCTTGTATGGCTTATCTATTAAATGCTTAAACTTCATGTGGGCAGCGCTCCTACTTGTACGTACTTCTAGACAACGAGCGTATCGGGAATGACGGGATTTTAGCACGAAAACCGAGGTAAAGTGTGTGTGATGTGATGAAGACTTTCTCCTCATGGCTGCCTATTTATAGCCAGAATCTGTGCATCTTCGCGTATCGCGAAGGATTCTTCGCGTATCGTGAAGGACAAATATAGCCGCAATTATTATTATATTCCTTCGCGTATCGCGAAGGATTCTTCGAGTATCGCGAAATTGTTCAGTAGCTTGGCTGAGTCAACCAGTAGACCTGCCACGTGTCAGCACCTGGTGAGATTACTTCATGCATCTTCGCGTATCATGAAGATGCTTCGCGTATCGCGAATGTGCTAAATTTTCATTTTCAGTCCCTGGTCTTTGGTAGCTTGTCATATCTTGATCATAGTTCAAAAATACTAAAGGGGCCCTTATGCAGCGATGTGAGCGTGCGAAGTGCCAAGTGCGCTATCAAAACGCCACATTACGCCCATCACTCGTGTCCGTGCGCGTGCGCGTCGGGTGCTTTGCACCCTCCGCTAGGACTAGTGAGAGTGGTTAGCACCATAAGAACATTACCATGGAAAACTCCTTCCTTATAATGTGTTTTCAATTCTTTCCCACTTTTCATGTGGGATGGAGTTTCCTTACTTATTCTTTTAACATATAATGCTTTCTTTTCTTTCTCTCATTTCTTCTCATTACTTATCTTATAATTATTTTTAGTCCTTTATCTTTATAAACTTATCAAATTTGGATCAAAATTTTGTGGGTGTTACAATAACCACCACCACCCCTATGTTAGCTACATCGTCTTCATCTGCTGCATCTCTTAGCTATGACAATATGGTTTTTTTGGCATCCTCGACACCCCATTCTTCATAGGTAAGTTGATTAATCCGTAATTGAACAAAAATCGGGTATGATTTTAAGTTAAATGTTACCTTTTATAGAGGGGAAAAAGTTTTTTTTTCCACCCACGACCACCTCCAATTGGAAATCAAGGTGGTCTCGAAGGGATGGCCGCATATCAATTACACTTTCCTATTGGTTCGTAGACAAGAGCTCATCGAGAAGGATTTGGATACTATTATGTATTAGTGTATTAGTATATGTTATATTAGTTTAATAACTTGTTTTGTATGATCAAGAGTAACTTGATTATATTATGGTACATAATTTAATAACTAGTAGGGTATATGATAAAGGGTCTTTTTGTTTGATCAAGGGTATCTTGATCAAGTTTTCACATTTATGACCATTTGTAAATTAACTACTCAACTAGCTAAGTACTTTAACTTTAATTATATGCGTATCTTTTATAATATATGTGTTTATATTGCTTGTTTTCTATATGCTTAGTTGGATGTTAGTTATATGCATCAATAGATGGACCAGTTACCAAAATAAGATGATTAGGTTAATACTCTATGGATCCGTAATGTGGTAGTCTTATGCTTGTGTGTATATGCAATGTATGCAATCAAGTTAGTTAATCAGGTCACTTAATCAGTGGCATAAATGGTAGTTTGATGTATGCAATGAAACTTTGGTTAACTAATGACGAAAACCGATTGGAAATTAGAAAATGATTGAAATGCCCCTCAACCTAAGAAACATGCAAAACTAACTGATCTTACACTGCACTAACTAATCTTACCCTACAAATACTTAATTAGACTACACTTTGTGATCTTACCCTGCACTATCTAGTTAAAAACATATGTCATCTTACCCTTGCATTATCTGGTAAAAACAATGGTCCTACTTATTTAGTTGTTAATGCCAATAAAGGCCATTAAGGCCAATGGGTGTTTTCCCTACATTAAGACAACCTTAGAAGACTTATAAGCTAAAACGGGTGCCAAACTTAAAGCATACTTAGAAGCAGTGGCATAATAGCCATCCTATCCGAAAAATCCTCTTAACTAGTTTAATATATGAATTTTCCACCAAAAAGTCCACTTAAACTCATTTTAATGTATGCTTGGTTGTAGTTTTATTCAAAATTTGTAAATCGTTTGCTTGGATTAACATAAAGTGGTCAAAGTAAATTTCAAACGCAATGGTCAACTGATTAGTATTAAGTTAATATATGTAAACTGGGATTAGTACCATTACAGTTTGCATTTATAACCATGGGCAAATTTGGTAAATGCAATTTTGTTGCAACAATGGTAGTCTTATATTATTTGGTTGTAGCAATGACTTTTAATTTTGTCACACCCTAACCTATGGCGGAATATGAATATGTCAGGGCGTGAACTGTTCGTTCATAGCTCACAATACACTATCATACAATTTAAATGACAATATCTAAAATTACTTTATTAATTTCAAATCAAGTACATAAGTCTCAATACATTACAAATAAAACCAAATCAAATAATGCAAAAACAACTTGTCTTTTTGTTTAATAATATCCTAAAGTCATTCTATGTGATCTTCAACCTTCACTTCAAACCAAATAATAACCGGCAATATGCATACAATATGTAAGAAATAAACAAACCATTATTGTGGGCATCAACATAAACAAACCTTGCGAATCAGGCTTTGGCTACTAAGATGGCGTATAGCAGACCTCAAATGAAAGAATTTAATGACAGACCTCTCCAAGTGCAATAAAATAAACAAATAAGCAAGTAAGCATGTAGCATATAAGCATTCAATTGTTCAAGACACAACAATCATGATTTGCTAGTTATGGATAATATGTAGTATGGAAATATGAATAAGTACAAAAATTGACTTTTATAACTCTAAACGAGTCGAAGAGCAATTGATTGACAAAACCCCATCAATCTATAAAATTGATTGAGGGAATTTTGTTAGTTGGATGAAAACAAAAGTTTTATCATCAGACAACTTACCCGAAAAGATAAAGTAGCGATGAGAAAATATGAGTCAAAGGGTCTTGAAGCTTGAAAGTCAAATGGTATAATGAAGATTCTTGAAGAAAAGCACCATGAACACCATATGAACGAAAATTAAAGATGGAGGCTGAGTTTACAGAAGTATTTAGGGTTTTGGAGGCTAGGGTTTTAAGGAAAATTATTTAAGTTCGTTTATTCTTAGTATAATAAGTAAACGGGCTCGTTTAGGAAACAAAATAAGTAATTAAAGACAAATCGAGTGTTTTAACCAACAAAATTCGTTTTTATTATTTAGGGAATGAACTTGGACATGTTATAACATTATATGACTTAATTTGGGGCTTAAGTTTCGTTATTTGGGTTAAAAATAACCCATGTACTTCTATAAATGCGATTTTTAGTCGTTTTAAGCGATTGTAAGGGTTTTAAGATTGTTTGACGAGTTTGAAAGTTAAGAGAATGTAAATTAAGTTAAATAAGGTTAAATACTAATAAATACAAGTTTTTTATTTATATGAAAAATCCGAATTATAACAAATTTGGTCCTATTTATTTTGTTGCAGCAGAGAATGTGTGTGCCACGGGGGACCTGTATGCAATATGTATGCAACGACTTGTCAAACATACTCAAACAAAGTCAAATCATAGTCATACAGACAGTGGTCAAACAACGCCAAACTCAAAGTAGTCAAACAAACTCAAACACAAAGTGGTCAAAGAAAGTCAAACACAATGTCAAACACAAAAAGATTGTTGGTGCATCTAGTGTGTGTTGACAAGAACAAGAAAGGGAAAGAAGGAGATCAAGATTTTTTTAGAAAAATCCAAGAATCATGAATAAAATCTCTTTTACTATTGTTGTAAACCTTGTTTCAACATCTATTACCTAGCTTGTAAGTATCATCTTCCTCATCTAGGTCTACCATTGTCGAACATTATTGAGTTAAATGGGCTTTTTTGATTTTGCATGATTTTGATTAAATTATGAAGTTATGTAGCTTTGGAACTCCATAGCTCTTGACTAAATGAGGTACATGTTGGCAATTTAATTATGGAGCTATGTGTCTAGTGATCTAAATTACTAGGGTTCATGAACCATTGGAAGGGGTTTGTGTTTCTTACTGATTATGTGTTTTATCATGCTAGGTGAGTCAAGTTTGATGTAAAATATTTAAATCCCTATATAAATAGATAAGTTAATGTATAAAGTTAGATATTTTATATATTTTTGAGATTTTTAACGGGTCAAACGGATATGTTATGACACTTGTTAATTTGACATATTTTTGTAAAGATAGCTGACTACTTGAATTGATTTTAAAATTGAATAATGTATCAACTAATGACTAGAAATTTCATATATGAATCATTCACAAAAAAAAATTGGAAGTAAAATTTAAATGATATATTTAAACATTGTTGCTGGAATTCATATTAAAAAGGCTTGGATGACAAGTATGAATTAGTTAGTGTTCTCATATGGTGTGTAATTATTTGATAGTGTTAGAAAACATGTAGGTGGTAGAATATGCAATTAGGGTCTAAACTATTAATATAGATAAATATTGTAGTCCAGTGTCGCCAAACACCTAATTGGTTTATTTGACAGTGTTTGGTGACACATGATTACTTATTTTAATAATTTTTTTATTTAAGACATTTTTGTGTTTGACAATTTAGTGCGACATCCTCCATGCTGGCCCGTTGGTAGCCAGAGTACGCGGGTTGTATTCATTTTTTTTCGTGTGTTTGATTTTTTATTCGTCACGCCTTTTGTTTTGTTCTAAATATTTTCGTTTGTGGCTCGAATTTGCTTTAGTTTGTGACAGCAACGCTTGTGTTTTTCTTAATGCAATCACCGTCGATATCGGCCGAATTCAAGTCGGTTCGCGGTTGCAACGTGTGGGATTTGTTTTTCTTTATTACATTAAGTTGTATTTGGATGTTGACGAAGTTGTTTTTTTTACTGACTACACAATTAGCTCAGTGCAACGTGCCGGTGTGTTACCTAGTTTGGTTAAAAATCCGAATTTATAATGAAGCATAGAGGGTAGCTTAGGTTATGCCATCATTGATGTAGGAGATGTGGATCCAATTTTGTAGGTTGGATCTTTATTGTTTACGCTGTCATGTACGGTGATCCATATTTCGATCATTGTAGGGTACGCCGATGTTGTTATAGCTTACGATGGGTTTGCTTTCTTTTGAAAATCTCGTACAAAGAGAATCTTTGTACGTAATGACTTTACCTTGTTAGTGTTTTTAATCTTTTTATCCTAACACCCACCTTACGTATTTTGATACGTATAAAGGTCTCAATTTGAATTAATGTTGGACAAACTTTTACGAATGATTTTTCAATTATCAACTTGAAATCCTTACTTTGTGCATTTGACACTTAAATGTGTTGTGTCCTAGTGTAATCAAACTAAAACAAGCCATATTTTTCTAAATTTAAAAAATGTGTTTTGTAACTACTCAAGATTTTAAAATTTTATTTAGGGCCAATTTTCATTAGCCTTTTAATTAGATTGATCAATAAAAATTGGCTGATCCTTAGGTTTCAATAAGTTACACAATTGACCTTATAAGTTTTTAATATGACAATTCTCAAGTTTGATAAAGTTACACAAGCACCTTACAAGTTTTCTGTTTACATATAGTACTCCACAATTTTCATTAAGTTACATAAACACCTTACAAGTTTTCTGATTATACATGGTACCCCACAATTTTCATTTGTTACACATTTAACCCCCCAGCAATCCAACATTATCATTATATGGTAACCTTAAAGTTCCATTAAGTTAAACAAACGACGCTCTAAGTTTTTAATACGGAAACCGTACTAACCGAAGCCCCGCTGTAACACTACCGGTACGCACGATTTTTCTTTTAGTCTACATATATGGGTCCCCAACGCAATGCAACCTATTTTCATAATACCGTAACAAATCTAAATGATATCGTCCGAGTTCTTTTCGCATTCTTGCCTAAGTGTTGGCACCATTAAGTATATGGCAATCCTTTACCATTACACGAGTTAATAAATAAGTCGGGTATATTTGGTTAACATCATATGACAATAATAAACTTATAATTAAATAATAATTGAGCATGATAACAAATGATTAATTTGTCCAACATTAATACCCAAGATTTGGGTTCTGATTTAGTCGAGTTTAATGCTATATGTCTCATGCCAAAGCATGGTATATTATACGTCAACACATGCCCACACATGCCTTCTTTTATGTCCATCCTATGATATCCACATGCTAAACACTTCGGATATACATATACCTCCCCCAAGTTGGATTAGTTTCAAATATAGGAAGATTATTTAAAAGAAAAAAACTGAATTTTAATGAGAATGTTTATATATTCAAACTTTAACACATACATACATACATACACACACACACACACGTGGACCTACGTAGTTCAGAGTTTCACAGGAACTCCCTGAGTTTCAAAATTATAGTGTAATGTTATATAGAAAAACCGGAGTGAACCTTTTTATAAAATATGGGGTAAACCCCTAACAAAACTAAATAAGTAGTGTAGTGGATATGGAATTGGTTATTAAGTATGAGGTTTCGAGTTTGAATGGTTTGAATCCGATCAGCGTTGGGGGTATTTTAGGGTTTCTTCATAAAACTTTGAGACCCTCACAACCACTTCTCCACGGTCTACTGGCCGACCCTCCGACCACCATGTCGTCATCTGTCGCGGCTCACCCCAGACCACCACCTCGCCTCAGGGGTTGACTCTTGCGGCCCTCCACTCTGTGGTCTCTATTGTTACTTAAAATTTTTTCATTCTTTAATTTAAATTGTTAATTTGTTTCCATGTATCATGCTAGCTAGGTTACTAGCTACACAAGAGTATTAGAAGTTTAAATTTGTTTGTTGAAACTTAAATTTGACTGTTAGAGCAATGATTTTGTTACTGCGATTGTTAGAACTTAAAGTTATTGCATCATACTTTTATTATGTGATGAAACTTATCTTACCTGAACTGTCGAAACCGACCCGAAATTTTTTATATCCGACTATATAGAATTAGAATTACAGTATCTAAAAATTATGAACAGCTAGAAAAAATTACTTAATGCAGGAGTTTTTTTTAAATGGGTGTAGATGGAAAAAATATTTACCAATTTGGCATACTTTAAAAAGTATTTATCAATTTGGTGTAGTTGAAAAATATGTTTCTCTCTTTCCCCTAATTCATTAATTACTATTTACTAATTATTGTCAAATTATATAAACTTTAAATTAAAAATAATGAATTAACAAAAACTAATTAAGGATACGTAAAGAAAACTTTGTAAACTAAACAAGTGTTAACAGTAATAAATTTAATATATATAAAACAAATCTAAAATATTTTTTTTAACTTCAGTAATTATTTAAGGAAATATGCGAGAAGTACACAATTTTTACAGTTTTATACTCTAATTATTTTATTACATGTTCAACTAATTACAAAAATAAATACGTCTAAAACTAATAATAACTAGTGTTATTCAATTCCCCGCGCTACGCAACGAGTACCAGTTACAATAATACCGATACAGATAAAGACAATGTTGATACGATATCGAGGTGGTTTGTCAAGGTACCAATACAGCAAAGACACTCGTTATAGTTTACAATAACAGAAAAAGAAAATACTCTATTGTGAATAGAACTATTATTTTCTAACGATTTTTTTTCATATTTTTAGCTTTATTTTTTCTAGAGGAGCTTTAATTTCTTTGAATTTTTACAGAATTGTTGCTAAACTTTTGCAAATTTTTTTTCCAGATTTTTTTATATTTTGCAGAACTGTTTTTTTAATGCGTAATTTTTGAAAGATTTTTGCAAAACTTTTTAAAACTTTTAATTTGTAAACGACAAAAATAAATTAAACCATGTTTTTGTTAAATTTTATACTCTAATTTTAATTTTTTATTACTGAAAAAATTAAGAGAAAATTATAGATTATGTAAAAATAAAGAAGAGAGAGAAAAATATCTAAATAGATAAATACTTTTAAAAATACACCAAAAAAATAAATATTTTTTACATCTACATCTATTTGGTAAAAAAAAACTCCTTAGATGCAGTGATACATAAGCATGCTATGTATTTAATACTATTTAGTGTTATTCCCTTTATAATATATTAAACAATCAGTTTGAACATTAAATATGACGAACCATTGGACCAAAAACAATCATCAAACACCACGATTTGATAATTGCATACACCAGCCATGTGACTGAATCTAAATATCTAATCAGTGTTATTCGCATTAATATACTAAACAATCATTTGAATCTATGATTTTTTTAACGTAGTTTGAAACTACTCATAGTATACGAGTGAGCCTATCTGAGACGAGTAGTCAATTGTCTATACTGATCTTGATGCTCCAGACCTGAATCATTCAGAAACACCATTAAGAAGGAAATCCCCACTGTAAGAAAAACACACTTGAGTTAGGTTTCGAACATGAGACCTTAAAATTCAAAGCTTAACTATCACTCCGGGCCATTAGACTAGAAGATCAACGACTCCTTATGGATCTGATGACAGTTTTACATGAATAAAGGTTAAATTATTATTATTATTATTATTATTATTATTATTTTGGAATTTCAAGCCACATTCTTAATTTCATTTTGTAAATCAATTTGTGTTCTTGATTTGGTTTAACTTACAATATCAAGAATGAATTCGTTTACTTGATACGAAATCAACGATTTAATGATTTGTACAAAATCTTTTTATTTTTTATTTTTTCACACCGTCACTAAACGAGTCATATTAGTTATATATCTTATTAATTAATGTCTGAATTTGTTTTGAACTCTTTTGGTATGTGGGAATGAAGTGCGAATAGGATTCAAAGACTCCTTCTGAAATGGGCGTGCTCATTGTCGATGCATATAAGGAGTGGTATTGTTTGTTCGGCACCGGTATGTTTTCCCTTTCTCTTGTTTATTCGACTTTTGGTTTCTGACTAAAAGGTTCCCTTTGGTTTTTTAATATTTGAACCTAAAAAAAAGTGATATTCAAGATTGTATTTATATAATATAATTTCTAAATATTCCTACTTGCAGTGTGTTGATCTCATAAATTCATTAACAAACTACATACAAATATTTAAATAATCTGAAACTATTAACTGAAATAACGACCAACTGCAAGATCAATGACCGACCTACACCCTACATATATATTATATTTATTTTAGTATTTATATGCACTATTTAATTAATTAACTAATATAATAAGAAACAATAATACAACTTGCATTTAATCTACCTTAAATATAATCAGTCTTTATAAACATGGAGGAGGGGTAGACTACAAGAACCAAGAAATCAACATGGTTTAGTTAGATGAAGTCAAACAATGTGTTTTGGACGGCTTAATTAATTAAATGCATGATTAAACAATCGACACGATGGCTAGATGCTATATACGTATTATCAAAATAGTTGATACATATATTGGAAGCTAATCTTAATTAATATGTGTGAAAGTCTAAGGAGGTGTGAATTGTAAAAGAGTCAAAAAATAGGTTTAATTTATTAGTATGTTTATCAGTTTAATAGTTTTGTTAAGCATGTTTCTAGTTGTTTGAATTACTAGATATAGTTTGAGTTATACTGTGTCTAGGATTTGGAAGTTATTTAATACAAATTGATGGTTAAGGGTATGTAATTAGAGTGTCATAAATTATAATAAACAGAAATACTCGATCTGAGATTAAATTCTGTGTTCTTGGGTCTAATTTCCAGTAACATAGTTAAGGTTGTATGTATCAATGTACGTATATGTTCATGTTATGGCTATGTGAAAGAGACTAGTGGATGAATATTAGTGAATGATTACATTATGTTATGTTAGGAGGGATAAGGTAATATGGCCCATGTGTCTTTGAGATGGCACATGGAAAGGACATTCACTATTGGAACCAATTGAAAGATGGTTTTGGCTTCTTTGAACCAATTTGTATGTGGGGGCTCATTCATCAATCTCTTCGTTTGGCTACAACATTTGTTCACATTTAGGGGTCCATATAGGATACAATATTAGGTTCAATAAAAGTACATTTATATATTACATAAACACACTAAATATGGAATTTGATTAAAAAGTGTATGTAAGGCGCTTGATTTTCTTTTCATGAAGTAAATTAATGTTAAATGAGCTTTATGATAGCGTCGGCTAACTATTAGGGCGAGGGGAGTTGATTAATCAGAGAATCCAAGTACCGAGTAGGGTATGCAGGCCAGGGGATACCGCCCCCTTGAAGCGAGTACATTGAACGAGATTTGGAACATGACACATGGCACCACTAGATGGACACCAAATGTAGAATTGATTGTTAACTTTATATTAATTTGATAACTTTTATTTGATGACTAGACACATGGCACTAGCAAATGGACACCAAATGTAGAATTGTTTGCCAGTTAAAAGGAACAAAAAGCAAACTTGATCAACTTCTAACCAAAATGGAGCAGTTCAAAACATTATATGCATGAATGTAGACATGACGCTACGTCTACCGTCAAACATGATGAGGTGGACCCAATCATGTCTTCTGATTCTTACACGTGGAAGTGCTGACGTGGCAATCCATTGTCGAGCTGTCTTAGTCTCTTGTCCACTTGGACGTCTAGAATTTCAACACTTCATTCCCTTTAAATTAGTTGATGTAGTTGTAGTTCATAAGTTGATAATGATTTTTCGTCGTTTGTTGTGTAATTTTAAAAATGGTCTATTGCATATAATAAAGGCGTAATAAATGATTTATACATGTACGTTGTGTAAATTCGTACATACATACATATGTATATAGAACGATTCCACAAAGAAAACATTTTTTTACACACTTTTTTTTAACAAAAACCCCCATTTTAGAATCCGTTTTAAGATTAAAAAGAAGGTTGAGTCGATCATGATCGTATATATTCACTACTCTTTTTTTTTGACGAAGTATGTCATACTAGTAGTCACTCACGGATAGGGTGTTCGTCAAGTTAGTTTTCAGGTTATTTGAATCGCGATATTTGAATTTGAAAATTTGGAAAATAAATGACTTAGAATTCACAAACCAATTCGAATTTGGGTTGATTCGTATAATTTGAGTTACGAGAAAAGTACATAAACATAAATAATATGCATATATGTATACTTAGGCATAAAATAAAAAGTATTCAACTTGAATTCAAATATTCTCGGGCTGAATCAATTTGAAAATGAAAGAAACTTAAATTTTATCACTCGGGTGTTCGGGTTTTCAAAACCCGGAGCACAAACTGTATAATAAAAATACCGTTGCATGAACATTTCTTATGGCATTACACGTTTAGTAAGATATTTTCATATGAAAATGAATGCATAAAGAAGAGAAAATGAGAACCAGCATTTGTTCTTGTCCAATGGCCCACTCGTCTATGACCATATTTTATTTTTCTTGTTTATTTATATGATTTAATTAAAAACTTTTATTCGACACGTTAATTTCGATCTATGTTTCTTTCCTTAGACACAATAAAATGGAATGTCCCACATATTCAATGTGTAAAATGAATATAATTAAAAACGTGTGAAATTAAGTTATATAAATATTAAAACTTATAAATTACAAATATGAGTTATTATTATGTTATATCTTTTTCCTATCTAATATTGTTTATAAAGTTTACTAGATAGTCAAAATTATATGTAGGTCAACTTGATATTTGTTTCATGTTAAAACAAAACAAGTTCAAGTTTTTGGACATTTATGAACTCACCTAATGAGAAAGGTACACTGATGTGGAGTAGAAAAAAATAATAATAATAAAGAGAAATAGAGAAACAGTGCATTTGAGTGGGAAAAAAATAATAATAAACTAATTAATATATATATATTAGTGAAAGTCTGATACCCATTTTGTTTAGCCCACACAAGCGAAGTTTAGAAACTCAAAACAACTACTGATCTTCGATTTGAGGGTTCACGAGAGTCTCAAGATTCATTTAATTATTTTTGTTTATTGTTATTTCAATTATTATGGATATATAAAAAGAAGACAGAATTACAAATTTTGTCCTTTAAAATAAGACGAATTACGGTTCGTGTCCTTTTCTAAGTTTCATTGCAGGCGGTGTACTTTAAACTTTTTTTTCCTACAACTTTTGTCCTTTACGCTAACTGGGTTAGAAAAAGTCAGTTAAATACCCTCACGTGAGACGCATGTGAGGGCATTTTTGTCTTTTCGCCTGTACCTGCAAAAAGTTTATCACCACTCCCATACCTCCGGTTTCCGGCACCTGAACCACCACCTCCGTTTCCGGCCACCTGAACCATCACCTCCGAAATTCCGGCCACCTGAACCACCACCTTCTTTTTGGCCACCTGAACCATCTCCTCCGAAATTCCGGCCACCTGAACCACCACCTCCGAAATTCCGGCCACCTGAATCATGTGCAGACATCACTGTAGAATGAGAAAATGATATCGGTATTTCTTCACATAATTAAAACAATAAAAACAGAAAATAAATCATTAACCGAAAGCGTACTTATAACAGGAATGTTTTTGCAGACTTGATGCTCCATGATCAAGGTGAGAAGGGCAAAACCGGAAATCGATGGCAACTCGACTTCGGTCAATATAAGGTCAATGTTATGTGATCTTCCTTTTAACACCTCCCATGCCTTTAACCCATCAGAAACAGCAGCAACTACTTCCAATAAAATGATAAACACTAATTAGCCCAGATTCAAATCTTGATTATTAATTCCCCCTAAATCAACTAAAAATATCAAAACTTGGTGATGAAGATTTCTCAGCAAGCCTTGATTACAAAAACCCACCAACAATTTCTTAAATTAAACACTAATTAACCTTCAATTTTGAAAAATTAGTGAGAAAAATAAGTCACCTTTATAACTGCATTTCCTTAACAGAGCGGTGATAATCTGGCGTGTAGAGTCATCAGCTTCAACCAATAAGACTCGAAGGACCATTTTGGGCAAAAACTAGTGGTGGTGTATTTGGGTGGATTTAATGTGGTGGGTGGCTGGAGGGGGTTATGATGCGGTGACTAGGGTTACGGATTTGGGTGGGCGATGGCTACGGCTAGTTACGCTAGGGTTACAGCTAGGGTTTTGATGGAAGTCTTAAACGGTAGGGTTACGGAGGTGGTGGTTCAGGTGGCCGGAATTTCGGAGGTGGTGGTTCAGGTGGCTGGAATTTCGGAGGAGATGGTTCAGGTGGCCAAAAAGAAGGTGGTGGTTCAGGTGGCCGGAATTTCGGAGGTGATGGTTCAGGTGGCCGGAAACGGAGGTGGTGGTTCAGGTGCCGGAAACCGGAGGTATGGGAGTGGTGATAAACTTTTTGCAGGTACAGGCGAAAAGACAAAAATGCCCTCACATGCGTCTCACGTGAGGGTATTTAACTGACTTTTTCTAACCCAGTTAGCGTAAAGGACAAAAGTTGTAGGAAAAAAAAGTTTAAAGTACACCGCCTGCAAGGAAACTTAGAAAAGGACACGAACCGTAATTCGTCTTATTTTAAAGGACAAAATTTGTAATTCTGTCTAAAAAGAAAAATCTATATCTATCTATCTATCTATAATATATATAAACAAAAATCCTAAAATCTTATGTGTCGTGATGTGGTCGCTCCCTCCTTTTATGGAAGCCACTAGATTGCTTGATTTTTAAATGGAGGTCTCTCATTGATTTAACTCAAATTCATGGGTATGGGTCTTACTAAAACCAGATAGCTTTTAAACGGGTTATAACATCTCATTAAATTAAAAACTAATCTTACCAATGATTTGATGTGAAAACTCCTATAAAATAAGAATATACTAAAATTTAATATCCAATTTAAAAAGAAAATATACTATTTAAAAGGGTCAAGTTATAATAGAAAGTTAGTTTTTACTAGGAAGTCTAAGAAGGCTTTTTAGCCACTAGATTTAATAATGGATGACTATGATTAATTGAATGAAATTCATAAAAAATAAAAGGAGCTAGTGGGTTTTTAAGGATATTATGGTCAATGCAAAAAAAAATTTCTCTCTCCTCTATTTCCCCCGTTTCATTTAAACGTTAATAACTATTTCATATGACGTTATTTTTTTAAAAAAAATTACGTCATAAAATCGAGCCTTTTTTATCTTTAAAACAAGTATAAAATTGATAAATATATAAAAAGTCAAAAACACAATGAACTCAGTTATTATGTTTTTGAATTGAAAAACACAATTGTGTTTTTTGAAAAACACATTATTTGAATTTCAAACACAATTGTGTTTTGGATGTGAAAAACACAATTTTAAATGAAAAACACAATTGTGTTTTTTTGAAATGAAAAACACAATTAAACAATATAACAGAGTATATAAAAAACACAAAACTTTAATTTAAAACACAATGATATAAACACACTTTTATTAAAACCCTCTTTAGTGTATTTTTTACATGAAAAACACAATATTGTGTTTTATTCTCTCTATATCAAAGTTACAGACAACCTCATCTTCTCACCTCTTCAAAACCCCAAACAAGTTGCACCTGAGTTTTTCGTTAAACAGACAATTACCAGAAACGGAATCGTGTTCTCGCTTTTTCCGGCGAGTTGCAGAGCCATTACGGCATATCTGAATCTCGCATTTTTCCGGCGAGTTACAGGACGATGCTCGTCATGGATCCGCTGATGGCATCTTCTGGGAGATACCGACAAACATGAGGTAGCTTCTGCTGCACTCTGGTTGTACTCTCGTTCATCGGACGCCGGAAAAACAAAGGCCACGGTGATGGTTGGTGAGCTGCGATGGTAGTGGTTGACGCCTAAAAATTAGAGGCTGCGGTGGTGGCTGAGTAGTTGCAGTGGGTTTTTTATTTTGGAAAATGGTGTTTTGGTGAGGGAGATATAATAATAGAGATGGGGTTTTTTCCAAATCTAGATTTTTCTTGTTAGACAATAATACCCCTTCATCTCAAAATCTTAAAAAAGAAATTGAAAGGCTAGGATTGCTTCCTAGGCTTCCTACAAATATGATACTTCTTATTTGAACTCACACCATATTTATAATAAACAGTTTTAAAGTAAAAAACATAAGCGGGTCATGGGTCACCAAATTCAGATAGCTTTTAAACAGGTTACAACATATCATTTATTTATGAAACCCTTTTCATCATCAAACCCTAAGTATATTATTAATTTTCTTACAATAAAGAAAATTAAAATCTAAAAAATAAATATTAAAAAAATGTAAAACAACCATTCTCTCAAGCTATCAGATTGCTTTATTTGTAAATGAAGGTTTCTCACACATTTGACCTAAATTCACGGGTAAAGATCTCACCAAACTCAGATAGCTCTTAAACGGGTTATAACATCTCATTATATTAAAAACTAGCTTTTAGCCCGCGTGTTACGCGGGTTGCTTTAATTTTTTCTAATGTACATAATATTACGAAGATTAGTGTAGAAATCAATCAATAACATCACAGTAAAATTACAATTAAATTTAGTTCAAGTAAGAAAAGATCTCCTTGAAAATGACATTTGTTGTCTTGTTAGTTTGTCTGCCATATTTGTCTAAAATAAGTATCTTCAAACCCTTTTTGTTCGTAACTCTTGATAAGGCGACATATAGTTGTTCGTGTAACTGTGTAAGAAGAAATCGTTCTTTAGGTAAAAACCAACCCTATTTAATGACTGTCATTGGCTTTTGTTTATAGTTATAGCGAAACAAATTGAAAAGGGATATTGTCGTCTTGTAAGTTTGAATGTTATGTTCTTGTCAGAAGGTGTTAAAGCGATTCTAGGAATAGATATTCTTTTACCAGTATTAGTTCCTGAAAGAATTTTCACCTCAATTACACGGGTACGTGAAGAAATAACCTGAAGCCTAGTGCCGTTTCATAAGCTTTTCTTTTGATCAATATTTCTTAGAACCGGCACTCCCACTTTTAGTACAAGGCTATGGTTTGGTAGGCCTGCTATTTTTAGATTGTTTAATAGCTCGGTAGAGTATAAAGTTGGATCAACATTCCTGTCTATATAATCAGACTTCGACACAGAATCCGAGCTTAAGTATTCACCCGGTTCACCAGGGAAGCTTTCGATCAGACGGCCATTTATTTCATGTATGACCTCATTTGTTGGTGCAAGTAATGCTCTTTGTTGAAAGTAATTAGGGTCTTCCTTGTTGTTTAAATTGTCTGGAACACAATCTGAATTAGCTTTGTGATAGGGTCATTACATTTTTCGATCAGTAAATCAGTTGGTATCTCTATTTTAGTAAATCAGTTGGTATCTCTATTTTTGTTGTACAGTCATTAGGCCCACCGACTTTACCTTCTCCGATGTCTATCAACCATTGTGCAAAATTTTTTGTTTCCTCTATATCTTTAACCTTATGTTTCTTGTTAATCTAAGGACACGACATTCATTCCAAAAGTATGAAGAACATAAAGATGTCTTTACTATTTGTTGTCTGCTTCCTTTCTGAATTACCAGGTGTGGTTTGGAAGATATTCACAGGTCATAATATTGGACTATTATTTATATGTAAGAATAATAATATTAATATTAAACACAATTAAATATATTAACATATTTAGTTTAATTTAATTGTTTGCGGATCGTTTCTTTTCAAATATATTATTAGGGTGATTGAAATGTCTACTGGTTTGGTTTTTGGGTTATTCGATTTTCCAATTTTGGTTTGAATTATTCGGAATGTAAATTTATTCGTTTATAACTGAAATCTGAAATGAATTGTCTTCAGAAAGGTTAATGTTGAACTCTAGGTCGGTTTGGTTTCCGGTTATAATGGAATAAACAAATAATTTTTTTAAATATTTTTTGAAAGTAACCGTTATAATTTATTGTATTGAGTTGGGTATAAATGAGATTAAACTAAAATTGTAACCGGATTTGCTAAATTAATTACAAAACTTAAATACCATTATTTTTTATTATATTGGTTTTTTGGTTCATTCGGGCGATTTGGTTTGAACCGCATTTAGATTTTGTAAAACAGATTAATAATTTGGCTAGTTGTTAATCGGTTTCAGTTCGATTAATTAGTCGGTTTCAATCTAAACAGCAAACACCCCTAATCTGATTATCATACTGTGATAAAGTTATTGAAACTTGTTAGCAAGAAGAAAATTCAAAGGATCTTTCTTTAACATCAAAACATTAACTGCTTGCAAGTAACAATACAATATGTTATATCTAAATAAGTAAATATGATAATATGATATTACATGATCCAAAAACTATCAACCAGTTATTTGTATTAGTGATATGTAAGACCTTGTGAATTGACCTATTGAGTTGAAGTTAACATTCTTACGCTCTAAGGTGCAGGTCGATCCCTCGTCTTTAGTTTGCGGGGGTATATTATTAGATCATGTAATGACTAATGATATTAGCAGGTGGTAGTATTATGTGAATAGTTGTTCATATATAACCCCATTTGTGACCCTGTTCTAACTACAATCATCCTCCTTATGTTTGCATAAAGTCAAATCTCTTAACAATTTTGACTTTTTGTTAAAGTAAAAAAAAACATGGACTTTTCCTTTGGATTTGAAAGTTTATGATCTCATTCCAATCAATGGTTATGCTAATTGGGTTGTCTTGGTGTTTATCAACTAATTAAAGAAATCAACTTACTAACCTACACCCAAAGTACAACTCCCACCACATATAGTTAAAATGTTAAGAAATAGTTTCATGAAGGTCATATCAGTGAGTAATTAAACTATAATTAATTGCACCATAAACCAATATAAATAATTTCTGCACAGCTCTATCGCTCTCATATTATAGGAAACTAATAGCAGATTAATTAGAAACCATACTTTGCCGATGTTAAGACAAAGTTTAAAGTTCGATCATAAAATTAAAAAAAGTACTAAAACATTACAATTGCAGAAATGACAAACCTATTATACACAAGAAATAACAGGTGGCCATCTGATATTTAGTCAAAGTTTCCACAAATTTCTACCAAAACCTGTATGTAGTAATCGTGTTGACCAACCGTTGACTAAGAATTCGACCATATACAAATAACATCCTGGTGAAGAAGATATGCCTGAAACTGACGCGAATGATTAAAAACTTCATTATAAAGAATAACAATAACAATATATTATAAATTTTCATACCATTCTAGTTGGTTGTATTTTTAAGAAAATAGTAATTAGTTTGACTTCCGACATTTCTTTTACAAACATTTGTTACATCCTGTGTGCATGGGTCGCTTTAGGCTCAAACCAAACCAAAAACTGAAAATTCAGGTTTTGATGTTTTAAAAATCGTTCGGTTCAGTTTTTGTGGTTTTCGGCTTTCACAATGAGTTAAGTTCGGTTTTGCTATTTGGTCTTCAAATTTTAGGTCTGAAAAGAAAAAAAACTGATATAAAGTAATGAAATTGGACCTTATTCTTTTCTTGAGTAAGTCTGCAAGTGATTATCACACATTTGCATGGTTATCAAATGCGCTAGGCATAAGGCGCAAAAAATAGCGAAGGCCCGAGAAAAAAACAAGCGCACAATGAAACAAAAATAAAAGACATATGGGCCTAAAATTTTTCGGCTACACCATTTATTATGTTTTTATAAATTACATAACTTTTGTAAAATAAAGATTATAATCCATTAATTTAGGGGGCAACTTCATAGAATAGTAACCAACTTTCCAAAGTGTTCCAATTAGGTCACTTAACTTTAAAAAGTGTTCCAATTAGGTCACTCAACTTTCGTGTTTGATTAAATTAAAAGTTTTAACATGTTTTTTTAGCCAATTTCTTTTCTGTTTCACATAGGAAATCTTTTTATCTTTTTTTTAAGTTGACGTTGAGTGGCGACGTGAATTTTATTTTTTATTTTTAAATTTTAATATAATTAACGTTTTTTTAAAATTTTTAAATTTAACTACATATATTGCAAATTCCGACACCCACATCTTATCATCCATTTCTTTCTTGACGTACACAAAAATCGGTGAGACTTGATTTGAAGATTTAGTGACCCGATTTGAGGAAAATATGCATCAGTGACCTAATTGGAACACTTTTGAAAGTTGGTTACTATTCTATGAGATTTTCCCTTAATTTAATATCAAAACTCGGTTAATCCGTCGGGTTTGGTTAGGTTTTTACGATTTGGTTTGAGTTTTTCGGTTTTTGATGCATTCAAGAGATAAAATCAAGACGTTGGTTTTGGGTCAGGTTAGGTTATTTCAGTTTGGTTATGTTGTCTCTTTCAGTTACGGGTCGGTTATTTTGGTTTCACGCACACCCAACATCCTAGGGTCTCAAATTATCAAACTTTAACATTAGTGCATACCAATTGCATCCGAGCGCGTGCAGGCCCATTGCCAAGCCACTATGCATATCGATTTTTACAACGTTATGGTTTTTGGATGGAATGTCATGCCCGGCTGCTGCTGCGAGTTCTGGTGGGAGATCCGGAACATACTCCTAAAATAAAATAAAAATTAAAAAAATAACAATATAATGATGCTTATAAATCATCAGTATCATGAGTTGTCTACTTCATGCTACATAAACATTGCATACCTGTTCAGTCCTCCCACTTTCATAGATGCGACTTTTGCTTTGCATTGTAGCCTCCAATCAATGTTGTTCCTACAAACAAAAATATAACTTTAATTTCACAAAAATATATACAACTGCGGGAAATCTTTGTATCATCACTCACCAGCTGCTTGCAATATTCCTTCCAGCTTCTTCATTCATGCCAAAATTAAAAAAATATATATAACTTTTTCTTTGATATTAGTGAGAATAAAGTGTTTATAACCCCCTTAACACAGGGGCCAAAAATCTGTTTATATCAAAATGATTTTTATATGTTGCTTCCACATATAAAATTTTTTATTTGTTACTCAACAACTTTAGGATTAACAATCTTCTTAGTAATCAACTGCGCAATTCGATCACCAGCTTTCACTTCAAAATCAACATCAGAATAGTTAAAACAGTATCACCCCAATCGGTCCCCTGTAATCGGCGTCAATCACACCCGCACCAACATCAATCGAGTGCTTCCATGGCAGACCAGACATTATTACAAATTATAATTCACAAAATTTCAAAACTCTACCTAAATGGAAAAGAAAATGATTAAAAAAAGATTACCAATTCGAGCATAAGTTCCTTTGGGTACTGCAATGCTTAAATCCGTTGCAACCAGTGCTTTACCCGCTTTACCCCTGGCAGGCACTTTAGTCTCGATTGCACTGAATCAATTAAACCACAATAAAGAATAAACAATCAAACCAAGTATGAACTTTAATTTGGGGTTCATTTAGGGTACCTTGAAAGATCATTGATTTTACCATGTTAAATAAAACTTTAATCGTGTACACTGTTTTAGCATACTACAGCTTCTCAACACCTTGCAAAATCTCCAAAATTCTTCCCGGCAAGTATCTTCAAAAGTCACACAACAATATCAGACATGTTAGTCAAAACTCATTACTACAAAATAATGCTCTTTTTGTTGACATGACATAATTTAGACACGAAGATAACCAGGTTTTCGGTAAAAATATCTAAGTCGTTTAATAAACAGGTCGTGTTCACCTGTTTAAAATTAGAATAAGAATTATATATTTTAGAAGGTCAGCCCATTTGACTTACATTTCTTCCCCTTGACCATTCTTCAAGGCATTCTTAGAAATGACTTGAAAAGCTTCTTCAACATTAATTCCCTCCTTTGCAGACGTTTCAAAATAACTGTTTCCACCATCTACATCAACATTGCTGCCCAAAACTATAAACGTGCAAAAAAATATATCAAGACTTTACATTCATACAATTTAAAGTAAAGAATTCTATGTTGGTGCTTACAAGGTATTTTTTTTTTTGCCTGAATAAGATTATGAATATGCTTTTTTAATTTATTTTATTGTTATTAAATTTGTGCTCATTTTTTTTTGCTGAACAATGATACATGGAATACCAAAAAGTTTACAGATGTTTCTCAATATCCCATGGGTGCTTCATCAAATACGCGTGTCTGGGAGCGTCGGTTACTTTACTGGGTTCCTGTAAGTCCAGTTGGGTTTATCATGCATGCATTTATGATGTAAAATTATTATTTACTTCATAATTTTTTTCTTCATTATAGGTCCCTGGTCAGAATTCATGGGTATATGCTATTTTCGATACATCTGCTTGAATCCTAAATTTGAAAAGAATAATACCAGCCTTAGCGAATTCAAATAATATTATTGTGTTGTTGATAATGGGATCCGTAACTTTAATCGAATTAGGGTTTCAGTAAAACTTGAACTGGAAAGGGATTTACTTCCCTGCTGTTGACGGTAGAATAGATATCCGATACATCGACGGAATGAGCATCGCAATTCATGAATCAAAGCATTCAATCGGCATCCATCTTGAAGGAGTAACCACCGATACAGATGTAACCACCGCTGTTGTGTTTTGGAGTCCAATTAAGGCTGTAATCAAGACCTAGGGTTTTCATAGATGAGATATGCGAGCAGGGGAGAAAGTTTTGAGATGAGGGTATTTGAATGAATGCTGCTTGTGAAGAAAACGGGTAAAGGTATCTGGGCTGGTGACCCATAAAACCCGCGAGATTCATAAGGTAAATGGGTTGAAACCGGGTCAAACGCATGAGAAGCCTTCATTCAAAAATCAAGCAATCTGGTGGCTTCCATAAAAGGGGGAAGCAACCTCATCGCGACACGTAGGATTTTTTAGTTTTCGTTTATATATATTATAGATTAATCTCATAAAATATTTAATATGAAAATCCTATAAAATAGGGATATACTAAAAATTAATATCCTATTTAATTTAAAAAAAAGATATTATTTATAATTAAGAAACAATTTTATAATAAAGAAAATAAACGGGTAATGGGTATCACCAAACCCAGATAGCTTTAAACCGGATTATAACGTATCATTTATTTGTGAAACCATTTTATCATCGAAGCTCAAGTATATTAATTATTAACTTTCTTACAATAATAAAGTTAAAATCCAAATATACATATATAAATATTAAAAACGAATAATGTAAAACAATCCCCGTAATGCGGGGGATAAAATCTAGTATATATATAATGGCCAATATTTCTAAGCACTCGTGAAATTGTAGCATCTGAAATCTCGGAAATGACTCTAGTTAAAGAGGGCAAGACCCAAACATAATTAACGTGGAGACATTTTCTGAGAGCTTCACTGTGGTAGGGCCGGCCCAACTTTTTAGGAGGCCTAAAATGAAACAAGAATTCAGGGAATTTTTTGAATTATATTGTTACAAAGCAAAATAACTAACCACGAATATGTTTGTTTTCAAATAACTCAAGGGTCATTTTTATCATTTAGTATGTTTTTTATTTGTCTAACTTTGGTCTAAATTGAATTCTCTATTCAAGTGGGGGCCTAAAACCTTAGCTTAAGTTTACCCCCTTTAGAGTCGGCACTCCACTATGTATGGACACTTCTAAAATATGAAATAGAGTTTTACAATATCTTGGTTTCATAAATCTTCAAATTTATTGTTATCAAAAGAAACCATTTACTTGAGATAAATGAACGGAAGAAAAGTAAAAAAAAAATAAAAATGATATGGGCGGGGGAACAATGCAGATCCAATTCTTAAATTGAATGATCTATGCTATCGAACAATGTTGTTTTCAATGCAAAAATGCATTTGCCTCTAGCTGGTTAACTGACGGATCGGCACAAAACAGCCCACTGAAAAAATTCGATGTCACAAATCACCCAATTTAGAAATTGGAGCTGCATTGTGCCTCTGCCCATATAACCAAGGGGTGCAAATCATAAATTTCTCTTAAAAAGGTCATGCATGCATTAGTTATCTCTAATGTAAACACGACAGATTCATCATGAGTTACAACTAGCATTTATTAGAAAGGCCAAAAATAAAAATAACTGTTTTGATACTCAGAAGGGATGTATGTAATGTTAACATCATCACTTACTATTTGACTCCGAATATTTGATTTTAATATCTTTTACCTTATATTAGAACAAGATGATTATAATAAATGTCATCCGAAACTTTGTCTCGTGGGAAAGTTTCTTTCGTACTGTTTGTTAGTTACTTTGTTTTGGTTATATGATGTTAGAAGATTAGAAGATAAGGCGTCAGGCCGCCAGCCATTGAGTTTCTGGTTCACTAGCATGAGGGTGATGATTAAAACTTGAGATCTTATGGTCTCACGTTTGAATACTTGACTCAAGAAGGTTTTTTTACAGTGATGGGTTTTCTCCTTGATGGTGTTCCTGGGTGAGTCAGGCTTTGAGCGTCAAAATCAGTATGAATGGTTGACATCGCGTCTCAGGAACTCATGAAGGCTTTTTCGTGTATTGGGGGTAATTCCAAATGCCATTAGAAAAAATAAAACGAGAAGTTAGGGCCAATAGAAGTTCTACTTTCCAAGAAACAAAAGTTGAACCATCAAAAATCTTTGAAACAAGTTACGATTCGAGATGATCAACGAAAGTAAAAATAGTGTTCATAGAAACCACTTGTTTCAGACATGACATGACTGAAAAACAAAAGAAAGTTTGATATGACACTTTTGTGTCAACACAAATGCATAAACTTTCATCGAAAGATAGATAAAATTTCGTGTGAAAGTAAGAAAACTTTCGTGTGAAGGGTTTGCATGCAACCATAACTTTTTGCGCAAGAGGAGATTTCAGATGTCATTTTTTTCGAATGATCGTAAATGTGTGTTCTGGGGTTAGTGATCCAATGATAGAGGCAAAACCTCTTAGTCACCCAAAGATCCTTAGTTCAAGTTATAGGAAAAGTAAGAAAATTATCATTATGAGGTGATTTAACTCTTTGAGGGAACCTCCAGCTTATGGTATGATGGTATACACTCAATTCCTCACTAACAGAAGTATGATATCTGTATCTTATTTTAGCCGGTTTGAAACCATAATTATCTCATTCTAAACGTCACATGCCCAACATAATTTGCGTTTTACCTGGTTTGTTGGTTAGCAAAGTAGTGACTAATCTTATGAGTTTTTTTTAACGGAGTCTCGTAAATAAAAAATAAAGGGAAAAGAAGAAAAAAAAAACTCTTGTAGATATCAATTATCCATTTACAAGTTATATGTAATAATATTAAAGTTAGAATCCTTTGACACATTTTCCGTTATACATATGAATATTCAATTGTTACATTAATTCATATAAATGAGTTACAACTTTACGTACACAAGAATTCAATTGTGGTTTGTACATATTCATCATGGATGGCTAGGGTTTCTTGCTTTTAGTTTGTACTGGTTTTCATCTTCTTCGCCTACTTTTCTGAACGGTAGGAGCATTTTATTTTGGATATTTCCGTAGAACACATGAGGCTCTATTATTACCTAGGGTAGAATCAAACAAACGGAATTTAATGCAAGATTGGCATTCCCAAAATCCAACTTATTCAAAGCAAACGATACGATTCAAATCAACCATGATATATCCACTATAAATAGCAATGCAGAATAATAACACTTACACTTTCGTACTGCCTTATTCCCCAAGAACCAAGGTAACGTTTGGCATGCAGGAATGGAGGGCGCAATAGAATGACCCATTGTGAGGGAATGGAGAAAAGTGTGTTTGGTTGATCAAAAGAATGGAATGACTCATTACCTAGTCCATTTCATTTCCTCTAAAACACCTCAATTTCATTTCATCCATACCCCATGTTTTTTTTCATTCCATTCCTTTTTTCACCATACATCACCTCCACCACCCTCCCACCACCCACCACCCACCACCACCACCACCAACCACCATTGCCGCCACCACCACCACCAACCGTTACCCGCCACCCGCCACCAACCATCGCTATCAGTACCAGCCGCCACCACCACCACCACCGCCGCCACCATCACCAACCACTATCGCCGCCACCACCATTGCTGTCCACCACCGCCGTTACCACCACCAACCATCGCCATCAGTGCCAGCCGCCTGCCACCATCCACTACCCAACCCCAACACGACTTACCTCCCACCACCATTATCACCCGTCACCCACCACCACCTGCCACCATCATCCACCATCACCACCCACCAATGCCACGATCGCCACCTACCTCCCACCACCACCACCGCCGCCGCCACTTACTACCATTTTAATTTTATTTTTTCTTTTTTTTCTGCCTAACAAACAACACAAAGTAATCATTCATTTCATTCACATGTATAAACCAAACATCTCATTGGAATGGTAATAACTCATTCCATTCCTTTGTCCATTCCATTATCACGTTCATTTCATTCTGTCGTCCATTCCATTACCTCATACCAAACAGGCCCCAAGTATAATCGGTGTTGTATATATCATATCTTAAATCTATAATATATATAAACGAAAACACTAAAATCCTACGTGTCGCTATGTGGTCGTTGCCCCCTTTTATGGAAGCCACCAGATTGCTTGATTTTTAAATGGAGGCATCTCATTGATTTAACCCAAATTCATTGGTATAGGTCTTACCAAAACCAGATAGCTCTTAAACAGGTTATAACATCTCATTAAATTAAAAATTAATCTTACCAATTATTTGATGTGAAAATCCTATAAAATAGGGATATACTAAAATTTAATATCTAATTTAAAAAGAAAAAGATATTATTTATAACTAATAAACAATTTTATAGTAAAAAACATAAGCGGGTCATAGGTCACCAAATCCATATAACTTTTAAGCAGGTTATAACATATCATTTATTTATGAACCCTTTCATCATCAAACCCTAAGTATATTATTAACTTTCTTACAATAAAGAAAATTAAAATCCAAAAAATAAATATTAAAAAACAAAAAATGGGAAACAACCATTCTCTCAAGCCATCATATTGCTTTATTTGTAAATGAAGGCTTCTCACGCATTTGACCCGAATTCGCTCTTAAACGGGTTATAACATCTCATTATATTAAAAATTAATC